>NW_021163012.1:4150000-4442942 GCF_004324835.1 Dendronephthya gigantea
TACGAACCAGGCCATTTAACATCTTCTATCCCGTGTTCAACTGTCACACGTGAGTCACTGACGTGAAACCGCGTGGAATAAAGGATGCGAACATCAAAGCACATACAAAAAAATAAATAAATAAAATACCTGTAGCGATCATTATCGATTATATCTCTTACGCCAAACAGCATCCGGCGAAGAAATGGCTGTAAGCTGTGCTTAACCCCGCAAAAAGCTAAGATATTTATATAAACTATAGACAATTTTAAAGAGGATTGTTTCCACAGGTTATTCGACACCATGTACCTTTGGCTCTGGAATTATGGAATTTAGCTTTTTTAAGATAATGGAATTTAGCTATTTTGCTTCGGCAGATAACTTTGACCTCAGTCTGAATAATTCTTGATCTCACATTTTTCCTATTTTCTCAAATGTACCAGAGAAATCGTAAATACGGACATGCTTTACCTTACAGGAAAATGTCAATGTCTTTACGGCTACTGTTCGATTATCCATGGTTCAGGAACTTGTCATTGTGAAAGTGGTTTCAAAGGCAGTGGCCATCAGGCTTGCACAGGTGGGTATAATATTGCGTCCGGTCAATCCAGTTTGGTGTTTATTAATATAATTTCCTTTAACCATTTCATTTAGATAATGATGAATGTTTGTCATCCCCGTGTAATCCAGCCTTTTCAATCTCGTGCAACAACACCCCACGTTCTTACGAATGTATATGTAAGAAAGGTTTCTCTTCCAATGGAACGACGTGTCTTGGTAGGTATTTTTCGTTCGTATTTAGTTATTCAATCTTCTTCCTACTCAACATCTGTAGTTTTCCTCGCAACTTCTTCTCTCATTTATGTCCTTATTTTTCTATCCAATTGCGAATGTCACAGTAAAAATGATCTGAATTACTTTAACAGGAATTTCCCATGTTAGGACTGCTGAAGGAAGTATGATTTTAGTGTAAGGAACTGCCCATTCAAGTTCGTCTAAATATAAGAACTATGCGGATATAACTCGTGTGACGAATGATCCGTCTGTTTGGAAGTGTTTGCACACAGCCATATTATCTACCTTTAGACGAACTATCCAAAGTTCGTCTAAACGGATGATCCGTCTCTAGTATAAACCGGGCTATTTACATACCGGATTTTGTGTATCTCTTTTCTAATGGCATATGAATTGGGTAGTCAGAAAGCAACCATGAAACGTTTCGTTTTAAGTGTATATTGTTGCGTTTACCGTTTAAGTATATACTTCTTGTCTATTTTTTATTATTACGGTTTTATTATCATGTGTGTCTTTTTTGAGGGTCAAACTATTAATCAAAATATGTCATGTTTTAAACCTAATGCTTTAACAGGAGTTTTAAATATCTAAATTATATATTTCATTCATGTTCTATTGAGAATTTCTGGCTCTTGAAAGAACCTGATGGCGCGGATTTCGCGTTTTTGCAAAAAATATCTGTTCCCCGTGGTCGTGCGTAGCACCGTGCGAGGTTACTAATTCCGCCCAGAGATTAGGAATAACACCCGGAACCCGGGAGTACATAGCGGAATCCAGAGTTGCCCTCTCGTGGACGGTCGACGTTCGACCGTTTTGTCTATTTTGTGCATGCGCGAGTAAGGACTGGCAATAAACAATGTTTTATCAAATCGAGATCCAAAGACCATGATCCATATCCAAAGATTCAAATCGAGATCCAAAGACAATATGATGTATCATGCTTGTTGTGGTGCATGGCATTATGGGAGCAAGGGAAATTTGATGAGCTGCTTAAGAAATGTAGGACCATCCAATCAACGCTGATTGCTTCTTTCCAAGACCTTCGCTCCCTGTGTTTGTTGGATGAGCCATCTTCTGGTGGAGTTCTACCTCTTAATGATGTTGTGTGCAAAGAACTTCTGCAGAAACAACCAGCTGCACGACCCGCGCACTATTCCGTCATGTTTGATAGTGAGATACCCTTTATTGACCCAGTTTTATTTGCCAAAGCAGCGATATCCAAGGCAGCATTGGGAACACATGGTGTTTCTGGTCTTTCCGGTCTTGCTGCACTTGGCTGACAGCATATTTGGTCTTGATGCGCTTAGCTGACAGCATATTTGATCTTGATGCACTTGGCTGACGGTATGGGGACGTTGGCAGAGATATACGATCTGCAATTGCGTTAATGGCGAGAACACTTGCAACTTGCAGCACATTGAACCAAATCAGACCACAAGTTTGGAGGCGTTTTTACTGTGTCACCTAATACCGCTGGATAAGAACCCAGCTGTTCGTCCCATCAGAATTGGTGAAGTGCTTCGTAGGATCATCAGGAAGTAAATTATCTTTGCAATCAAGCCTCAAATCGTGGAAAGTGCAGGTGATGTTAAGCTTTGTGCCGGACAACCAGCTGGCTGATAGGCGGCAGTTCGTGCCCTGCCAGAAATCTTTGCAGAAGATGAAACGGATGCTGTGTTATTGGTGGATGCTACAAACGTTTTCAACTCAATTAACTGAAGAATCATGTTACACAACATTCAGTACGTTTGTCTTACCATGGCAATTTACACCTTCAATTGGTATGTCACAGCATCAAGATTGTTTGTACAAGCTGGGAAAGAAATTCTTTTTGCTGAATGTACCACACAGGGTGACCCATTAGCCATGCCGCTGTATGCTGTTGCCATTACACCCTAGCTTGCTCCAGTTGATTAAATCTGATGAAGCTAGTGATGTTCGACTTGTTGCTTTCGCTGATGATCTTAGTGGTGTTGGTAGACTTGCCCAATTGCGTTCCTGGTGGGAGAACATTGCCATTTATTGTCCTCATCTTGGTTACTATCCGCGTGCTGATAAATCCTGGTTGGTTGTTAAGCCGCACCTGGAGCAGACTGCCGTAGAGAATTCACTGGAACTGGTGTTCGTATAACAACTAAAGAACATAAGTAGTTTGGAGGATATCTTGGCTCTGAAGATGAAAAAAATGAGTACATTTTGTCTGTAGTTAGTAAATGGTATCAGCAACTCCACGTTTTAAGTCGAATTGCTAAATTCGAGCCGCAAGCTGCTTATGCTGAAAGGTGGTTTTATTCATCGACGACATGACGAAATCCGTGACTTTCTCGCTTCTGCTATGACGTTTCTACTGAACCTGCTCTTGCTCCTTAAACTGGTGAAGTACTTCCATGCAGTGCTAATTTAGTTGACGACGCCAGAGACGGACCCAGAGTGGACATGGCTGCGCGAGTTTTTGGCAGAGATGTGAAAAAGGATTTTTCATGTCAGGGTGTTTAATCCTTACGCTTCGACTCATTGATGCCAGACTCTTACCAGCTCGTTTAACGCCAACGAACGTGTTAAGAAACGTCAGTATAATCAAAGAATTGTTGAAGTTGAACATGACACCTTCACCCTAGTCTTTTTTAGTGCCTATGGTGGATGTGGAAGGGAGACTTCTCACTTGCTTTCGTTCCTAGCAGGCAAACTGGCTGAGAAAAAGAAATTTAGTACCTCCAACGTTCTCAACTGGTTAAGCAAGAAGAAAGCTTTTGCTCTTCTTCGATCTATAGGGTTGTGTCTGTCCGTGGTATAGTCGTTCTGGAAGAACTGTAAACATTCTTTCAACTACAGATATCCTGTTATCGGAATTGAACTGTAATATTAGTTATTAGTGAGCTTAAGCAAGTGACGTTTTTGACAACACTAACGGCATGAGCAACGTGAAAAGACTGGGTCAAGGATTGTGATTGGTGAAAAACAAAAACTTTACTTCCGGTCAACGTTACGTGTTATCAAAGACGTCACTTGCTTAAGCTCACTAATGCATTTCAATGAGAACGTCAGCAATTTCACTGTCATTTTGTAAACTCTTTTGCAAAAGCATTTCTGCTGTTTCATAAACATTGTGCAAAATAATTATAACGAGAAGAAACAAGATAAATAATGACAGATAATTAAGAAGAACATGAATACAGTTCAAGACAAGGTGGTGTAAGAAAAATAATACATAATCTGCAAGCTTATAAGTGTTTTAAAAGGGCACGTGTTTGCTGTGTTTATTTCGTATTTGTTTGATTTGGTCTGACAAATGACTTTCAAATAAAGTCGAAATATCACCTTAAAGTTTTTGTCTTGTTGTCTACATAGCCCATATCTTCAGATTACATGATGCCATTTTTCGGAGTATGTTTTTTTCTTATAGAGAAATATATGTTGGTCGTATTTATAGATGAAAACGGTCATTGACACAATGTAGGCAAATGTAAGCTCGTATGTCAATCAAAGGTGTTTTATATTCTGCGCTATCGAGCATTTTAAGCATTACGTCACTAAAGGTATAATTTGATAAAATTAAGAATGAAATTAGTTTAAGTTGAAAGATATTTTTCACAGAGATAATGTTTGAAAATTTTACCAATTGTTGATGATAAACATTGATCGATTAAGCAAAAGACCAACTCGAGTAGTGCGTCAACGCCTTGAATAAACAAGATATGAGAACTGGAGCGAGTTTCTAGCGCCAACCCACATTTCTAACCTACAACGCTGATTGGCTGGGTAAGGGTCAGCGCATACTGTTTGACGACGTGTGCAAGTGCCCCTCAACCTTCACTATAAAAGGGCGTGCACAACACCATGAACTTCAGTGGACCAACGGAATAAAAGACATATGAAAGGTTGAAGAAGCACAACAATACAGAACAGACGAAGAAGACAGAACAGAAAACGACGAAGACTCAAAGAGAGAGAGAGCTTATCCAGAAGCAAACATTTAAGAACAGTAGTCCGATAGCGTAGTATTTAGACAGGAAGCTAGTATTTATCATTCATTCAATCCAGTTTCGTGTTTATTAATATATTTTTCTTTAACCATTTCATTTAGATAATGATGAATGTTTGTCATCGCCGTGTAATCCAGCCTTTTCAATCTCGTGCAACAACACCCTAGGTTCTTACGAATGTATATGTAAGAAAGGTTTCTATTCCAATGGAGCGGCGTGTCTTGGTAGGTATTTTTCTTGCGTAATTAGTTATTCAATCTTTTTCCTTGTTAACATCTGTAGATATCTCCGCAACTTCTTCTCTCATTTATGTCCTTATTTTTCTATTCAGTTGCGAATGTCAGAGTAAAAATTATCTGAATTACTTTACCGGGAATTTCCCAGGTTATGACTGCTGAATGAAGTATGATTTCAGTGTAGCGAACTACCCATTCAAATTCGTCTAAATATAAGAACTATGCGGGTATAACTCGTGTGACGAATGATCCGTCTGTTTGCAAGTGTTTGCACACAGCCAAATTATCTGCCTTTCAACAAACTATCCCAAGTTCGTCTTAACGGATGATCCGTCTCTAGTATAAATCGGGCTATTTACATACCGGATTTTGTGTATCTCTTCTCTAATGGCGTATGAATTGGGTTGTCGAATGGAAAACGGAGAGCAACCATGAAACGTTTTGTTTTAAGTGTAAATTGTTGCGTTTATCGTTTAAACATATACTTCTTGTCTATTGTTAATTATGGTTGACATGTTTGTCTTTTTTGTTTGAGGGTTGAATTATTAATCAAAATATATCATGTTTTAAACTTAATGTTTTAACTGGAGTTTTAAATTTCTAATTTCTATATTTCATTCATGTTCTATTGAGAATTTCTGGCTCTTGAAAAAATCTGATGGCGTGGATTGCGCATTTTTGCAAAAAACCCCGCTGTTCTCCGAGCCGGCGAGGAGCACAGTGCCAGGGTACTAATTCCGTCCGGAGATTGTGAATTTCACCCGGAGCTCGGAAGTACATAGCGGAATCCAAAGTTGCCCTGTCATGGACGTTCGACGTTCGACCGTTTTGTCAGTTGTGTGCATGCGCGACTGGTAATCAACAACGTTTTATCAAATCGAGACCCAAACAGCATGATCCGTATCCAAATATTAAAATTGAGATCCAAAGACCATGATATATGATGCTTGCCGCAGCGTTATGGGAGCGAGGGAATCTTGATGAGCTGCTTTTAAAAGAAATGTAGGACCAACCAATCAACGCTGATTGCTTCTAGGAAGGTCTCCTTTGAACAACTTCCCAAGACTTTTCCAACTCTAATGCTCCGTGGTAAAGTGAATGCACCTGTGCATTTGTTGGATGGCAATCTTCTGGGCGAGTTCTACCTCTTAGGGCCTGTTTATATGATCCCGCCTAGCCGGACGGGACAGTTTCCGAGATCCCACTTGTACATCAAACACGAATTAATGTTTTTATATGATCACTTTTCCACCCCGCATAGGCGGGATCCCGGCAGACTTGCCGCTTAGACGGGACGAGAAATTGCCATATTAACACTCCATCCCGCTTGGCCGGATATGATTCGCGATAAACATACATTTGGAGCATGTGTATATATTGGCATATTCGTTTTCTACAATAAAACATGCCGTCGAACAAAGCTGCACTACAACATGAACTCCATATAAACACGGCATCCCGCCTAGGCGAGTTTCCCGGCTAAGCGGGATGAAAACTGGCTAGACGGAATCATATAAACAGGCCCTTAATTCCGTTGTGTATAAGGACCTTCTGCAGACCTATTGATCCAATCTTGTTTGCCGAAGCAGCCATATCGAAGGCAGCATTGAGAACACATGGTACTTCTGGTCCTTCTGGTCTTGATGCACTTGGCTGGTGGGATATTTTAGTGTCTGGCAATTAAGGGGACTCTAGCAGAGATCTACGATCCGCGATTGCGTTGATGGCGAGAACACTTGCAACACGGAATGTTGGTATTGAACCAAATCAGACCACAAGTTTTGAGGCGTTTTTAGCGTGTCACCTAATACCATGCACTGGATAAGAATCCAGGTGTTCGTCCCATCGGAATTGGTGAAGTCCTTCGTAGGATCATCGGGAAGTCAATTATTTTGCAATCAAGCTTCAAAATAATGGAAAGTACAGGTGATGTTCAGCTTTATGCCGGACAACCAGGTGGCTGTGAGGCGGCAGTTCATGCCATGTCAGAGATCTTTGCAGAATATGAAACGGATGCTGTGATTGGTGGATGCTACAAACGTGTTCAACTCAATTAACCGGAGAATCATGTTACACAACATTCAGTACATTAGTCCTGCTAAGGCAATTTACACCTTCAACTGTTATGTCACAGCGTCAAGATTGTTTGTGCAAGGTGGGAAAGAAATTACTTCTTGAAAAAGGTTCCACACAGGGTGAACCATTAGTCATGCCTTTGTATGCTATTGCCATTACACCTTTGCTGCAGTTGATTAAATCTGATGAAGCTAGTGATGTTCGACATGTTGCTTTCGCAGATGAACTTAGTGGTGCTGGTAGACTTGCCCAATTGCATTCTTTCTGGGAGAGCATTGCCATTTATGGTCCTTGCCTTTTTTACTATACGCGTGCTGATACAAATCCTGGTTGGTTGTGAAGCAGCACCTTTAGCAGACTGCCATAGAGATCTTAGCTGGAACTGGTGTTCGTATAACAATTAACTGAAGGACATAAGTACCTTGGAGGATATGTTGGCTCTGAAGATGGAAAAGATAAGTACATTTTGTCTTTAGTTAATAAATGGTGTCAGCAACTCCACGTTTTAAGTGGAATTGCTAAATTCATGCGCCAAGCCGCATAGCTGCATTTGTATCAGGGTTTCGCCACAGATTTTCTTACCATATACGCACTGTTCCAAGTATCAAGAACTCAAGAACCATCTGTCAAAATCTCTCAAGCAAAATCATCAATCACAATGATAAAGCTCCATAAAATGAAACTGGATCACCCATGTACGATTTACGCAGTGGGATAGTTAATCATCGACATGTCCAAAACAAGCTGGTGTTGCAGAACCTCAACTTGGTTGACAGCATTGTCACTTGCTAATGAAGGGTATGTCCTCACGAAACGAGAGTTCTTTCACGCAATCTACATGCGTTATCTGTGGCCATTGAATCGCTTTCCCTCCTTCTGCGCTTGTGGAAAATCTTTCCCCCTTTAGCTACCATGCATGCCGTGTCGTGCCTGAAAGGAGGTTTTATTCATTGACGACATGACGAAATCCCTGACTTTCCCGCTTCTTCTATAAACGACGAGGCCTATGACATTTCTACTGAACCTGCTCTTGCTCCTTAAACTGGCGAAGTACTTCCATCCCGTGCTAATTCAGCCGAGGACGCCAGAGTGGACATAGCTGCGAGAGTTTCTGGCAGAGATGTGAAAAAGTTTTTTATGTCAGGATGTTTAATCCTTACGCTTCGACTAATCGACGCCAGACTCTTAACAGCTCGTTTAGGCGCCAACCAACGTGAGAATAAACGTCAGTTCAATCAAGGAATTGTTGAAGCTGAACATGAGTCCTTCACCCCAGTCGTTCGTGGTGCCTATGGGCTATGGTGGATGTGGAAGGGATACTTGATGCTTCTCACTTTGTTTCGTTCCTAGCAGGCAAACTGGCTGAGAAAAACAACTTTAGTATTTCCATCGTTCTCAACTAGTTAAGCAAGAAGATAGCTTTTGCTCTTCTTCGATCTAGGGTTGTGTGTGTTCGTGGTATAGTCGTTTTTGGAGAACTGTAAACATTCCTTCAACTACAGATATCCCGTTGTCGGAATTGAACTCTAATATTAGTTAAAGTAGTTGGCTGTAGTTTATATTTAAGTTTATATCCGTGAAAAAATCAACAACGTTTGGATTGACTAAGACAGAAAGTTTGTAATTCAATGAGAACGTCAGCAATTTAACTGTCATTTGGTAAACTCTTTTCTGCTGTTTCTGCTGTTTCATAAACTTTGGCAAAATAAAACGAGAAGAAACAAGATAAAGAATGACAGACAACTAAGAAGAGCTTGGATACAGTTCAAGACAAAGCGGTGTAAGATAAATAATTCATAATCTGCAAGCTTATGATTCAATGATTAAATAATTTTGTCCCGTAGTTTTCGGGTAATACTTCATGTTGCATGTCGTTTTGATTTCACCAATAAATAAATATAGGCCTAAAAAAATAATACTTGCTTAAGCCATGCATAATTTGATATTGCCCATGACAGAAACGCTAACTACATTTTCGAAAGGATCAAGTGTTTATGTTTCGAAGCAGTGCGAGGCTGGAGAAATGCTGAAATTGAATTATGTGCAAAAATTTGTACGTTTAGTCGGGAAACATCAAGTTTAGATTGCTATGAAATATTTTTGCGGCTATTATTAAGGCTGGAAATAGGAAATGGGTTTGATAAAAATTTCCTTGGTTGGAATAAATCGAGTTCCAATCACATACAAAGGAAAGCAATACCAATTCGAAATCACCTTGAATTATTTCGGAGTGGCTCTGTGAGTTCAGATATGAAACGCCAGTAGAGATATCACCAGTTTTTTGGTTTGACAAACATAATGCATTATGAGCTCTTCAGTGCTTAAGGCTTCAACGAATTGTTGTTGTCGACGCCGTTTTATGGTGAACTCACTCTGTTGCATGATTTGATATTGAATGTCGAGAACTTCCAATTACCAGATTCCTGTATATGTATAGATTCCTGTTAGAATAGATTCCTGTTAACGTTGAAGGAATTCATAATAATATCTCAATACATATATTGTTAACTTTCGACACTATGTACAATAAAAAGATAAAAAGATAAAAGGTAAGGCGATTAAAAGTACTAGTTTCGTCCTTCGGACCTTTTCAACAAATCGCCATATAGTAAACAAATGTTAAAAACGTTAAAACCTTCATGTAATACAAATATATTATCCATCTACTGTTGAAACTTCATGTAACAACATGATCAATCTACTGTCACAATAGCACGGGGAATTTTCACATAATTCCATTCATTCTTTGTGTTTATTAGTTCACTTTGCTTTACTCTGTTGATGTTTACTGCTTCTGTAACCTGTCTTAACATTGCATCGTCACGGAAAATGCCAGTAACATTCATTATAAAGGGTGGTATATCGCCTCCATGCTTCTCATTTGCATGTCTCCACAAAACAGACTGTTCTTCACGACGATTCAAGGAGTGTAAATGTTCTTTGCCACGACTATATGCACTTCTTGACGTTTCTCCTACATATATGTGTTTGCATTCCTGGCAAACAAGTTCGTACGTGACTCCAGTGGCACCACATTCTCCTTTCCCATTAGTTTGGCAAACCAAACACTCTCGACTTTGACATCGTTTCTCCCGGAAAGGGTTAGATCGTTGTAGTCGTTGTTTACGTGTTACTCCAGATTGTTCTACTATCTTGATGTTAAGTCCAACACGTTTAACTTCTTCCTCATATCGTTGTTTAAGGGCAGATCTTGGTGTTGCTGGTATAAAAATAACACTGTCATATCCTCCCTTCTTATACCAGGTGTCTCGTTTCTTACGTTTTTCTTCGGCTCGATCAACCTGTCGCCACTCTCTAGTCCTATACATGGACGAAAGACGAAACTAGTACTTTTAACCGAAGGACGAAACTAGTACTTTTAACCGAAGGACGAAACTAGTACTTTTAACCGAAGGACGAAACTAGTACTTTTAATCGCCTTACCTTTTATCTTTTTATCTTTTTATCTTTTTATTGTACATAGTGTCGAAAGTTAACAATATATGTATTGAGATATTATTATGAGTTTGAGCAAAACTTTCTTGGCTGCAGCAACAGATATATCTAGACGTTGAAGGAATTATACTGTCATTGTAGAAATTTAGCCTGTACACTAACATGGAGTATCCAATGTAATTAACTTTAAATTTCACGAGAGTGTTAAATGGACAGTTAGGTTGTGTTATCGCATTATAACTAAATTAATTGTTAAATCTCTTCCACGAGGATTTAAAACAGCTAGCTTTGAAGCCGCTGTCATCTCAGTCGGTTTTCGGGAACATCTGAACATTTACCATTTATGAATCCGGAACGACGGAAATTCGATGAAAATAATCGGGAAAAATATATCTGAGGAGCTTTGCCCTCGGGAATTACCTAAAAAGGTTAATATTTTATCGAACCCCCCTGCTAAAGTTCTATTAAATATATAAAAATTGCAAGTGGCGTTATGGTTGGGTTTGTCGTTATTTTAGTCGGGGTCTCAGTAGTAACAAAGTTAACCGATGCCCTACTTTTATGCTGGATGAAAAGTCAAATTTCTATCGTATCCTCCAAAAAAGACAAGAAACAAAACCGCAAACATCAGTCTATGACCAGCTTGCGGACGCCGTATGTTAAAAACTCACATGGAACTTTGAATATTTGATTTACTCATTATCAACGTCGTCGTCGTTATTGATGGCAAAGATCTTAAAGCCTGTTTCCATTACATTCGTTTTTGAAATTCTGCTCATGCGGCCGTGTCGGAGCTTGAAATAAACCGCGCTTTGCCAGCGTGAGGGGTTTCCTATCAAACCTTTAACACATTTTTTTATACTTTCATTCCAACAGTTCTTTCCTCCATTCCTTTCCGGTTTTTAATTTAGTTACTTCACAGAATCCGTTTCTTTTCAGAATTTTCCATTTTAATACAAAGGCGTCCTAGCTGACAGCAAAATAATGTTTGCGCAATTAAAAAGTCAGTCTGCGAAACTACGGCGGCTCCTGAACACAAATATTTCCTGTCAAATATTAATTTGTTCAACAAAAATGTCAAACCTAATTTAAAAGTAGCCTATCATGAAAAGAAGCTGTGTTTCCTGATAATGTGCGACAATTAAGGAGCTCTCAGAATTATTGAATGTGTAACGTTTCACAAAATATTTACGTTGCATGCTTGACCTATTTTACTCGATTATTAATGGACCTATTTCATTGAAACAAAGAATGATATGATTTTTCATCATTTTGCTTAGATATCAATGAATGCAGGACATACTCGTACTGTAACTGTCAACGTCCACAGGAAAAATGCAATAACACAAAAGGTTCTTGCAATTGTGTATGTTCAGAGGGGTTCCATTCAAATGGGGGTGAATGTGTTGGTTAGTAACATTTATCTTTCCTGAAAATATTTTCTTAGCTTCTTAGAGTAATATTTTCAAATTTTCATATTTTCGAGTTTTTAAATGTGACATTATGATAACGGAATCTATCAGCGTGAAAATTAGAGCACTGACACAACTTTCCCTATTTCATGATTTTAAAAAAGTTTTGCAAAATATTTTGCAATTTTACCTAATTACTGTAAGCCTGAAAATTGCGATGAAAACGAGTAACGTCCATGTGCGCATTTACTGTGTTATGTCTAATTGGTTGGGACATTAAATATTTATAATGGCAAAAACAAATTGCCGCCAAAATGATATAGGACAATTTTACACGTGTGAAGAATATCGTATATACGTCCAATCCAAAGCCGTGTATGGCATTTTTCACACGTGAAAAAATCAAGTTGCATTTACCTAGCGAAATACGATTTTTATTTAATCATTCTGCTGTGCATAAGTGTAATCGTTAACCAAAAAGTGATAAATATACCTTATTTATATTTTCGTTAAGATATTGATGAATGTGCATCATCCTCATGCAATCTTACGGAGTTCGTTTCATGTCAAAACACCTATGGTTCTTACAGATGTAGCATGTGTGAGAAAGGGTTTATTTCCAGCGGAAAGGATTGTTTTTGTAAGTATTAAATTGTATTCCTAACCGGACATGTTTCGCCGACAATTTAGATTGAAATTTACAAAACCAAAATACATTACATTTTGTAGGAAAAATGCTTTAAAAATTTTGAACTCGGCATCCCATGCGTTAAGACGTGCCTATGTACTATAAACCAGTAAGACACTAGCGTAAAAAATTGGTCGTTGTATAAATGATGCTACCGAGAAACTTTGCTTTATAGTAAGCGCTTATTGTGTTGGAGTGGGTTATTTCAGTTGATCCTTGTTGTCTTAACTGCAATGAGATGTATTCGAGGGCATGCACATTTTCATATATTTGCCTAATGAAAAGGAGGATCAGACACCTTATTTAAGATACGTTTGTTTAAGATACGTCTGCGCTTCGTGCAGATATTTCATACAGGGTTTCAAGTCAATGTCATAGAATGAGGAGCCAGAGGGCAAGTGGTATTTGATATCCAACATTCTGGTTCAAGTTTTAGCTGTGACATCTCTTGTTGAAAAAAACATGTTTGTCGAGTTCTAATCTGCAAACATTTCCAGTAAATTAAGCTAGGGTTTGATATAGCAATTTTAATGAATTATGAAGCTTTGAATTCAACTCAGTGATAGTGTCATTTGTCTGGACGCTATGTAAAAAAATAGGTACGCTAAGCGTACGTGTATCTGCTCACAACAATCTAGTTTGGACAGCAAATGGACCATATGGATTTGGTCATGTTTTTTAATTTCCCGTCTTCTGGTGAATAGGGTTTGATGATTACCTACACTATTTTTACCGCTGTTCAAGCAATAGGAAATATGCTTAGCAATATGTAGTTATGTCAGTCATGACAGTAATATAGACGTGCTCTGTTTTGGGAGGTCTCACTGGCTTGTTTGCGTTTCCTATATTCCCTTGCATATGCTCTTCGCTTTTGCTTAGCATCGGGGCTCTGCATTTCATTAGCTCGTTTTTCCTTCATGTATTTTTTCATATATTCTGTCCTTCTTTGCTTAGGCTTAGAGCTCCTATTTGACTGTTCAGGTCTTCAGGTTTAAGAAGTACCTGATGGCAAAGTTGATACATAATGATACTCATCTATATGACCTAAATAAATATCTCTAAGTTGATCTGTTGGTGAATATCCCAGTACTATAATGGATTCAGAAAATTGTTCATGTGTCTCACTAATGACTTTAGCTTTAACTTCAGCTGATCAGCCACAGCTTGTATAATCATAGCATCACCCCATGACCCTTGCATGGACATAATATTGAGGTATTCTAACCATGAGTTTTCAGTGTTACTTTCAATGAATCTCTCAGGATTAGCCCTCATATAAGCAATGCCATATGCCCGAACTTGTAGATGGTGATCAGGGTCACCATACAACTGATGAGACCCAGCTCGAAAAAGGCAGTCGCCATCACCACCAACATCAAATGGTCTTAAATATAATGAAAGCGTTGCAGCCTTTGCTCTAACACTACATTTGATGACAGTCTAGTGGGACTGTTATTTTGAACAGGACCAGGATTTCTTTCAATATCTGAAAACATTAGTTTCCTTTGAGATATGTGATATTGTTTACTAGCAATATTGCTTGCTATCTATCTTGTGACTGCATGTATAAAACATTACAAAATGATTTTTTTACTATATATATAAATGTTTTTTTCTACTAAGTTGACAAAAGACTTTAAATATCCGAATGAATTTATAAAAATATGTCGCATTGGCACAAATTGAAAACAACATTGCTTGAAATTACTAGCTATCTTATTTAAAATGGATGACCTAGGGGCATTTCTTACAAAATAATGCTTCAAAGTGGTGGATCTACTTTTTCTCTTTCTCATAGCCAATATAATTCTCTTTAAAGGCAACCTGAAAGGTGCAAGGTCTCTAGATGGCTTGGTATTTGTCTGCTTTGTCAATTTCCGTACAGTCGGTCGGTGGCGATTTAGGTTTCGTTAATCGTCTCAGAAGAGATTGTTTCGATCTCCGAAGAGATTGACTATTTACCTCATGCGGATAAGTTTCCATGTTCAGAAAAACTTGGATAAAAAAACACAGAACAAGATTTCTTGAAGCCAAAATTGCAATAGCGAGTCACGACTCACGTAATAAACTAATCGCTGATTGGCTAATTATATAAGCGCATCGCTGGCTATGTGCTAACACACGGTACGGTACGGTACGGTACGCGCACGATAGCATATATATCTGCGTTCGCAGATACAAAAAGTCATTAACTCTCGCATTTTAGCTCTTAATTTTCACAAATACCCCCACTGCCTCATATCGAAAGTAGAATGACATTGAACCGAGTATCATTTCGATGTTAGAAGTCATTTACAGGTCGGCCAAAAAAGATTTAGCGCAAATATCGATCTATCTAGTTCATCGATATGGGCATAAAAATGCTTACGTTTATAACCGCAAGGTTTTGCTTAGCTTTAACTGCACGAAAAATCAAAAAGCAAAAACGCGACACGCGAATAACAATGTAGTTGTTTTATTTCGGTTTGTGGTTTTTAATTTCGACAAAAACAATAATTTTCAAAATCAATACCCGGAATTATTTCTTCACTTAAAAGTCAGCTTGCATTTCCTCTCGATGATAAATAAACAAAGACATTGATATTGAGTTCATGGAAAAATGATTCGCTGTTGTTGTGACATCATTCCAGACATCAGTCGCTGCATGGAATATTTTTTATATATTATGTGATATATATACTTTCTTATTCCTGTAAACTAATAAACACTAATGACTTACAGCGTGAAAACTGCATTGGGGTTTAGATGGAGGGCAGTAAAACGCGCTCTTTGATGTGTTTGGAATGCTTTCGTATTGTAACGATGAGGTATAGTGACTAGTGCATCGTATTACAGTTTATATCTATAGTTGAAATTTAAAAGATAACTTAATTGACAATAACGAATCTTGCGTTTGGTAGATCGTTTCTTTCCATGCATGCATGCATGGATCTTACGTGTCCAACCCATTTAGCAAGGCCAGTTCACCTTTTTTACCCACAAATATTTTCCTAAAGCAAGTTATATGCATTGTTAATATTATCAAACTGGGTTCGCTCAGCACGAGGCCGCCAGTTTATAAACTCTTTACTGAAGTTAGTTAAAACGTAGTTAACTTTAATGAGGTAGCTACATAGCTAGCGTTAGCTGTAGTTAAAATCTAGCTAAAGTAAACTCTCCAAACTCTCATCAAGGGCATAATTAACTAACCTATAGCAGCGATCAATAATCTTTAGATACTTCATGCTATTTCCCTGTTTAAAAACCCCACGCAAGCTCCACGCAAGTTAGCTAAGTACGCGATTAGTTAATCATCCTACAAACTAGGTTTTGTGGAACGCAGTGAAGTCGTGTGGTTCATATCAGATCATAGTCAAAGTTAACGACGTTTTTATTCAACCAACCCCAGGTCGTAGCTCAAATTGCCTTGGTAGTGCATAAAAGTGCATTATATCTACCGGTACGAATTGATATTTTATATTTCTGGCATTATTAAAATTTGGGATTTACAGTGATAAGTGATGGCCAATGTGCAACTGTTTATTCCCATGAAATTAAATTACTGGGTTCTTACTACCACACATTGGAGCGCAGTAGCCATATACATAAACGTTGTGATTAAAGTACAATGTCGCGATCGGTTTAGGATGTGGCAAATTGACGATGGGACATAAATACGGTATGCATGTACACTACACTGCATGTTAAAATGCTTTTTAAGTTGGTTTTTTATGTGGGCAAAGGTATTGCGAGTCTCAAGGTAACAAAGAAGTCTATAGAAATCCCATATCATTGTGGAATACATTGAACAAAAGGTTGGGGTAAATTATTTCCGGCAACAGAGAAGATTATTAAAACACATATTGTTATAAAAAAGAATAGCTATTGTTATAAAAAAGAATATCATATCAATTCTAAGGCGACCATGCTCCTCAACTGCCGTGGCCGGCTCCAAAAGGAGAGCGGCTTCTTTTCATACGTAAAATCGAAACAGGCTGCGTGGTTTGTTTTCGCTTGATTACAACTTCTATCCCTAGTTTGAACCGAACACTCGTGCTCACTGTTCTAATACCGTTAACAGTTATCTCTGTTTTCACTCCCATCGGTGCGATTGCATGCATAAAAATGTTTGACGATGTTTGGTCTCGTCATGTCCATTATGAGTTCATTGTTAATCTCTCGTTAAACTCGTCATTCCGCTTTGTGTCCGGCGCAGCTTCACAGCCTGCCCGGTTATATGATAAAGTTTTAACTTTAACGAGGACGATGCACTTCGAACTTTAAAAATTGACTGAATGAGACTTACGCCTGTATTCTAAAAGCTCACTCACACCCAAACTCATTGAGTGGGAGATCTTAATGTTATCATAACGTTTCCATGGCGGTATTTCCAGCCGAATCGGGGCTTGATTTTCAGTGTTTTACCTTAAATCTTTCCACCAATTCCGAAGTAACTTTCTCATTGACTAGCATTAACAAAATTTATATGTCACACTCAATGAGTGTAAGTATGAGTGAGCTTTTTGAATACAGGCGTTAGGGTTGAAAATGAAATGTCTATCAGTTAGTCTTCGCATGTTTATACAAACAGAGGGGAACTCTATGCTGCACGAATTTAGTGAATTTATTATTATAGCGAGGTTCAGATTTGACTTCCACTACCACTACCGCTACCTTTTGCTGACCTATTCAGCATGTGATTGGTTAATCAGGTAGACTGGTCGCATCTGATTGGTTTATTTCCCATTTAAGGTCTCGGTAGTGGTAGTGGAAGTCAAATCTGAACCTCGCTAATATTACATGTACCGCTACCAACTGACAGAACTTTTGAGAAATTCATATTCATGAGGCGTAGTTTTGCAGTCTCTAACAGACTGAGCTAGTTATTGAACTAAATTTCAGTCTGGTCAGTCATGTCAAATTGCCTTGTCAGATCTCGATACAGGGAAATTTGTTAGTTACTCGTCGTGGAAAACATCACGCTTCCTGAAGCCGTACTGCGTGACCAAGTAACTTTAGCGTTTTCGAATATTTAGTCTATCTCCTTAGTCTATCTTAGCGGAGACGATCACGATTAACAACTGGGGCCGCTAACCGCTGACACAATTTAATAGGTCTTTAATAGCTCTGGCTTCTGCGAAACAGTAGCGATCTTAAGATTCAGCAATATGTAATGTGTAACTTATTTACTTCTTTACAAATTCAATCGCGTTAATGAGAAATATTTAGTGCTTAAACACATTAGTAATGATAAAGTAATTTAAATTATGCTAAATATTACTAATGCAATTTAATTAATAATCGCTACATTTTAGTGGCGCGCAGTTATTTTAGATTTTCTAACTTGTGGTCTTAAATACAATGCAGATGTTATCAAGAGCAAGCATTTATACAATATGGTTAAAACATTTCGTTATCTATCGTCAATTAACAGTAATTTTTGCATAGATACACAAACAGATCATTCGACAAAATGTCCTTTCTTTGCCCAATAACCCGATAATCTTTCACTATACAGATAGAAATATCTTTTACCCAGAAGATGCAAATCTCGATGCTTTTCGTACCATTTTTTCCCTTATATTACAGCTAACTCTGAACTCCAAATCAGACTGAATGGTTCAAGTAACAATATGAGTGGAAGAGTGGAAATCTATCATACAACATTTGGCTGGGGCACAGTCTGTGATTTTACAAACCAAGAGGAATACGTGAATATTACGGTTGGTAACGTCGTCTGTCATCAGTTGGGTTTCTCTGGAGCAAGCAAAATGAGAAACGATGCCCATTTTGGTGAAGGAAGTGGTCCTGTATTGCTTTCTAATGTTAAATGCTCTGGTGATGAATCATTCATCTGGAATTGCAAGCATAATGGATGGAATAATCCTTACACTGGCTGCGACCACAGCTGGGATGTCGGTGTGGATTGCTACTGAGATCACAATCATTCAAGGACACTGGGTTAGATAATAGACTAGATTTTCTTTTTCTTGCTGCTTACATTGTTAATAATATATGGTCTGGAATTTGGCTAAACGGTCAAGCTTCAATTGCTTTAATAAACAAGGACAACGTCTGAAATTAAAAATTGTCACCTGGTAACATTCGCCTAATGGACACTAACACATCAGTCCCAAGACAACAATGACCGGCCGGTCTATACGTAGTTGGGATAGAGATCTTCTTAAACCCGCTAAATGTTAGGTATTTTAAACGTCTAGGCCTATTACATATCTACTACGTGATATAAAGAGATATTAAAAGTCCTATTCAATTTTGTGTGCAACTTGCAATGCAATTCTACCCATGAGACATAAAAATTGGAAAATACAACATTTGATTACGCTCTGCTGACTTACCTTAACATTTCGAGTACTCTTTCATCTCTCTAACATCAATCAAAATTACAATTACATTGCCAGTTGCAAGGAAAATTGCATCGTGTAACAACGCCTTAAATCAGAAGCGTAATTTAATCAGCTGTCAGTTTCGTCCGCTCTGAAAGAAATACATGATAAAACCTGCAAACTCCGAAAATTAAAGTTCGGATACCTGCCAGCTCAACTAAATTATACCAAACTGTTCACTATCCAGCAAAACGTTTGTCAATTTTTTTAAACTAAGATATACTGCACTCATTTAGAATCTTTTACGCAATTGGCGATGCTATATTTGATAAATACTTGTTTTGCCAAAACTCCATTTTCCGCTTTACACGAGAGGTAAAAAGCCTTTAATCCAGCTTCCAGACCATATATATATGATCCAGGGGCAGCGAAGCAGAGCGGGAGACGGGGGTCATATAGATCTCAAAATAAGTTTCCTATTCGATGAACTTGTCTGCGTCACTGTTCGAAAGATTGTCTTCAAGCGTAACTGGTGAATGTCATTGGATTTCCAGGGTTGTGCTAAGTTTAGAAATTTTCCTTTTGCAGCCTCTTTCGAAATGCCGATCGATCTAGACCCCCCAATCCCATATTTTCCTTGCGGTGCCTGTGATCTGTCCAATACTTCGCGCTAAATGTTCAATTCAACCATAAGATATTATCACCGAGATTAGAGAAGCTAAGCTTGATGTAACTGGCAATACCAGTTGAATGCTTTATTAGACAGTTGAAATAAAAAAGCCGTTGCACCATAAACATAAAGTCACTAAAATCTAATTCCATCAAAATAAGTTTTTGAAAAATAAAACACTGTAACAATTAAAATTTAAGCTTCGGGGAATTGCCGGACTGACGTTCATTATGGATTTCGTTGCGAATGTTTTTCCTGGTAAACGAATTTAAATGATAATCCACTTATGTTGAAAAGAATTGTCTTTGATGACAAAAATCTTAGCAATTCATGACAATACCATGTTTTGGCGAAAGAGAGAGAAAATACTGTTTATCATTACAAAAATCATGGGAATAAATATTGACTATATCATACTCTCCCTTGACTGTATGGTGCAACTCGCTCTATATTTCATTTAGATTAGAATTTGTAGGATTGGTAGTTTATTGTATACAACAGTATTTTTTAGTTTTTAGACGCGTCTCAATGAAAGATTGTCAGTCAGCATGTTGGTCAACCAGTCTGTTCCTACTTACTTTAAAGATGAGGGGACTTTGTGTCAATGCTTATGAGAAATAATTTGTGTAAATGATCATGGCTGATAATTGAAAGGCGCGTCATTAGCGCTTATATTTGATTCTTGTTCTTGTTATATTTGATAATCAATTATGTAATTAGTATAGCTCTGTCGTAACCGGCAGTTGCTTTTGAATTTCCACCCAGTAAAAGTTTAAAAATTCCAACTGGCTTGTGTTGTTTTAATTCAGCTAAGTTGTCTCAAACTGATGGTAATGTACTCGAGTAGTGGTTACTATACTAAATGCATGAATAACTTCTAATTAAAAGCTGGGCGTGGAAAATGTCATGCGTCAAGTTAATTAGATAACAATAGAACTGAGAACACACATAAAAATAGAGAAAAAGGAGTGAGACATTCAAGAAATCAGTGAGCAATCGTGAGGAAATTTTTGGTTTTATGTAAAGTTAATTATAAACGATAGGTATACCATTGTGTGAGTTTATGAGTTCGGTATACTAGTGGTGCCGTGACCAGGATACGAGTGGATTAAAGCGACGAAAATCAATCAAACAAAGTGGTAAAATACGAAGACAAAACAGTTTATTTATCAGTATGAGCGACGAAGAAGCGAGCGAGATTACAAACGCAGGCGAGCAAAAACTCGAAGGAGATATTGAAAAAGAAATCGCTAAGTTAAAGTATTTCTTAGAAGAAACAAATGAAATTATTGAAGCGAAAGATTACGATGAAATGGAAGCCATATACAATCGCGCTGGGAAAATAATTGTCAAAATATCAGAGCTTATTTCGCAAGCAGAAGAGTTGAAAATCGATAACGGAAAAACAACACGTACAGTCAGACAGTGGAAAAAGGAAACAAAGTCTAAATATTCAGAGCTGATCGTAGACAACGAGAAAATTGCACAACAACTAAAGGAAAAACAAGAAAAGGCTCAAGACGAAGCAGAATTGCGACGATTAGAATTAAAAGATAAACAATTTCAACAAGAAGAACGATGGCGGGCTGAAATTCGAGAAGCACAAGAGGATCGCGAACGACATTTATGGCAAGAAAAGCACGAAGCTGAATTACGCATGACGCAGAGAAAGATAGAAATGGAACAGACCGCTCGTTCATCTACAGCGAAATTACCAAAGTTGAAAATAACACCGTTTAATGGAACTCCCACAGATTGGGTGCGGTTTGAGAATATGTTTCTAACACTTGTTCATGAAAAAGCGAGTACAGCCGAAGAAAAATACGGGTTTTTATTGGAAATGGTGAGCCCAAAGGTGAGGGAAAAGATTGCTAATTTGAAACCGGGTGAAGTTGGTTACAAGATTGCATGGGAAAGATTAAAAAGCGAGTATGGTCACCCCAAACATGTTATCAACGCCCATATGGATGCAATAATTAACTTAACTCCAGTGAGAGGGCATAATTATGAAAAGGTGCAAGATTTCTATGAGAAATTAAGCAAGAATTTCGATGCAATTCAAACTCTGGGAGACGGTGAAAAACTTTCCGGATTTGTTATGACCACTATCAACAAGTTGCCACACATAAAAGCCGACTTGGTTCGAGCAGATGATGACTGGGAAGAATGGTCCATGGAAGTACTATTACTAAATTTGCAAAAGTGGCTTCGACGAAATAAAGTGGAAGATGCGAGCAATCAGAAAGAAACCAGATACAAGAAACCAGAAGGACACTGGTATCAAAAGTCATCCGGACCCCCAAAACCTCACTGTGTTTTTTGTTCGAATAATGAACACTGGAGTGATCAATGCAAAACAGTGAAACGATTAGCAGACCGAAAGAAATTCTTTGCTGAGAAGAATCTGTGTTTTAACTGTGGTCGCACTGGGCACAGGGGAAATCAATGTCGAAGTCGTGGTTGCCTGAAGTGTAAGGCCAGACATCACACAAGCCTGTGTGATAAGAATGAAGATGACCAGGAGAACAAGTTAGTAACTGGATTTACCACTATAACTGAGGAGAAATCGCTTCCAGCCATTGTACCTGTCAAGATAAAGGGACAAACCCTGTGGGCATATCTCGACACTGGCTCAGGTCGAGACTTTATTTCACGCGAGGCTGTAAAGAAACTCAATTTGAATCCAACACATCACGAATCCCACGAGATTGTAACCGTGACTGGCACCTCGACTCAAGCCATGCCTATTTTCCAAACAACCATAAATTCTCTTGATGGGAAAGTACATGAAGATATTGAATTGACCGGTTCCAGACTCCAAAATTTCACCACAGTTAAAAGACCAGATATGAACGAACTCAAGAAGAAATACACCCATATGCAAGACAAAGGATTTTACATGACCAGCGATGGAGAACATCCAATTCATATCATACTCGGTGATGGCACATACAGCAGAATTCGAACTGAGAAAGTTTACAAAGGTAATCCTGGAGATCCCTTGGTGGAAGAGACAACATTCGGATGGGTTGTTCATGGTGGTGAGAATTATTCGAGCGATGCCTGTATGTACACTAGAGAGGTTAACGATTACGAACAGTTATATAGTCTTGATGTTCTCAGAGTTGAAGATCGGGGTGAAAATGACCAAATGCAAGTGCTTGCTGAGTTTCGAGAGAACATAACTAGACAAGATGATGGCAGATACAAAGTCAGCATACCATGGATTCCAGGGAGTAAGTTAACAACCACAAACGAACAGCAAAGCAGAAGACGACTGAGCAACGTGAACAAAAAGTTGGCGAAAGATGAAAACCTGAAGCAAGAGTATGAGAAGATTATCGAGGATCAGTTAGCAAGCGGTGTGATTGAGAAAGCCCCGGACGAGCCATCAGGAGAGCGAGTGTACTACATGCCACATAAGCCAGTCGTAAGGCAAGATGCATCAACTACCAAAGTGCGAATGGTTTTTGACGCGAGCTCCAAACCCCATCCACTGGCATCCAGTATCAATAATTGTATGTTTGGGCCTTCCCTCCAACCGCTGTTTGGGATATCATGGTACGAGCAAGAATGTCGTCAAATCTGCTTCTTGCAGACATTCAGAAAGCTTTCTTGCAGATAGCAATCAAAGAAGAAGACAGAGATGCTTTCAGATTTCTCTTTGATCGCGACGAGAAAGAGGAACATTTTCGGTTCGCGAGAGTTCCATTTGGGGTTGAAGCCAGTCCATTCTTACTTGGTGCGACATTGGAATACCACTACGACCAGCAATCACCAGAATTAGAGGAAACAGTGACTGCCCTTAGAGAAAACACGTATGTGGACAATATTATGCAAACGGGAAGTGACATTGATAAGTTGGAGAAGTTCAAGAAAGAAAGTCAAGTTGTTCTTGAGAGTGCAAGATTACCAATTCACAAGTGGGAGTCGAACATCGAGGCATTAGAGGATGAGAACATGCAAAATCCTAGCAAAATTCTTGGTCATGTATGGGACAAGCGAGCAGATACTCTGGAAATACAAGTACCAGCATTACCGGAGACTAAATCAGTTACGAAACGAAGTATCTTGAGTCAGCTTGGCAAAGTGTACGATCCATTGGGAATAATATCACCCACGATGGCCGAAGGAAAACACATTTATAGAGAGGCTTGTGAAGAGAAAAAAGGATGGAATGCTGAAGTTTCGCCAGAATTGAAGAAACAGTGGCACAAATGGAACAAACAACTAAAGAACGTGGAAGTACCGAGGAGCTTAACAGGGAATTCAAAAGAAACGAAGGCTATAGAACTCCACGTGTTCGCCGACGCAAGTAACCTCGCGTGTTCGGCAGTAACCATAGCGGTAGTTGAACATTCTTCTGGAACGATCAAAGGGTTGCTTACATCGAAATCCCGGATTTCAAAAAGAAACACGTCGATACCCAGACTCGAACTCGTAGGAGCTCACATGGCTGCGAACATGGCGAAGAATTTACATAATGCTCTTAAACGACAACCTATCAAGACCATCGTGATCTGGTTAAATAGCATGGTGGTACTTTACTGGTTAACCAATCCAGGGAAACCTTGGAAGACGTTTGTTTCAAACCGAATCAAGAAGATAGCTGAGATAACCAGCGAGCTCGGTATCGTTTGGAAGTATTGCCCGTCAAAAAAGAATCTCGCAGATCTAGGCAGCAGAGGAGCAACCATGGAAAGATTGCAAAACGGAAGCTGGTTCAACGGTCCAGATTGGTTATTAGAAAAAGAACAATGGCCAGAACAACCAATTTTAAGAGTAACTACATCTGTCAGTCAAGAATGCAAACCGATTAAAGAGCAAGCACTGTTTACGAAAGAACGAGAGCCAGACGAATGGGACGCTTTGCTAGAAAGAAATACATACTGGCGTACACTGCGAGTAACAGCGTGGGTGTTGAGATTTCTAAACAACTGTTTGGCAAAAGTTCGTCGAAACCAGAAACAGTCGGGACCTCTTGTAAGCGAAGAAATTAGTGTCGCAAGATACGCTTGGATAAGAAGAGTACAACAAAGTGTCAACCCTGAATTACAAGCGCCTGGATGGAGAATCGTTGAAGACAAAGTAACGAAAGTTCTCAAGTGTAAAGGAAGAGTAAATGGATACGAGCCAATATACCTTGACGGAGGACTGTTCGTAGAAAAGCTAATAGCACACACACACAGCAAGATCAAGCATTTTGGTGTCGCAAATACCATGGCTGCGTTGAGAGAACAATGGTGGATACCACAACTTAGATCAAAGGTGAAAAAAATAATCAACAGTTGCAATATCTGCAAGCTGTATTCCACGAAGCCCTATGGGTCACCGCTAACGAGCAACATGCCCAGCTTTAGAACCGAAGCTAGCGAACCATTCGAAGTCACCGCACTGCATGAAAAGCGCCGTATTCCAAGGTATTCACATGTGAATACGGGTGTGAATAAAACACATATTGCAAGCGTATTCCGACATGGAATATTAGTGTGAATACGGCATCGTATTCTTCAGTATTCTAAGTGTGAATACGCCGTGAATATGCCGCGTATTCTGACCAATATTCACACTTGGAATATCTCACTTCTCACTTAATCCGTGTTTCCACAAAATAAATTCATCAGCTGACATTTTTAAACTTTATTTTGAATGCTGAAAAATTGAAGTGGAATTTTATAAATAATTTGGCGCAAAAACCAAAAAGCGCGCTTTCGAGTTTAATAAACATTGAACGAGGAGATCGTGCGTTTGTGGCTGTAAGAAATCTTTTTGGCGCTTATAAATAAGGGAAGAGAGTGAAGGATGCCAAGGGCTTGGTAAAGTCTGGAAACTCTGGTCGCAGTTAAAGAGCATGCCGGCGAGTATTTGTATGCTACGATTCCCACGAAGTCTGATGAAGAAAATGCGCGAAATAGAAATGAGATTGCATGGCGCGATTTCCACAGCACCTTATGTTCGCTAATACGTGTAAAATGATAACGAATATTAACCGTATTTCAAGGATTTTTTATTGTTCAAAACCGAAAACGCATATACTGTTTGTGCTTAAGGGACCTCTTCGGTGAGTGACTAAATATCGTGCAGTTGAATTCAATAGCCGGCCTATAGACTATACCTATGACCATGTTGGGAGTAATCTCAACATTTTATTAACAAATTACCTGGTGATAAGAGGTTAATGGGTTATGCGTTCGCAGCCTGTGCGAATGTTTAGGCATTTATTGTCCCTCAAGTCTGTCCATTAAGGAAAATATCAATATGAACAAACATGCATAATCTTTAGGTTGCCATGTTAATTTGCATAGCAGTCATACACATTGCAATGGTAGGTTTATCCACAGTTAATGTGGTTTATCAAGGTTGATCAAATGCAATACTAAGATTTCAGTCAATTATTTAAATTTTATACAGTCCTTAACAGATCATGTACATGTGATGGGTTACAACATTTCACATTTTATAAAATATTATTGGAACATCACAAATTGTTCAAAAATATTTAGCAAAAACACAGCCTATCATGAACTTCTACTAAGCTGTTATGATTTTCAATCTTTCATCAGCTGATTGTTAATTTATAAGCAATGTTGTTTTAGTACCGGTATATATGAAACATTGCTCCTGGAGTATGTCAGAAATTATACTTAATAGTAAATTGTTGAGCAAAGCAAGTGATGTTTTTTCACTTGGTAAGATATTAAAAACTATAGGGGAGCAGATAATGAATCAGGAACTTCTTTCACTGGGTGAAAAATCCTCTTCATCTTTAGCAAAGTTAAGGCCAACTCTTTTGGGAATTTTCAATCTTGCAACCCCTGATGGCTAAAAACAATTAAAACCACCTTAAAGCAATTATTGAACAAAATACATAGCAAACTTTCTTAAGCTATAATAGATTATTATGGTATATTCTTTAAGTATTGTGATTATAATTTATGTACGGAAAAGTAATTGCAAACAAATCAGTAAACAGTCTCAGTTATAAATTATGATGAGGGCAATGTTAAAAGGCTTCACTTAAAAACACAGTCTAGCATGAACTTCTAAGCTGTTAAGATTTCTGTCTTTGGGCAGCTGGTTGTTAAGATTCCTATCTTTTGGCAACCAGTTCAATAGCTATTCTGTGGTAAATATTAGTGTAAATATAATTCATATATGCTAAAAGGAAAAATATAGGCCATTATTTTGTTAAAAAATATGTATTATATATAACTAAAAAACACAGTCTGGCTTTGATTTCTAAGCTGTTAAGATTTCTGTCTTTGGGCAGCTGATTGTTAAAACTCATTGCCGTCCGGTCGTAAACGACGCACGCAGATAATTTCGATTTTATCTGCAAGTATTTTATCAAATCAACTAGAAATTGTATTATCTTAAAGCTAAAACATTTATCTATTTGTATAAGTTTAGTTCATTTCAATAGCTTTCCTATAAGCCAAGATATTAATTGCCGATCTTGTACTTT
Organism: Dendronephthya gigantea; assembly: GCF_004324835.1. Lineage (NCBI taxonomy): Eukaryota > Metazoa > Cnidaria > Anthozoa > Malacalcyonacea > Nephtheidae > Dendronephthya > Dendronephthya gigantea. Next base: position 4,177,087 of record NW_021163012.1, read on the forward strand.
TGAAATTGAATTTTGGAGAAGCGAAAATACGCAAAGCCTTCCAGAAATCTCGCCTAAAAACCTCCAAATGTTTGTAGCTTACATTGTGATCAATATTTCCATCTATTTTGCTTGAAATACAGTCGTTTTGGCGATTTGTAGTGGTATTTCCAACAAACGTGTTTACAAACGGAAAACCCGAAAATTTGCATATAATTATCACCATATTGGCGAAAATTTGACAAAAAATCGGAAAAATTTCGCTCCAAAAAGGCCGAATATATGTCTTCTAGGGACAATTTTACCCCAGAAATCGATTTCCGGGCTTATTTTACCCTAGGGGGTAGGCATCATTGAGTTTTTGACACCTTTCACCTCACGCGACAACCGCATGTGCGTGCGCTGAGCAACGCGTCTCGCTACAAACAATAACAAATCAGAAAAATCGATATTTTTCGAGTTTTTCTGCCCATCCTGACTTAAAAACTATCAGAAAAGATAAATAAAGCATTTCTAGTTTATCTATAACGGTTAAAATACGAAAGGATGAAAAATAACGAAATTCCAAAGGCGAGCTATATTTCCGGTTGTCATCACTTTGTAATTTGATATGATTTTGACAGCTGCACGGCGGTGTCAGGTTAACAGAAATATTTATTAATTTCCGGATTATAACAGAAACGATGGGGTTATAGTACTTTTCTCAAGCTATAATTTGGTGGTATTTTTGTGTTTTTTGCTCGCGCATTCGCGGAGTTATTAGACATTAAAAAAGTAGGACTTCTAAGTCCTAAATTAATCAGACCGGACGGGAATGAGTTAAGATTTCAATCTTTTGGCAATCAATCATTAGCTATTCTGTGACAATTATATAACAATATATATCTATAATATATAAATTTTGCCTAAAATATAAAAAACCCTCATGAAATGCACCAATGCACCTCATTTCAATGCATCTTGAAACGTCTATCTAAGGGTTGTGTTATGTTAAAGTTATGATTACAGCAGCTTTCTGAATATTTGTGGTAGGTAAGAAAGTAATGTCCCTTTTCAGTATTGGCAAACTTTTAAATTTTGTTTGTATTGAGTATGGCTTTGAAATGGCAAACATTTGTACCTACTATAATTAGTGTGTGATGGAGGTAGGATTGATGAAAACCATCATACAATTTATTTATTTACAAGCAGGTACAGTTAGCTGTGTACAAATTAGCTACAATAAACACAATCGTAATCTATTTATATTAATAAAAAAAAAAAGTGATGAGCCCAGCCGTAAAAGCGTTGGCCTCGCACTTGTTGTGTTGTGTTGTTTCAGGACTATAGTATGACATAACTCTTGTTATTATTAAATAACTTACCTGATTTTAGCGCCGCCACAAGAATTATTTTGGGGCATCGCGAACATCTTTAACAATTCAAAGTTGAACAGCTTGAACTTCTGTTGAAACCACGCATTTATATATAAGCGCCCTGGTTGAAACCAATTGACATTTGTGCCATGTTATCGTTTTGTAAACAAAGGGAACTGGACAACTTTTGCGAGGAATCATTTAAAGACATTTATTTGTTATTGTTATACGACCCACTGAGCTATATAATAATTCCTGGAGGACCGGTTCTTGACCAGAAAGTGAAGCAAAAAACATGGCGGATTTCGGCGTTTGCTGACGCCACTTGGTTCCTTTTGCTCATGGTAGATACCACTGACATACCGCGATACAAAGTGAGAAATTGAGTCCGTCTCCCTCCTGGATTTTATGAAAATATTTTCAGCTTTCCGTATATATTTTTTGTTTTTCATATAAAATGGATAAAAGTGTTTCTCTTTTCCCCTGTTCAACAAATGGAAAGGACACATAGCTTCGTGCTCTGCGTCTGACGTTGTGAATGGCGTAATTCACTTATCGGTAAGGTGAATTTTCTCAATTTGCTCTTATTTTATAACATCCAGGTAACTGAGGTAAGCCGTTTTCAACTTTTTTTACTGTAAACAATTTCGTATTTGGCCTTTCGAGTTGGACTATAGTATAAACTGGGTACCAAAGCCTCTGAAACAATAAATCCATCAAAACGTGTGGTACAAACAATAAATGCAATGTTATATACCCAAATTTTATCATTTTTTCTTAACTTGTGTGGGGAAAAAATTATATTCCTGGCAGTGTCAATCTTTTGAGTTTGGTCTATGTTGTTTTCATGATAGCAAACATCAATGCTAATAGGTAAACCATTCCCCCAGTGAGTCTACCATAGTCCCTCTTCTATTTATCCCACCCAGCATAAATTAACATGATCTGATGGTGCTAATACAAAATAATAAGATGCTGTAAACAGTGTAAATTAATTCCAACCTCTGATAGTGAGCTCTGTTAAAGCCTAGTTAATATATTATCTTGTTTAACTTGTCAAATCCAAAGTAAAATGATCAATTATCATGGCTTTTAATTTATTTTTTAGCTTCTTGCACCTTGGGAATAAATCTTGATCATATCTCCATTTTTATTTTTAGGATGAAGTTCATGCATTTTATGACTGTGCATTGTTGTTCTTCATTTCCATGTTATCTGATTTTGTTGTTGGCTGGTGGTTATACCATTTGTCATATTTATTAATTAATGAAATAAATATAAACATGCATTGACTGAGCAGTGTGTCTTCAATCTGCAGCAACTTTTGCTGTGTATTTTCTGTGTATGGTATCAACCTCCAAGAGGGCTATATTCAGGCTAATCAGTGGAGCCTATGGAAGGATAAATGTTATTCTTTACTATGACCAGGGGTCCAGGGATGCAATTAGAGAGTGCTGAAAACAGGTTTATTAAGGTACAAGTTGATGACTTGAATGAAAAGTATATTATGCAAATATGATTCTTGGTTGAAACTATATTCCTGCACTTAGTATTCGTCAGCTGCGCAGCATTTTGCCTGAGCTATGGCCTCTGTTTCTTTGGATTTTGGATTGTGCATAGATATGAAGTCTTGAAGACAGCATCACATACTGAATACTGATTACATACTTCCTGCGAAATTCATCAGTTTAGGGTTTAGTAAAGTCAAATTGTTGCCTATAAATTCCTAGTTGTCTTGCGAGGATAGTGCCAAGACATTCAAACATTTGTAAACTTTCATATTGGAATGTATAAATAACAAAATATTATTACGAAAATAAAATAATAACCTGTCAGTTCGTGTCAGTATTAAAATCTTTAGTTTGTCCACATTTTTCGATATTTAAATATATATTTGCTCCCGCACTGGCAAAAACAGCGTGTACGTATGACTTGTATTCATCTTAAAATAAAACTTTATTAGATGTCAGTGCGAAAAATATCAAAAAAACAACCAAAAAATATTTCAAAAACAAACAAGATTTCACGGCAAAAAAAATATAAAAACCAGGGGGGAGAATTGTTATTTACAAAAACCAGGGGGGAGAATACTGCTGTAGCGGGCTCATTATTGAGCCTGGTCAGTGGTAAATACTATGGCCAAAAGGAACCAAGTGGCGTCAGCAGAGCTTCTGCGGTTGCGCAGAAGGGCGAAGTCCGCCATGTTTTTTGCTTCACTTTTTGAGAAAAAAACATTAGGAGCCGGTCCTCCAGGAATTATTATATAGCTCAGTGTATACGACCTCCGAATTTCGCCATTTATTCGCAATTTCGCCGCAATTCCTTGGCGCAAAAATTGTCACTAACATGTCGAAGAGGAAATTTCCCAAAGGAAATTTCCTACGATTTCCCAACACTGAACTGTATATATTACGGATGCTTTTGACGATACAGAATCATCAACTTTCTACCCATGTGTTTACGTATCCAAGCAAAAATAAAAGTATTTTTTTATATATAACTTCTTTTACACAGGTAATTAAAGAAATTGATGGATATTTCTCTTTTTATACAGCTTTTTTACGACTTACGAGGCTACTCAGCGCTCATCGACTGAGGATATACGATACTCGACATCCCTGCGGCAGCAAAAAAATTAATCAAATAAAAATCATCGTGCGTTTGGTAACATTTATTGTCTTTATTGTCTGTCGCCTAAACAAATCAAGTGCAATTTCAATTTGTGACCGTGATGAGAAGAAATGCTGGATAACAGTTGACACCGGCATTGAACTGAAACAACCTTTGCCTATTCCGTGGTATATAAACGCATTTCCTGCAATATTTACACAATATAACTCGTTGATTACCCGTATTCATGCGTACAATCACATTTTCTATGCCGAAGTGTGAATACTAGGTCTTGAAAAATATTCACAGAGTATTCGAAGGTATTCTAGGTCAGAATACGCGGTGTGTTTTATTCACAGGTATTCACATCGGAATACCCCCAATATTCCGAGGATATTCACAGTGAATATCTGTGAATACGTGTGAATATGGACCATATTCGAACTCATATTCGCACGTATTCACCTGTGAATACGCGGTTTTTCACGCAGTGCGGCGTCGACTACGCCGGCCCGTTAAAATACAAGATCAGTAAGAGAGAAGAAGGAAAGTGCTACGTATTAATCTTCACGTGTGCGGCGTCTCGAGCGATCCACCTGGAACTAACCAAAAGCCAAGAAGCCGAGGAATTCCAACGAAAGCTCAACCAATTCATCGCTCGGAGAGGAAGACCACGGTTGCTGATATCTGACAATGCAGCGACATTCAAAACGACAGCGAAACTAATTAAAGCCATTCGAAAGAGTGAGAAATTGCACGACTTCCTAGCAGCACAAGGTATACACTGGAGATTCAACCTCGCTAAATCCCCTTGGTGGGGAGGTATCTATGAAAGGTTGATACGGGAAATAAAGAAGACCCTTTATAAGACTCTTGGACGAACGCACCTTTCATTCGAGAATTTGGAAATGGTCCTCATGGACATAGAAATTAATATGAACAATCGTCCATTAACTTATGTCGAAAGCGAAAGTGGGGAGGAAGAAGTACTAACGCCAAATGTTCTCATTCGAGGGAAAAACACTTATCTCATTAATGACGTAGAGAATGACGATGATGAGCTTACGAAGATGCAAAGGAGAATCGCCAAGGCAAAGAACAATGCTTGGAAAAGATGGCAACGAGAGTACATACACAGTTTAATGGAAAGTCAAAGAGTAAACGGAAAACCAGTTAACGCGCCAGAAGTCGGAGAAGTAGTTTTAGTCGCGGGAGAAGAAAAGAACAGAAGCGAATGGAAGAAAGGAAGGGTAGTGCGACAAGTCAAAGGAAAGGACGGAGTAGTACGAGGTGTAGTGCTTTTACACAAAGGACATACTATCGAACGACCGTTACAGTTGGTGTGTCCACTCGAAATTCGTTGCACAACGAAAATAGAACAAAGGAAGAACGAGAACAAGCAGACGGTAGAAAAGGAAAAGCAGAAACGGGGAGCAGCTATTGAAGCAAGAAAGAAAATACGCGAACTGGCAGAAACCGAGGATGCAAACTGAACAGAGAGCCTCGCAGAGATAAGTAAATGAGGAACACTTCATATTGAGTTGACATTATAAAAATTGACTAAATTTTTAGGGGAGTTGTATACTAAATGCATGAATAACTTCTAATTAAAAGCTGGGCGTGGAAAATGTCATGCGTCAAGTTAATTAGATAACAATAGAACTGAGAACACACATAAAAATAGAGAAAAAGGAGTGAGACATTCAAGAAATCAGTGAGCAATCGTGAGGAAATTTTTGGTTTTATGTAAAGTTAATTATAAACGATAGGTATACCATTGTGTGAGTTTATGAGTTCGGTATAGTTACTACTCCATAGTATGGTTACTCTGACCACTACCAAAGCTTCATACTGGGCCAACGCACGGTCCTTTGGCCATGTTTAAAATAGCCTCGTGTAAAGAATGTACTGTGCTACCATTAGGTTTTATGGGACATGTAAGGTTATTGGGGCAAGCCTGAGCGAGCTCCATAGTTTGGTGGCTAACCGAGCTCAAGCGCGATGCATTATGGTGCGTACGTGCGTATGTACATGGAACTTGTTTTTTCAGTGATTTAAATCCTACCTGTCTTTCGCCATGCACCGGCTATTTTGAAAACATTCAGTTCTACTGCTATAAAGTGATTATGCTATTGATTATAGCAATAAAGTGATTGCTATAAAGTGATTTGTCAAGACTACAGTACAGATATTTTTGTTTCTACTTTAATCAATTTCTGAGTGATCAATACAAAGCCCGGTGCTCTTGGTCTCTAAGAGTATGATTATGGACCTTATTGCAAATATTTACAACCTTGCATGTAAATATGTTTCTACTTTTGAAATTCTGATGGAAAGCCCGATTTCAATTTGATTAGGGCTGAATATTTCCAATTTTGTATTTGCCTGGTGGGGCTGGGATTTTTGTACCTCGGATTTTCGAATATTCACCCTCGGATTCTGGAAATTCCGGATTTTAATAAGTGTCTTTATGCAGGTTGTACACTGAGAACAGGACTTAAGGCAGACGTAAAAAATGATCAAAGGAGCTTTTAAGAGGACAATTAATTTATCTTATAATTTGAATGTTGTGTATTATAGAACCCACAAAGTGCGTAAACACAAGTGAATCGAATCAAATATGATTATTCCTATGTTGAATGAAACCAAATAACTTTTAAATAACTAATTTCAAAGAAATCGAAGCCATTTGGATTAAAATGTTTGTAAAACACTCAAAAGCTATCAGACCACCTAATTCTTCGCGTAATCTGAGCAATAATTTCATTGCTCTATTCCATATGATCTCCTCAGCCGTAGCTGAAGACAAAGAAACCGGCTTAATTGCGGGGGACCTTAACTGTAATTATAACAATCTAACTGATGAAAGAGAACTGAAAGATATGTTCAAGCTGAATGGTCTGAAACAATTATAAGAAACTGCCACAAGAACAACTGAATCTTCCGCGACATTAATTGTGCTTATAATTATTTACAACGCACGAACAATTCATTTCAAATAGCTTTGTCTACGAATATGGAATAAGTGATCACGATCTAACAGAATAATAAGAAAGATGAACTGTAAGAAATATGAACAAAGAAAACATGTTACACGGAATTACAAACATTTCTGTAAAGAAAGCTATAATGACGATCTGAGATCTATTCCGTGCAACTTCGCTTTAAACATGGGGACCTAAATAACTCGTGGAATTGCCTTAAGAATCTACCGAGGGTGACCAACATGCCCCAATGATTGAAAAGAAAATATCTGGAAAAATATGCCCTTGGCTAACTGCATGAATTAAAAATGCTATTCACCAGCGAGAATACATGAAGAGATCAGGTCATCTCAGACAGAGCTACTGTTGCTAATGCATTCTCTTCTGAGACTGGAAAATTTAATTTGGAAGGCATATTATTTTCGTGACCTGACACTTAAAGTTAACCCTCTGATGAAAAAGTTTTGCTTTCAAAACGCCGAAGGAGCTGATCAGATCGCGGTGCCGCTTACTAAATTAATAAACCGTAGTTTGCACTCTGGCATATTTCCCACTTCAGAAAATGGAAGCTATAATATAAAAATGGATCAAAATCGCTGCTTAATTGACAACTACCGCCCAATCTCAGTGTCGATGCATGTCTACGTTTACTTGCTTGACACTAGCCTGCATGGCAGGCGGTCCCTGAAATCGGGCAAGGCGAGGACGGCGAAAGACCGCCTGCCGGGTTTGGCTATGTATTTTAGAAACCCCGTCCACTGGTGGACGGGAATTGATGATTGGCTGCGAGTCTAATCCGCTGTCAATCACGAGTAAATATTAATTGTTAATTTGTAACGTTTAAATTTGTAGGCGTCTGGTGTTGGCGGAATTTATTGTCGATTGCGTTCGCTCCGCTCTTCTAAAACTAAATAATTTTCGAAAGTCGAAACGCGAACTGATTCTTAAACGCAAGCAAAAGATAGCGTTAAAGATTTACTCCTTGGGAAGCATGTTTTAGCCGTTCTACCTAATAGTTATGATACCGTTCTACCTTACTATAGTTTAATACATTACGTGGAAGAAAATGTTGGCGGATATAAATATAAAGCTGAGCGTAGTAGCGTTCTTGTTATTTTATCTTCACGCTGTATTACTGTATAGGAGATCAAATTATTCAAATAGGCGAAATGCTTTCGATGGAAACGTTTCAGAAGTCGCCAAGTCTCTACAGTACCGCAATATGCAATATATTTATACGATCGCGGCTAGCGCATACCTATTTACATTGAGAATTTAATTCTTTCAACTATTGAGGCTTTAGGATTCTCATATACTATTTTCAATGCCAGGAAAATTCACTGGGGAAAAAGAATTACTGATACACTCTGACACACACTGTGTATTTATAAATATATAAATAATATATGATGTACAAATTCTTTGACGATAAATAAACACGACGGAGTCAGACATCTATTCTCAGTATTCTGTCGCCTCATACACAAACAACGACAGTGGCATTTACATTTTCCGCGCAGGCTCTTCTACCTCTTGTCCTGGTTTAAACGTTCTTTGGTGTTTCCTTTGAAATCTTAAATAATTATATTAATATATCGAAAAACCAGACTTCGAATCATAAATAAACATACAGCCGGAAAATAATATATCCCAGTTATTAGTTATTGCAGTTTTGTTATTATAATATTAACTGCTCGTGGATTGGCTAATTGCGCTGGGACTGAAAAGGGGCGGTTGACAAAAAACATAGCCAAACCCGGCAGGCGGTCTTTCGCCGTCCTCGCCTTGCCCGATTTCAGGGACCGCCTGCCATGCAGGCTAGCTTGACACCGGCAGGATCATATAAACAACACTTCGTACGCGTTAATACAAAATCGCTCAATCGTTATTCGTTTATTAAACGGTTATAATGTATTACGGTACAAAAAACGTTGTGGCTTTTTAGCACAAAATGTCTTGTTCTTGTAAACTGTTCAGACTTCGATAAGAGCTTTGTCAATACTGAGATGTTCTTGTTCAAAACTAACTTATAGCGGTCTAATAGTAATTAATTCTAATATATTACACGTGTTATGAGCACGTACTAAAGAAGTCAAAGTCCACACGTGAAATAACTATCCTAAATTTACATATTTAAATAAAAACAATTTAAGATTTATTTTTGGCACTAACACTCAGTTTTACACATATTTTTAAAAGTTATTAACCAGTATGGATTTAGACCCAAAGATCAAAAAGGCATGCTGTTACAATATTGGTTGATGACATAAGTATGGCAATGATTAGAGGAATGGCAACCGAAGCTGTATTCCTAGACCTGCGAAAAGCTTTTGACACGGTACACCTCTCGTGTCTTCTTGAAAAGCTTCCTGTATATGGCATTGAGGGCTATGAACTGTTACGGTTCCAAGATTACTTATTCAAGAATTTAACCAATGCATTGGTGGCTCGCTTACAACACAACGCCACAACGAATATCAATTTACCTGTGTCGACAAACGAAGACCCGCAACCAGCGCCTACTGTATCGCCAACTTTGTCTACGGAACAACAACCACTTTCAGAAATGCAGCAGGCGCAAATTCAGTCGATCGTCTCTAGGTGTGTTGAACAAACAGCGACCGAGATAGCGTCCAACGCAGCCCGGGCTACCGTCCAAGCAGTGTTAAACTCGACGTCTTGTGCCAGTGAGAGCAACGCGGCCAACAACAGAATTCCAGTCGTCCCAGCCGAAAGCGACGCGCACGAAGGCGATAATAGACAGATTTAGATAACACAACGCGAGCTCTAAGACGACGCGAGGATTGCGTAAGATGGTGTGGACGCGCGAAAATGCTTTTTGGTTTTGTTTGCGACGTCTTGTTTGAGTTTAGGACGGAAAATCAGCATTTTCACGTCGTGAACAGGACGTCACTGTTTTCGTTTGGTCTTTTTGTCAAAAAGGTAAGTTTACTGAATTAAATTACTTTTAGGTTTAGATAGGGTTGTACTATACTCGCTTTAAAAAACTTTGTGATGTTTTCTTTTGATAAATAAGATATTTTTGTATTTTTCACGAACTGACTGCAAAATAAATATATGTACATCGTGTGGCGATGAAAATATATTTATTAATAAGCATACAAACGGCAATATATTATTATTAACTATTTATTTTTTGAAAATAACGATTATAGATATCAATTTGCTATCATTTGTAAATCAAAAAACGTTCGTGTTTAATGTGTTTTCCCACTTTAATAACATTTAAATGATTTGTGCCTTATTTACGCTTTTGAGCATTGAATTGAATTCATTGTTATGATTAATGATGCAGGGTTTTCTCGTAGAGTTAAACATTCATTGACATTATCGCCAGTACAACATAATTTTTATGATTTTCAAGTTATTTGCGTGTTTCACAGTGTGAACATGCATCATTTTTTTCATTTTAAATAGTTTTTAAAGTTTTTCGTTATGGCCGAGGACAAGGCAGAAAACTGCACCAAAAAAAGGTTAGCCACAGAATTAATGTAGCTATTCTCATTATTAAAAGGTAAAAATTCTACATTGATTTTGGTTTTCTTGCTTAGACGTGTGCTCGTGTGGAACAAGGAAAAATATTTGCTCCTTTTAAAAGAAATGGCTGCTGAAGGTGTGCTTCAGCACAAAGCAAAATCAAGGGAGAGGGGCACAAGCTGGCTCAATGTGGCAAACAAAATGGCACCTAGTTTTCCAAATGTTGAAACTACCTCACGGGCAGTAAGAGATAGATTTAAGACATTGGAAAGAAAGCATAAGTTCAAGAATGCAGAGGAAGAGAGAGGAACTGGTCTGGGTGGGGATGAATTGACAGAGGAAGAGGAGTTGTTAGAAGAGCTTATTGAAATTGGTGAGGAAACTGAGAAAAGAGTTGAAGAAGAGAATGAAGAAAAGAAAGCTTCAGTGGAAAGAGAAAGGGGGCAGGCATTGGAAATAAGGCAGAGAGCAATGGAACGGATTGGGGAAACAAGGAAACGGGAACAAGAAACAGAAGAAAAAATAAAAAAAAGAAGAAAGTCAGGAGAAACATTTGATTGGTTGAAAGAGAAAGCTGCCATGGATAGAAAGTTAAAAGAGGAAGAACTGAAAGAAAGAAGGGAAGAAAGGGAGAGCCAAAAAGAAGAAAGGGAGAGCCAAAAAGAAGAAAGAGTTATGTTTGTCCAACAGTTGAAGACAATGCAGGAAACAAATATCTCACAGCTGACACAATTCATGCACCAACAAGATCAACAGCAACATCAACAACAACAGCAATTCCACATGATGCAACAACAAATGTTAGCAATGTTCCAACATCAGCAACAACAAACACAGCTTTTAATGGATCTTTTAAAAAATGAGAAAAAATAAAGCATGTACATTGCAGCATGTAATTGATTATATATTTGTTAAACATCATAATCTAATTTTAACATAATAACATTTATTAATTGTATATTTTTACTGTATATATTTCTTTATTTATTTACAAAATATGAATTGATTAAATTTAAACCAATTCATAATTAACATTTGATATAATTTTATATGACATTGAGTTGTTAAAATTGAAACAGGAATCTGAAATATTTCAGGTATTTATTTATATTATAACTTTTGCCAAAATTGTAAATGTTGTAAGAAAGTCACCAAAAGTATTCATTCAAAGAAGGTTGTAAAAGTTCAAAATGAGTTGACACAATGTTACCATACAAACAACTACGAGCATTCTCAAGCAGGGCACAAACTACATATGTTTTGCCAATAGCACTCAAATGAATCTTCATTTGACGTTTAAAATCCACAAAACTAAAATACTTTGTGATGTTTCCAAACATCCACTCCACGCTAATTCTCACCTCACTCATCGCTTTGTTGTAAGCTGCCATCTCTGGTGTCAGATGTGCTTCCTTGAAGGGTCCTTGTAGGTGCACACCCAATGGATAGGCCGGATCACCATAGATACACAGTGGCTCATCAATCATCATTGTGGAAAGCAACACGACGTAAATTGGTCAAGACACCAGACTCATGCAGCATTGTGCTATCGTGACGCCTTCCCTCATATGGACCAGACAGATTACAAATTAAACCATTTGGGATAACAATACTTTGAAATTTTATAGCATGTATCCGCTTGTGGCCATTATAAACATAACGCTGATGGTACTTAGGTCTTGCTATTGGTCTCACAGTGCCATCCACAAATCCAAAGCAGTTCCGCAAAGGTGCACCATGCACATGGACTGCCTGGGCATAGTTGTAAAGGTTGTCAGGGGAAAGAAAATGTTGATCCCAACTTTGCAAGCGATGGTGATGAGCTTCATAAACCAAATCCAAAACTTGGCTAAAGATTAAACATAACTCAGGTGGACTGCGACCAAACCGATATGCCATGTCTGTGAACCGACAGGGATAAGCCAGTCTTTTCAATAGAATGAACAATCCTTCCAAGCCACTACAGACCGTACCTTGTCGACAAGTAATTTCCTCTGGTATATTTAAACAAGCCATAAGATACTCAACATCATTTTTCTTAAATCGTAGCTCTGTCTCACATTCAACTTCACTCCAGCTATCAAAATTAAAAGCGTCAAATTTCCAATATGGGTAAAGAGGCTTTGATTGATTGTAATCGTATAGCAATGCGAACTCTTCGCCGTCGATCACGTTTTCATCGTAAGCTAAAACTAAAGCATCCCGTACAGCTTGAAGTCCAAGCGCCATTGTAAACATATATATCTTTATGACACAGTATAAAGACATACAGTAGTGTAACTCCGTGCAAAATGCTGATTATTGCGTGTACCCACCTTTTTTACAATGAGCTTTTGAAATTAGTAAACTGCGCATGTGCAGCAAGTGAATAGAAGCATGCACCCCCCTGACTGAACATTCAAATTTCAAAAATGGCGGCTTCTTCACGATGAATACAAGGAAAAAAGCATCGCTAGAACGCTACCGAATCAGCTCATAATTATCCGATCTTGCACTAATAATTTTTCCGCTGATAATGGCTGTGAAAATATTGTAGTTGGGAAATATTTACTGGTTAATTGTGCAAGCATCTTCGCGTTTTGGATTCCGTAGGAGTGGAACTCTTTGCCGCCTTCGATAAAATGTGAGACAAAGAAGTATTCAAATTGGCGGAGTTGAGCAACAAATAATCAACTCGAAATAATTGTATATTTAAATTCAGGTAAATTGAATGTGATTTAAAAATATTGACAATCTGGATGTGAGAATCCAGTTATTTACAAATATTAAATTATATATACTATATATATTAAATTATAAATATTAAAAAATATAAATATTAATAGAACAAATATTAATATTAAATTAAATTATTTAATGCATTTGTGTTCAAGGTTTCAATATCGGGTGAATACAATAATTGGATATGCATTCCTGATTTAAAGGTGAGAGACCTTAAAATATTTTCTGTTCTTTTTTCCTTTCTTTCGTCGTTTTAATTCCCGATTTCCAAATTTCAGGACATAAAATATGCGCATCCTCACAAACAGCTTGAGCATGAATTCGCTTGGGAAATGTGGACATTCTTGCAATGAAATTCTTGGCAGAATCGAGACAAAATTTGGAACAGTCAGACCACCAAATGGCTATTCATAATTTTCGTACGATGGAAAATTGTGATTGAAACATAAATTTGGACATGTATGCTGTTTCCGAAACCAAAATCTATTGTACTATTCAGTTGCTCACATTTGATCTTGATACGATTTTGTAAACTTGATTCTTCCTGGGCCAAAGCTGTCTTAAACACAGAATACACGTAACATGGTTAATGTATTTTTAGATTAGGGTATGTAATTTTAATTATCAACCACCAAAATACATTGTATTCAAATATACACATCCATTTATTATTTAAAAAAATTTAACTACATTAATTGTTTTATCAAACTTTTACTACTATTTATGTATGAATTATCAAAGTTCCCCTTTCCCAGTGTTTCATTGGTCAAGAGCAAATCATTTGAGAGTGCATGACCAAATTAGGCTTTTAATTTACCCTTGCAATACCATCATTTAAGTCAATATAATTAGAATAAAATATTTCCTTTTATTTTTTTCCAGTATCCACACATGTTAATCAAATCTTTCAACTTTAGGCCTCCTTTATATGACCCCAGGTTGACTTGCTAGCCCGGGTCAACTAATCTACGAATAAATAAATTTGAGTACTCTATATAGGTATAGTAAAAATACTGGATCTCATTATAGGTTAAAATCTTCTTTCAATGCTCTCTTGAATAGCATGAAACTGTCAGTAGCTCTAATGTCATATGGTAGTTTGTTAAATTGTGGTGAAGTGCCCCATTATAATAAAAAGCTGATTAAATTGCTGACCCGGGTTGGCAAAAATTGTCCTCAACCCGGGTTAATGTCAACAGAAAGAAAAAATGACCACATGCTGCAAGCTGAACCGGGTTAAAAATCAACCCGGGCTCATGTAAATGGGCCCCTAGTGGGTTAACTTACAGGATAAATGTCACAAATTTCCCCAATGTCGAGACCCTCCAGATCTTAGTTATTGTTGATTTTATTGCGGAAAAACCAACAACTGTGAGTACTCGTACTACTGCCATGCTTTCATATAAAATACATAAAATGAAACTTTAGGGCAGTAATTGTCTTTAAAGTTAGTAGAGCATTTTGCCAGGTGATCACTATGTTGTAGCTACTTCTTTAGTTCTTCAGGATGAATGAGTAACATCTAATACCATTCCCATACACTTATACTAAAATATAGTCATTATTCACACCCAACAAGTTATAAAATATTGTTTTTTTCATCTGCTCCACTGATCTACTGACTCTACTCTAACTCCTCACACTATTCATTTCAACAAACACCCGTCAATTGTACAGCTTTAATTTCCTTTAAATCCATCCGTGTTTTGTGGGTTGTTCCCCAATATCCATCTGAAGATGTACGGGTCATTAACTTATCGTACGATTCTTTTCTTCTTTATATGCAGGTTGCAGGCGCTATAATAAAAGCACAATTTTGCTGAAAGCATCGCCCGCCATTTTGAAATTGAATTCGGGGGGGAGCATACCTCAAGTCACTTGCCGCACATGCGCTTTAGGGTTTCAGAATGAGGAATTTGTTTGGCAAAAGTTACATGAAGTATTACGTAATAGAAACAAAGTTAACAAACAAGCTAGCTATAGAATATTTTGAATAGAATAGTCTAAAAGAAAAGAATATTTTGAACTTTGGAACAGGATAAATTACTTGAAACCGAGAGACTTTAATTAATATTGTTTATTTGTTTGGTAGATAATCAGTCTAATAAATATCGCGTTTTTTTAGACCCTTTCATGT
Organism: Dendronephthya gigantea; assembly: GCF_004324835.1. Taxonomy (NCBI): domain Eukaryota; kingdom Metazoa; phylum Cnidaria; class Anthozoa; order Malacalcyonacea; family Nephtheidae; genus Dendronephthya; species Dendronephthya gigantea. The sequence continues at coordinate 4,192,371 of NW_021163012.1, forward strand.
TTGGGAATTCAATATTCTCTTTCCAAAACTTAATTTTTAGAACTGCCCATTTTAGGTTTTAGAACTACCCATTCTTCAATTAGAACTGCCCATTTTGGAAAATGGGAGGCCTTAGGATGACCCCTGGTACGTCGTCTTGTTTCATCTAAATCACTTGTAATCGATACGAACCGAAATGTCAACGGCGTTGCGACCCAGGCTGCTCACGCAATCCTCGCGTCGTCTTAGAGCTCGCGTCGTGTTATCTAAATCTGTCTAATTTGGTGACATTCAAACGTTACTTTTCACCTGCTCCTAATCCGGAGACATTCGTTGGTAAAATATTTTAGGCCTGTGCAATTAATCAAAGACTTCTTTCGATCGAGTAAAATAGTATGCACAATAACAAAATGTATAAGTTATAAGTCGACTGACGGCGTTGCCAGCACGATAATTGGGCTTTCATATTTATGTATTCATGTTACGCAGGTTTAATTTCTTCACAAATCGATTGTCTTTTCTGAAATCGGCTGTCAACCTGCGTGAATATGTGAATATGGAACACCCTTACCACTTACGTCGACGAACTTGACTTGTTAATATAGGGGGAGGGTTTGGAAGACCGGTGAACTTCAAAGGACCACACCCCCTTTTATAAGCTCAACTCGATAGAGTGCATCACGTGACAATTATAGTGCAATGTGGCGATAATTTGTAATAGAATTCTCTATTGACAACTTAAAAATCTTTAATTTTCACTTATTATACAATGTTTGGGTAAAATATAAGATTTTATCCTAAATCTCGATCGTAAAGGGCAAACTTTGGGATGTTTTTATGAGCGATAAGCAAAACTGCCGACGCGATGTATACCTATCAACGGGGTGCCAGGAAATTGTGTCAGTTGTGAGGTATCCTATTTCAACATTCATGTGAATTGTGAAGCGAATTCGGCGCAACAACGATCGAAAAAAGGCTCATTTTAGGTTTTCAATCATGGAAAGACGAGGAACTCGATACTGAGCATTCAGAAAGCTTTTATTCGCCCTTTGAGGACGATTTCGAACAGACAATAGCGCTTCTAGAATTGGATGTGGATGAGGTTCAAGTCGAAGTTGAACAAGCACTTGAAGAGGTATGAAATATGACAATGATACCTATATATTATTGTAAGCAAAGATATTTACCTAATTTATATTTGTTCTTACGACGCATCGTCTCTAGGTTGAAGGAAAGAAACAGTTTCCTTGCGATTTCTGCGTGAAAGTGTGCAAGTCCAAAGGTGGCCTAACAAGACACCAACGCAGTAAACATGTTGCAGAAATGGGCGAGGGATCCTCAAGTCAATCAGATATACCCTTGATATCAAAAGAAAAAGTGTGTGACTTAATACGTGATATCGGTCGACACTTGGTTGATGAAAAACTATATCGAAAGGAGCATACAGCAGAGGTATTCAAGCTTCAACCAAGCAAGTCGTTTGTTACTTTTGCCAATCAACTGTTGGTGAAATTTAAAAGGAGGAGTAATCAAGACAAATTATTGAAAGAGTTTTATGGAAGTACCAATTCAAACTGGAGAGAATATTTTCATCCATGTGACAATAAAAAAGTGGTGTTTTTAATGCTCATTCATCTCCCAGAACGCCTGATTGAGTTACTAAAGGAAAGGCAAGATGACCAGGGACTATCTGATTCTAAGGTATGCTTATTTAATTTATGGATACTAAGAGATCTACATTTGACCATGCTGTATATACAAACCTTAACTCAATTTACTCTTAACCAACAAACTAATTTTAATCAAAGATTCCCATCTGAATTTTAGGAAGAATTGACACCTCAGGAGTATGGACCATTAGCATATTTAGCTGGCTATGTGATAAGATCTTTGTATCAGAAAAGCAAGAACTGCTCTAGAAACAAATCTTCCAGAAACAAAGAAATTCAAGCCTTGATGTCCTCAATGCGAGTAGAAACAGAGGCCAATGAATATGTCTCATCGTTGTCAAGAGGTGGACTTTGGTCACCACATTCATGGGTAATAAGCATCGCAGAGATGTATTAGTATTTAGAAAATACACTTCGAAAAAAGAGAGACTCACTTGTCTACCAGCTAGTAGATGCAATTGTTAATGAAGTGATAAATTCCCCTCTTGTGATAAATATGTGGTGCAACATTGTTCAAAATTGTGATATGGAAACTTCAAAGGAGTGTCAAACTTTATGTTTAGAGAATGTTGTGAAATTATATGTAACTGTAAGGTGTTTTTCCTTTGCTAAGGATATTGTAAATAAATATAAGCTAAGTCAAGGTACACAGAAAAAGAAAGCTTTGCGAAAAGACATGAAAATTGCCAGCGAGGAGTGTAAATAGTCATGGAGTATGTAAATATTATAGTGTAGTGTAAATATAAATGTAAATATAATAATGTACTGTATCACTGAATTGTCTTCATAATTTTAAATCATAATAATATACTACAACATCCAATGCATTCTTTCTTTTACTCTGTCTATTATCAGTCAATTTTACTCAAATGATCCTAGATTTAGTGCTGTTAGCCAAATGATGCTAGATTTCAGCTTAATGAGTCAATCAATCAATATATTTTAGTACTATGAAAAATTATTTACAAAACAATTTAGCAATTACACAGAATATATGATACAAGCCAGCTGTAATAACCATCTATAGTTAATTTTAATGTTCTTTAATTAATTAATTTCTAAATTAGGAATGTTCAGCAAAGGCTCAAGTAAGTAGATACAGTAGGAACATTTGTGTCATTCTTAATTAATAGAGCTTTCCCCTTTTGGCTTTCAAGCGCGCGCACAATGTGTGATAGTAGTTGATTATTAAGCAACTTTGAGTTGTAATATCGCTCTGTTTAGATGCGATTTTGTTTGTAAGAAAACCTTGCCTTCTTCTTGCTTCTATGTTAAACTAAATCGCTCCTGAACATGGCAAAATCACAACTCAAATTGACTACCTTCACACATTGCACACTTGAAAATTCGTCTTTTCCTGAAGGAATCCTGAAAATTCCAACTCCAGTGCTGTTTCGACATGTCCCGCAGCCGAATATGGAGTAATTCGCTCCCGGCATCGCGAAAAAATTGCGCTCCGCTTCGCTTAAACAATATACTTTCGCATATGTCAACACCTCAAGCGTTGCACTATAAGTCGCACGTGACCGAGAACAATAAGTTATTTTGTCACGTGATCCGGCCTTCCAAACCCTCCCGTCACAGGTATGGTGGCACAGGATTTATCAAAATTTTACCACAATTTATCAATTTACATGCACACATGACTCTGTGCAATTTAGTATTTATCAAGATGATCAAGTCTTTATTTTTTAAACAGTTCCGGCTAAATAAATTTCGTTTTATAGGACAACAGCCATTGTGTTGCATTCGCACATTTAAATTGTGCTTGCACATTGGCATCAGAGTGAACAGCACGGCTAACAGTTCAAGAACATTGATACAATTATAGCAAAATGCTTTCATTTTGGCACGAGTTATTCCCCGTCCTAATCAACGCTGCGAGGTTATTTTATAGAGAAAATACATTACATTAAAAAAATATCCCCTTTTGGTGGCAATATTCCCCACACTCTTACCAGATTCGTAGCACGGCATTACCGTGTGTAATAAAATAAACACGACCTTCCCAAGCAACATTAGTGTGCCGTTATTCAATTATTATTATTATTTAAAAAGATATTTAATTACGTCTGCCTCTTCAACAACAGCTGCTTTCACGCGAGTGTTATAATGCAAATGAAACTACTTACATGCATCACAAATGGCAACAAAAAAAAGAAACGGAAAAAAGAGGAGAAATAATATAGCATTACTAACTGATATCGGAAATTCCGGAATTGAAAGGATAGATCGAAATAATTTATAATTCGAATAGTAAGTAATTTCAAAGTCTTGCGTTAATTCAACCTTAATTATACTTCAATATATAGTTAAATGTAATTTTGGTCACAGAAATGCAATAGACTTGCCTGGGATTGCCTTTAACAAGCTATGCATAAACTTGATGCCTAATTCAGATACATAACCAATTTTCGCATGCAATTTGCTGTTCATCGGTTTAGAAGGCAAGTGCTCTCAGATTGCTGCAATTAGTGGTTTGAAAGTTAGAAAAACATTTATGCCGGCCGCAGGTGAAAGTTGATCTCGAGACCCCACCCCTTAAAGCATGCTTACGATCAAAAACGACTTATTTTGGTTGTTTCAACCATTCACTTTTTACAGTGTACCTAGTACATCTGATATGGTATTTTATGTCCGCTGAAACGTAAGAGCAGGAACGATTTTGAATTTTATTTTGAATGTTCTGGCAGTCACGGCCAGACTTGTGTGGTTATTAAGTCGGATTTCCACTTACAGCGAAATCGTTCGCTAGCGAAATATTTGCATATCTTCTTTTGAATTGAGAACAGTCAGTCGCCCTAATTTATTTATGGTGTTAAAATTCAAAAGAAAATATGTAAATATTTCGCCAGCGAACGATTTCGCTTAAGTGGAAATCCGCCTTTAAAGACGTCATTAAATTTTCCAATTTGGAACTAATATTATGGTCTGCAAAGATAGATATAAGTTTCGGATCTAGAAGAAAGATGGGCAGTAAACGTCTTGCCGTCGTAGTTCTTATAGCTTCGCGCTGTGATGTATTGTGGCAGTGCGCATGCATGGCTTCCGCTGATTCTTATTGAAGCTTGAATATCTATAAATGATCGCTTATTAAATATCTTACCTCAATAAACGATTCACTTGCATCTGTTATTCTAGAAGTGCTGTTGTAGTTAATTGATCCTGGTTCATTTAAAGCATGAATGAAGTTTTCTAATACTGCATGTCAAGAAGCCGGCCGGTGACCTCTCCAGTGGTGTGTAAGATACCTTTCATAACTTGTTTTGACTTTGGCGTTTCAACCCTATATTGGATGGGGAAAATTTTCAGAAGGAGATGGCAAGTGTATGGAGATACACCACCGTTTTTACTTGTTAACAGTTAATACGATATTTTTATTTAGCATTGATAAAAACTCTATAAAAATAATTGTTATAATGAACAGGTAGTTATAATCATGAATTTCAATGAAATTAGACAAAAATGTAAATCTTCTTTGACTTTGTATTTCAAGGCATTAAAATATAAAACGTAATTAAATATTATTTTAAAGGCCATAAAAATTTATTCGCTAAAAATGAATGATTTCAGTGAAGGACAACCTGACTAATAACAAGTCCGACCAGACTATTTAAGTGTACCCATACTTTAGTTTTTGCCCACAAAATTTGACTGCATGATTTTCGATCTATTTCAGATGCTAGAAATACATTGCATGCAAAGTCCACTAACCTGAAACAATAAACATATATTTCCCTCACTGAAATTTTATAATACTCGTTTCTGCTGAATGATCGAAGTCGTAAAATAAAATCTTATATCTTGGTACAATTGTAATCATAATTGTGCTACGAATAGTTTTAAATATTAAAATTTTTAGCGAAATTTCAATGAGTTTTTAAAAAGATTCACCTTTAAAAATAAATACTTTCCAAATCAAAATCATTTCAACGAAATTGACAAATAAATTCAAAGAGGTGTCATACATTTGCAATTGTTGATAAATCCACATATTAAACTTACAAAACACTTGCATGCTTTAAAATACATAATAATTTAGTTTTACTTTTAATATTAACTTTTTTCATTTTGTTTACGTTTTATTGTTTTTCTACTCTTTTCATCCTACTTAATTTTACTTTACAAAAATTTGTGTAAAATCATAAAAAATACTGGCAGTTCTGTCCACCATACTTCTTTGTAACAATTACTATTTTCCTCAAATATATAGTTACATATAATTTTGGTGACAGACATGCAGGAGACTTGCCTGGGAATGTCTTTAACAAGCTATACACAAACTTAGTACTTAATTCAAATACACGTGGCTAATTTGTAGTGATATTTCTTGAAACTATCATCAGTATAGAGTGAGATAATTAGCAATTATTGAATGAGGTTGAACATGATATGAAGAATTATCAAGCCGAAGTTTGTCATTATCAACCGAAGCCGAAGGCTGAGGTTGATAATGACAAACTGAGACTTGATAATTCTTCATATCATGTGAAAACCGAATTCAATAAATGTTTTATTATTTATTTAAAAGAACGAACATGTATTCCTCAAAGTTGCCGAACCTTTCACTTTAGGAAGCCATTGTGTTGATGTCTTTGCCATTCGTGTGACGTCAAACGTGGGATACGACTACTTATCACATTAAAAAAGTCGTATCACACGTTATGACGTCACACGTTGGATATGACGATTTCACACATGGCTATTAGCCAATCACAGACTGTGAATTCTTTTAAATAAATCATAATACCAATTATTGAGCCCAAGTTTGTATAAGAGCTTCTCACACATTGTCTACAAACAGCACATTTTACTTCTACAAATATCAAAACGTTTTACTGTCCAGGAATTAAAATTAAAAGGTGAAATATCTAAAGGAAGGGATGTAAAATATGAAAATGAAATCATATAACATTTAAGAGAAGGGCCTGCCACGTTATCTGACAATAATTTCCGTAAAATATTACAATCCACTCTAGAGGTACAGCGCGCAAGTGAATATAATGAACTTAATCTCCCCATTTAATGAGCGTACTATATAATGTTAAAATGTATCTCTTGCCGGCACAGAGATCGATGTCTGGCATTGGTGATTATATTATTCGTTAAACTTAATCGTTATTCTACTTACGTTGCAAACTGTACATTTTTATATAATATGCTATCAATATACATTTTTTAATTGCTAAATAGAACGTGATTTTCAGCTCACCTTGAACATCGTCGACCTGCACTGTCAATCCGTATCAATCCGAAGTCAAACAGCAAACAGTTGGGTAAATGATTGCTGATTCTCAAAGAATTTCATCTTTGCAGACTGTTTCGAGCAACCGAAAATACATTTCTTGCAAGGAAATACCACAGTTTATTAAAACAAAACCATTCAACGTGTCTGACATTTTTCCTGGAGCAAGGAATTAAAGAAAATTTCAGACAAACAAACCATTTCCTGCGTCAATTCCATTTTTCGAGGAAATTTGACGAGGTCGTGGTCACATCACATGTAAACAATGTCAAATGCTGTTCAGTCAAAGGCGGTTATCGAGTTTCCAAAATAATTCATGATTCTTTTTATTTTTGACGCTTCGCTTCATCAGTGCAGTTTTTTTTTAAAGAATACTGCAAATATTGCCATATTGTTGCAAAACTAATGACAGCCGCACAGATTTGAGCACTATCATATCTTTACCATCGCCCAATTGCTTTCCCTAACACCTTCATGAAGTCTGTCCAAGCCTTGTGTAAACGTGTAAATAGAAATATTAACAAAATACGATCAGTTGTTTGTATGCGATTGTCGTTCTGACACATGAAAACGAATGCTGATGCCTGATTTTTATTTCTACGCAGATAGTGGAGTTCGTTGCGAACGGTCGTTGCGTATTCAGGCAATCGTACAACTAAAAATGTCTCGATATAAAGAGATCGTTATTTCAAAAAAATATACGTCAAGTTTATACAGCCCATTACCAGCAACTTCTGCAAAGGATCGTAGAGTCAGTTGCCAGGATCGATTTGTGAAGAAATCCATATCGAACAGTCTGCAAGGGCAGTGGCGGATCTTGGGTTAGGCAGAATAAATTAAAAGGCTTCATTCTAAATTCAAAATGCTTTAATAACAACGCTATTGCTCGTGTATTTCTAATGAAATTTTTAAATGAAAATCTACAAATGCGGTCACCATTTTCAGCCGTATAGTAATATATTCTGCCAAACCTTGAATCCGCTACTTTTCCATGTAAATAAACACGATGCTCCGTCTGTTTTACTGTCCGATACGACTTTTATTTGATGTTTAATTTCTGGTAGTTCACGACTTAGATAAAAAGAAGTTTAAAATTTTAAAGAAGACGGCACCAGCTGCTATTAATTGCCAGTTATATGAGTCGTCAACTGTTGATGAGTCACAATATTTATCGTTCGTAAAATTGATGTATTTTAGTTAAGAGTTTCGCTTGCTGGAAAGAATGTTTGTCAGTTTCGTTCAGTGACAATTATATGACGAAGTCTAGGATATGGCGACAAGAAACAAAGTTTAGCCGAAAATATTCGTTTAATTAAATGTTATCCATACGTTGTTTTTCATTGGTGTGCGTTTTTCTGTTAAAAAGGATAATTTTTCAATTTGCAGACTTCTACAATAATAGTAAAATCAGAACAAAATTTAGCCGGTACTCCCAGAGATATGAAAACTATCACGGCTTCAATATAGAACAATTATGCAGATAGTTACGATCTCTTACGTTTTTTAAAAATCTTCATAGGTATATAAGTCAACAATAATTGTGTTTACAGTAATTTTTATCGGGAAGTCACGCTGTAATCAGAAGTGGATTCATATGAAATATTCAGGACTGCAATCATCATGCAATTTTTTTTTCCTTTTCGGTAAATCAACAGTAATCCCAGGTAGCATTGGAAGTATTATTAGAAACATTTTGCTTGTGCAATATATATTCTTGCAATTACGGCGGCATCTGTTATTTACATTAAATATCTATCAACTCTTTACTAGATTTATAAATTGCTCATGTACTAAACCCAGTGTCCTAGTTTTTGGATGGTCGAGATCTCAGTAACATTCCAAAACCTGCATCTTCCTTGCGCTGGCAGTTAGGTTTCTCCCATCCCCAGTGATTCCCAATGGTCGCAGTTATGTTGCTTCCATCACAAGTGTTCATAATCCCCGATGAGTGAACAGACAGAGTGATTCCTGACCAGAGCATGCAGTGAACCACATCAAGCAATATAGGACCACTTCCTTCGCCATAGTAAGCCGAGCCTCTGGTTTTTTTCGCTCCAACAAAACCCAACTGACGACAAACGACATGACCATCCATCTTATCCCAGTAATCATCACAAAGTGCCCCAGCCAAATGTTTGATGATAGATTTCCACTCTTCCACTCATATTGTTACTCGAAACATTCAATTTCAATTTTACGAACTTCAGACTAATTTTTTTGTCCTACTTCATCGAAGTTGCACGAATTTGCTATTACAGAGCAACTTGTAACGACGTAAAAATACTCGTTAAATCCAACTTATGTAAAATCATGGTTAATCTCTGCAGTGAATGTGGCTAAGGTATACAGTTTCTGCTCCCGTCAACTTCGTAAAAGCCGAAAAATACATTATTGTGTTCAGTATATATGCATAATAAAATAGGAAATATCAACTGGTATGACATGGATGAGTAATTGATTTTTGCAACAAAATGCATGAGTAAATATATAATTTTCGACCTTTCGAAATCATTAATTTATTTTCCATTCATGTATGACATATCGTGGGATGAAAGAAGTAATTAAATGAAAACATTTATCACCTTGTCAAAACTAAATACCTGCGCCAACAGTCGTATGCCGCTACTAAGTTTAACTGTCATATTTAAAAAATGTACATGATGTAGGCAAATGTAAGCTCTTATGTCAATCAATTGTGTTTTATGTGCTGCACGGCAGAGAACTTAGAAGATTACGTCACCAAAAGTTTATTTCGATAAAATTAAGAATGAAAATAGTTAAAGTTGTAAGATATTGTTCACAGAGGTAATGTTTGAAAATTTTACTTGTTGTTGATGATAAATATTTTAAATTGTGAACATTTTTAAGTAATGATCGATTAAGCTAAAGACCAACTCGACTAGTGCGTCAACGCCTTGAATAAACAAGATATGAGAACTGGAGCGAGCTTCTAAGGCCATGATCCACATTTCTAACCTGCAACGCTGATTGGCTGGATAACGATATTGTGCGTGTCCTCTAAGATAAGCTAAGGGGCGGTTTTTAATACCGACTCACATAATACAGTCTGCGCAGTTTTTAAATGTTATTTACGCCCTAAAATTCGAAGGTCATCTTTAAACATCATCTATCGTTCGTAAACCCCCTCCTAACAAAGTGAGTTTGGAGGAAAAAATTCTTGTCTAAAACTTGATATGACTTGTTAAGCTTTACTTCCGATGATTTCAAACAAGCCTGAATGGTCAACTCCGGTATATTACATGGAGCCATTGAAGCAACTCCGTTAGAATTCGTTCATCCCAGGCTGGATTTTTTTAAAGGGTGATTGAAATATCATTTTCATTTTTTCTGCGACCTGTGCGCGACAATATCCGATGGATTAAACAATAACTTTTTTGTCATCGTCATCTAAGTCCTACCCTATAGGGAGAGCTAGTGCCTGTTTATGCTGATTTAAACAGGTTCCAATATAACCAGGGAACAGCGTGGCAGCGTCTTCAAACAACTGAGCATCAAATGTGGTATAACAACTGTCTAAAGAAGACAAAACACTTCTCGACGTTTCGACCTGAGGGCCTTCGTCAGGAGAGTTAGTAAGATTTATGAGTAGTTCATACTAACTCTCCTGACAAAGGCCCTCAGGTCGAAATGTCGAGAAGTGTTTTGTCTATTTTAGGCAGTTGTTATACCACATTTGATGCTAAGTTCATTTAAACAGGTTTAGATTTAAGTCACATTTTTTAATTAAACCTAAATTATCTTGTTTGTTGCTTTAGCGAATACTTGACTGTTGCGTAAAAAGCATATTCATTTCGCAATAAATTTCACAAGACAAATATTAACTATATATTTGCATGCATTGAGTAAAAAATTGCACCATTAAGCTCTTTTTAAGAGTGAGGAGAGTGATTTACAACTAATTTTGAAAAACTTCGCAGATGCACAGAATTATGAAGAATGTATCAGTCTTTCTAAAAAGTTAACACCGACTATGTGCATTGTGGTCAGGAAAAATGATAAATAAAAACAGCTTTTAACTGTTGGTGAGATTCATCAAGCAGCGTTGAAGTTCGCCTTGTTAGTTTGAAGGTTTATGGTGGTCTTCTATCCTTCATTTTATTTCTATTAAATAATTAGTCGCCCAGGTGATTATAATTATGAGGTCTATACTGCATGTGATCTGGCGCTAATATATCCATCAGAAATAAAACAAAACACAAAAAGGATCGTATATGCAATCTATATTTACTGGGTTGAAACTCAATTACAACTGCCGTTGGCAGTGCGCATGCAAATCCTGTTCTAGTGTTTACGTTAATATAATTGCTGCCGAGCGTCAGCGAGGCAGCACACTATTCTGGACATGCTGATGTTTCTCCAGAGTTCACTCGACCCAGGCTTTTGCACGCATTTATGTATTGTCGAAATTTGGATTCGTTTCTGTCTGTCCGGAAAGATTTTTTTCCGGGGGAATAATTAAGCGTGCGTATGTTTAAAAAATTAAAGGGGGACGTACGGATTATATCTTGTAAATTGTAACGCGTGTGCAATTTGGTGCAATATCGATGTGCTGGAGTGCGAATGCAAACTGCCAAGTATGGTTTTTTCCTTTCTGCCGATTTCCATCAAGGTGATGAACTTTTTAGTATTTACTCGAGAGGCAAACAATGTGCTTTTATGAGTTTATCGGCGCTTCTTACGGCCCGAAATTTTCCCTTATTGTCGTGGTCGAAGATTACATTTAATAATGTCTTATTACAACTTACAAGGGGACAAAATGAAAATGTACATAAAAGCTCTTAATAGGGGCTTTATAGTCTTACTCAAAGGGAGAAAATGTATGTAAAAGCTCTGAACTGACACTTAGTTCTAGACTGTACCAGTACAATTATGTTCATTTAATAAGTCGCCATATCGGCTGTGTTTTGTCATAACAACTACAGATAGCTGATCTGCCCGTTTTTTAAAACCCTAAGGTCATCAGCATGACTTTGCCCATGAGGCTCAACATATACTGGAGGGACACAAAGGATTAGCCCAATCATTGTACATGGTAGAGACAACTGAACACAATTTTATGCGGCAAGTCCCATTGAGAGTCTGAGAGAGTAAATAGTATTTACAAATTACAGACACCAATATTTGAGAGTTGAGACACAAACAGTTTCAGTAAAGCATGAGAGGGTAATCATACATATTTTATGAATCCGCCAGTATTTTATGAATGATATCTTTCCTCAATATTTGTAGATGTCTAGATGATAAAATCATGTGCAATTCACATAATGCTACCAGGTACTGCAATTAATGTTTGCCAGGGTGAATTAGAGCCAGGGCCGAAACTAGGACGATAAGTGGGGGGGGGTGTTTATTCATATATTCAGTTCTGCCCTGCGGATATCTTTTGTAAGTGCAATAGCTCACAATGGAAATCCGTCGGGCAGAACTGAATATATGAATAAACACCCCCCCACTTATCGTTCTAGTTTCGGCCCTGATTAGAGCAAGTTTGACCTATGATACATGCAGACCTTAGTTAAATAAAGGTGCATGGTGTATACCTTGTTACCTTCAATGCATCAATGGACATGAAACAAAAATAACAGAGTAAACTACAGTAATTACAAAACGAATCAAAGTGTTTAGAAAATGCAAATTAAATTATGCCCAAATTTACTACATTATTAGAATGTAGAAAGTATGATTAACTTTCACCTCAGCCTGTCATGTATGTAAATATAAACGTAATCTGACACCAACCCTGGTTAACTCGAACCCCCGGTAACCCGAACAGTTTTTCTTGAGAGTTTGAGTTAGCGGGGGATATATTTACATATTATATATTGTTAATCTATTGAATATCAGGAAAGCTTATCAATTAATACTTAAGCATCTTGATCTGTAAGTTCTTAGTCAGTTTTATCTTGCCAATAGCAGTTTTTATAGTTGTTATATTGAATTTGCTATATTTTGTAATAAATTATATATTTGTTCAAATGTTTACATATCAAAGTTTTCCTTATAATCATATATAATCAAGTATGATTAACTGTATGCTGCTGGTTCTTTTTCCACTCCAGTTAAGTTAAGTTAAGTTATGTTCATGAATCTTGTTATTGTGCCCTCATTAATGTCACACTGTTGCCCTTGTTTCTAAATAAAACTGTTATCCGTAAAATTCATCTGAACATTTAAATAAAGATTTTTAACTTAGCACTTTTGAGAAGTGTTTTGTCTATTTTAGGCAGTTGTTATACAACATTTGATGATCTAAGTTGTTTGAAGATGCTCCCACGCTGCTCCCTGGTTATATTGTAAAGATTTTTAATTCAGATCTTTGGCAGCAATTTTTCCTTCTGATAAGAACGTCTAGTATAAGATAATACGATGTTGCGAAATATCACTAAAAGTACTATTGTATACAACCAGTTAAACCCCTTTAAAACACTATTCGCAACATACAACAAAGAAACTTAAGATGAATAAATATGAACTCTATAAGATGAATAAATATGAACAATATTGTTGCGAAAAATCACTGCAAAATACTATCGAGTGTAAAACTCCTACAAACTCTAACGCAACAAGCAATCACAATACAGGGTAGAGTAGGGACACTCAGGGAAATCAACTGTGTCAATTTTTCAGACAACATTCCGGGCATCTTTGCGCGGCCTCTGTCATGCAATTTTATAGTTGACTGACAGTCGTTTGCTGCTTGAAAATATTTATGTTAATTCTGTTGGCGACCAGCAAACAAAGTGGACACTTTTTGATGCCGAGTGACCCTATCTTCGTCTCTCTACTGTGATGCAACAAAGAAGAATTGAGACTGCACTACATCTGGTACACAAGCTTTGAAATTTAAGTCGTACTTCATCTTATTTCATGCATTATTATGAATTACGTCTATGCAAACGATATGCCAAGTTATTGCACTCGGGGAAATATGAAGCTGCTGTCAAGAAAAACCTGACAAAATTTCGCCACATTATATCTTGCGCAATTTAAAATTGTTTGAACCGTGCTAAAAAACAGCTAAAATCTTGAACAAATTAAAATTAATTCTTTGTCACTGCCAAAGAATAATTGAGTAATTCACCCCTCTCTTCCCCACCGCATGGGAAAATACGTTGTGTCGCTACAATAGATCTTCTTATGGTTGTTATTTAAATCCTGAATCACACAACTCGGAATTCATTTGGAATGTTCATTCCCTTTGGTCATTTGAAAAATTTATACCAGCTGAAAAAATACTTTGCGATGTAAATACATAAACACGATGTTCCCTCTGTTTTACTGTCAAACATGAGTTTTGCTTGATGGTTAACTTCTCGTATTTTAAATTTTGAAAGAAGACGCCACCATGAATTACATCAGTTGTGTCAGTCGTCAACCGTTGCTAAGAGACAATGTTTTTTAGCAGTAAAATAGGTTTTTTAGTTGAGAGTTTTCAGTTGGCTTGAAAGAATGTTTGTCTGTTTCGTTCAGTGACAATTATTTGACGAAGTCTGGGATATCGCAACGAAAAACAAAGTTAGCCGAGAATATTCGTTTAAATGTCTCCACGCGCTGGTTTTTTCAATATTCAGCCTTTCGCATTAATAATTATAGTGTAAAAACAGAACAAAATTTTGCCGGTACTCCCAGAGGCATGTGAAAACCTGTACGGCTTTAGTAATAGAACAATTATATATATAATTATGAGCTGATACTTTTTAAAAAACTTCATACGTCAACAATGATTGTGTTTACTGTAATATCACGAAGCCACGCTGTAATCAATTTGGAATGCTGAATTGGATTTATATGAAATATTCAGGACATTAGAATCAATTTTATTTATATTTTGTTTTTGGAAATTTACAGCAATCGCAGGTGCAATGGAAGCATAATTGGGAAATTTTTGCTTGTGCAATATATTCTTGGCATTACGGCTGCATCTGTTATTTAGATTAAATGAAAATTAGAAAGTTTTTTTATCATCTACTAACGTACTAAACCCAGTGTCCTAGTTTTTGGTTGGTCGAGATCTCAGTAACATTCCACACCTGCATCTTCAGAATGGACGCAGTAGTGTTGATTCCATCCCCTGTGATCACAATCCCAGATGAATGATTCCTGACCAGAGCATTGAACTTTATCAAGCAATATAGGACCACTTCCTTCGCCATAGTAAGCCGACTTTCTGGTTTTGTTCGCTCCAACAAAACCCAACTGACGACAGACGACATGACCATCATTCATATCCCAGAAATCATCACAGACTGTGCCCCAGCCAAATTTTGGATGATAGATTTCCACTCTTCCACTCATATTGTTACTTGAACCATTCAATTTGATTTTCAGTTCAGAGTTGGCTATAAATGGAAACAGTTCATGTGTCAGCTTAATTTCACAAGCATAGAATATTTAATTTTAAGAACTTCCCACTACGTCACATAAAGTTGCTATTACGAGGCAACTTGTAAGGAAGTAAAAAATACATGTTAAATCCAACTTATGTAAAATCATCGTTTATCTCTGCAGTGAATGTGGCTAAGGATAGTTTCTGCATTCTCACGTCATTAACATCGTAGAAATCAGAAATGATATTAAAGAGCCTAAATATTGACAAACCGCTAACACGATGAACCGTCATGGTCGTTTCAAGGTAGGTGCAGCTATTTTCGTCGGTTATAAATATGTGTTTTTCAAGTAATATGAAACATAATTCTAATTGATTTACAAAATGCCCGGTTTCCTCTTAACTTAACAAATGCTTAGTCAGATTACTTCTTACGTAGTTATGGCGGCTCTTACGTCATCTTATAATGATTAGAAAATAACTTGCACAAGTGAAATATGAATTATTGTTTTCAACATCCTCCTCTAGAGAAGGTTTTGTCCTGTCAACATTAACTGTGTTTATCTCTTTAGGCCTTTTGAGTTCCGTCCTTCTGTCATGGTCTTTAATTTATCAAACCTGGTACATCACATTGAACAATTGAAACAATTTCCGCCAGAATTCGATCATCCCAGTTTACGTTGTCTTTAAATAGTAAATCATTTTCGCCGCGACCGCACCAATATCCGATAGATTAAACAACGATTTTTTTGTTAAAAATCTCGCTAATACGAAAGAAAATTCATCTTTATCTAAGTCCTAGTGCCGGCGCATATAATGATTTGTACAGGTTTAGATTTGAAGTCACATTTTTTAAAACCTAAATTATTTTGTTTGCTGCTTGAGCGAATGTATTTGACTATTGCGGAAGAAGCGTATATATTTCCTTTTATGTACAGGTATTTATTCAAATAATGCACATCATAAATCGTGTTGATTTCCAAGCTGCCTGGTTCCTTTTCGTCAAACACGTGCCCAGTCACATGACTGCTTACGTGAGCACTGTATCCCATACGTAGTCACTTTAACAATTACGCAATAAGTTTCACTAAGCCTAACGTGAACAGTGAACTGAAATAAGACTGGAACGCTCACTCTGTCGGAAGTTTGAAGCCAAGATGGCGGACACTGAAGCCCACTGAAGCCTTTCTTGTAGGTATGATCCAGGCCTCCGGCGCGGAAGTAAATGGCGGCAATTATGATTTTCCTTTGAAATTTCCGCGCCAGAGGCCTGGATAATACCTACAAGAAAGGCTTCATGATCCGCCATCTTGGCTTCACTCATTAATGAGGGAAAGTCAGCGAGTGAGCGTTCCAGTCTTATTTGAGTTCACTGAACGTGAATTATTTATTTGCCTGGGAATTGACAATTGCAGCATTCTGATGTTTCCAAGAGTGAGGAGTTTACAACTAATTTTGAAAAACTTCGCAGATTCTCAGAATTATCAAGAATGTATTAGTATTGTAAAAAGTCAACATCAACTATGTGCATTGCGGTCTGGAAAAATGATAAATACAACTAGTTTTTTATAACTGCTCGTGTGACTTATCAAGCAGCGCTGAAGTTCGCCTTGTATAGTTTGAAAGTTTAAATGTGGTCCTCTACCCTTGTTTTGAATTTATTTATTTATTTATTTATTTATTTGCGGTGAAATAGTTGAAGAAGAAAAAAATAACGCAAATTTAAGAAGCAGAAGAGCAGAATATTTTTTACGCTTTAATGTAGATCCAAGTTTTAAAGTTTTTTCCTGAACATTTAACTTAAAGTTGCTTTATTCTTTCACACAGCAATGGCTGAACAACTAGCTCTTTTATATACCGACTACAAAATTATGCCTCTAAATTCTGTAAGTTTCGGGCGGTTCAAAGTTTGCAAAGAAAAAAAATTTTAACGATTAATCGATATTCTATTAATATTAAATTGACTAAATTAGTGCCACAAAAGTGTTCCCATGGTGCTTGTTATAAACGTGCAAAGACTGATAGAGATTTTATTTTCATTCAGCCTAAATTTTCATTCAGGGTAAATTTGGCTAACTTTGAAACGCATCATCCTTGCCAAATTGCAACATTTTATGACATAAAATCATCTTAGAACCTGTTTCACCGATATTGCCCAATCCATAGTCCTCTTTACTTGCCTCGTAACTTCACCCTTTCGTGTGTTAAAGATACTTCTTCTATAAGTCCTACTTAAAATACGAGCGGCCGATCTGTATGGGTATTTACAATAGCAAGTGCGTTGAAAGAGTATTTTAAATTGCTTCTAAAATTATTAAATTAAGCTTAATGCATATAAGGGCATGTGTGTAACAAAGTTGTGAATACTAATTAAATATTAGTTGTATCAAAGTTATAAATGGAGATCTTTATGGAGAATTACAGATGTATACATGTGATCAAAATACTGCGCAATGATTTGAAGATAGACTCATTAATTATTCATGATTTCACAAATGTACTTATGATGTTAGGTGGAAGAGAGGACGGAAACATACGACATCTCAGACCAACCTGAGGATGGTGCTAAAATTGCAACCCTTAATTATTTACGCTTTAAATAAACCCTTTTTTGTAATGATTTTCCGATGATACCATTCTGAGGTCATTTAGCCAATAAACGACCAATCAGCATTAATATTCATGAAAAGCCAGTTAGCCGGGTTTTTAGATTCCGTTGAGGAAACAGGTCAGGCGGGAAGAATACTCAACAACTTGGCATGAGTTATCCTGGGGTTGACGTCAGTGAGGGGTATAATTAACGTTTCATTGATTTCATGAAATATAAATATATATATTAGAACATAAGGCGGGGTTACTCGCAGGGTTTTCACAATTTCCTTGCAACGACGAGAGAGGGGGGATTTGTTTTAATAGAACATTTTATGCATTATTTTCAAAATTGTTTCTTTTTTCATTGCCAACCCTATGTCTATGAGGACTGTCATATGCAAATAAGTTGTGGAAACCCTGGTTACTCCATCTCATTTGAACACAGCGCTGTGCGTCTCCAGCAAGAGGAGTATTCAGTTAGCCTTGGAAGTACACCATGTATTAAAATTCCATTAATGATTTCGATGCATTCTAATTTCAAAAGTGTTATGCTATTTCAATTAAGTTATACCCTGATCAAAAGAAAAATTTAAAAAAATACATTTTCAATTCGTACCAAACTTACACCGCCATAATAATCAGCGGCTGATTCAGCGTTAGTCAGAATGAATTACAACAGCCCAAAATCGTTATGGCATTTGTTCAAAACTTGGTCGCAACAGTTTAATAGCTTCAGCTGGGTATATTGGGAATTATATAAATATCGGATACACTTATATTTCACCGTATAATTGCCCACAACCTAGAAAGACATGATGTTTTTAGACACAATACATGCAGACAATGCCAGGAATATCAAATGTTTTAAATTCCTGCAGTAAGCTGTAAACGGGCGTATAACTGGACAGGCTGTGCAACTGCATTACCAGAAATTTGGGACAAGATGGCGTCTTGCATTGGGATAAAAACAAACATGGCGGCCAAATTTCATGCGAAACAATATGGCTTAATCACAAAACTTTAAATTACGCTTCCTATGTGTGTTTTTTTCTTGGTTCGGAGTTCGAATTCTGTAAATCGCTCAGAAAGGAAGAGTTATAACAAAAAATATTCACTCACTAGCAAATCCTCTAGGTTCCTGAGTGCGATTTATATACAAGTCCAATTTGAATGATTCGGCTATATAAACCATAGTAATATCGGTAAACATGCTCTACAATCTGGTCAAATACACCACTTTCCTTTTGGACGATGCAAAGTTCGGAGTTGGAAATGTCTTTGGTTGTGATATAGCTACCGATATAACTCATAAATATCTTCGTATTTTTTACCGCCACGGTTCCCACAGCGTTTGAAATTTCATGATTTTTCAGTGTGTTAAGCATCCGGCCATATACATTTGAAGCATAATTATAATTGCATAATTATACCATCGAGCCATTTTATGAAATTTTCACCAATTCCTTGGGTCAAGAAGCGGACGCTGCCCACGAACGCGGACGCAAAATGTCTCAAATTTCTGGTAATGTGCGACACAAGCGGAATGATGAGTTTAAAGAGAGATTAACATCATGAACTCATGCATAATGGACATGACGAAAGCAAACATCGCCATACTTTTTTTAAAAAGTGTTGAAAAAATACATGAGTGAATTACTGTATGTAATCAAACCTATGCATGCAATCGCACTGATAGGAATAAAAACAGAGATAACTGTTAACGGTATTAGAAGAGTGAGCAGGAGTGTTTGGTTCAAACTAGGGATAGAAATTGTAATCAAGCGAAAACAAACCACGCAGCCTGATTCGATATTACGTATGAAAAGAAGCCGCTTTCTTTTTGGAGCCGGATGCGGCAGTTGAGGAGCATGGTCGCCTTAGAATTGATATGATATTTATCCGAATCATGTTGTCTATTATCCAATTCATTGACTCTTGATCTACGAACTTCCACAAAGATACAATTTGCCTATCATTCTAGTCTACAAGTGGGCGAAAATTGTTTTTACGCCAACATGGGTGTAATTTCTTTTGGTGAACGAACCATTTGAACGATGAACAATTCTCTTTTAACGTCAATATTAATTAATCCTCTACTGCATCAGTTTAGGTTGTAGAAGATGGTGAGTTCATGATTGTCAATTTATGAGCTTCAAGAAACATTTTTAACCCTTGTTAAAATAAATTAACTGATACGCGTAAAGACTAAAGGAATATGTTTCTGATACACGTATGAGATGGAAAATACATTCTAAGAAAGTATCAATAATAGACTAACCAATCTATACTGCATTGTTTGCATTTCAAATATTTATAGATTACTTGAAGAGGGTGCAAAATCTCTTCTGCGTGAAATTCTCTTGGTATACACTATACTAAACGTTCACCTAAAAGTATGAGTATGCAGCTGTTAAAACGGCAAATTTTTCACTGGAAAATCTTGAAACGCGAAAATAAAAGAATGGAAATATCGAGAATTTCTTACTACATTAACCAGCTCAAGTCCGTAATAAATTTTGTGCATCTTAAGTAAGCTCACTGTTGTCAAGGAGCAGTGGCGTAGCTGGCTAGCATAATAATTGGGGGAGGACATATTCAATTGCTGCTGCAGCGGTTGACCCTGAAGCAAAAGAGTCAGGCAGATCAAAATTTGTTTTTAACGCATTGCATGACAGTACCAATGACAGGGATAGTTAGCATATATATTTTATGTATTTTTTTGGGAAGAGGGCTGAATATAAAAAGTTGATTAAAATAAAATGGATATAAAGCCATAATATTTATAAAAATTTGCGAACCGCTATCATACAAAATGCAACCCAGAAATGTCAATGCACTCCATATAGTCTATACTCCGGGTTCGACACGCCGAGAAAAATTGAGTAGTTACTTTCACGGGCGAGCAGCAATTTGTCAGCTTTATTTCTACATGTTTGTATACATGCATTCGTCATGTATTTTGAGGGGCCGGGTCATAACATTCCATGTTTTTTATATTAGAATAAATTTTCTTTGGCGCATTGTATTAGGGTGCCAGTAGTTTCTGAATATAAACGATACATAATACTTTTCATCACAACAAAGCTAGACATCGGGTGAAATCTCACACTATGATCTGTCACCTTGGTCTCGAATATTCAACGAACTTATTATTCTTTTAGAGATTCCTAATGTTGCAAATGCAAGAGATGTACTTCAGGATAACGAATTGGACATAATAATGTTTATGATCTACCGATCCTTCGAAAACGCGCGGAAAATCTAATAAAGCAGGCGACATAACAACGCGTGAATGCGCCAATGGCCAGCGGAAATATAGCAATTTATAATGGAATTTTGCAATACGCTTTCTATGAAACCACGTAAATATAGTAGCAAAATTTTCTTCAGAACGAAGAGATGATTCGGTTAGAATCTACACACATAATCCGTAATTAAAACCATATTATTCTAGAGATCTATATCTGGCAACGTCAATGAACCATCTTAGGAAACATTCGCCGTCTATCGTATCGACACCGTAAACGCCGAAGGCAGTTTTGCCAGTACATATTTACCGATTCTCCCGGGATCCGGTTATTGCACCAGGGGAAATTTAAAATAAGAAACCAACAACACGAGAAGCATTCAAGTAAATTATAGAATAGCCTATTGAAAATATTGTCAGGATTCAATCATCTTTTACCGAAGTTAAATGTATTTTTATGAACAACGTTTCTTATGGAAATAACCCTGTTCTTCGCCCATTACTAGAAACTTATTTTAACCCTCAATCCAACAGAAAGATGTATCTCAATGAGACCAACACTACACGTCAATAATATTTATCCGACATTAAGGCTTCATCAACAACTTTACTCATCAACACACATCTCTAATACTTCCAAATTATCATAATTTGGCGTTGTAAAGTTGCTTGAAGCAATCACAAAAACCGTGTAATTCCACGCAATGCATGCCATGCAAATTTAAATCTGATACAAAATGAATGTGGTTGTGTTTTCCGAAGGACGCTTTAATGCGTCTTATTCCAATATTTATCTGTATAGTTATTTCAAATTGAAGCCATTTCCGCTGTCTTTTGATCATCCCAGTCTAGTTTATCTTTAAAAAAATAATTGAAATAGCACCGAGGCTAGAATGAAGAATGAATGAAAAAACAAGTTGGCATCGTAGCCTAGGTCTCAACCTAGTCCTAAGACAGTTTTAAAAATATCACGGGTTATCATTTTGAAGTAATAATTTCATCCATGCACTACTGATACTATAATTCAATGTTTTCACTGATGAAATAACTTATCTTACACCTTTATTGTAATATATTGCGTTTCGTCTTTTAAAAATGGTTAATAATATGTTTTATAATTGCCATTTAGGGAATCGGCTACTAGTCAATCAAAATACGATTTTTAAGAATCTTGTAATGACTATGCTTTCTGGATCAAGTTCAAATGACAAAAGGCAGACGAAATCAGTATGATCAGTAGCGAGAGCTTGTGTGGAAGCTGATTTATAGAGGTTCAGATTTAAGTAATCATTGTTAAATCAGAATTATTGTTTGCTACTTCAGCGAATACCTGACTATTGTAAAAAAGCGTATTCATCTCGCCTCTTTATCTCCTTAAGTATTACCTTAACGGTTATGCAATACATTTTGCAAAGCAAACAAAAATTATTTATTTGCCTGGGAGTTGCACAATTATTGCCCTGTTTCTAAGAGTGAGGGGTTTACAACTAATTTTGATAATAATTTATTAAGTATTGAGTCCAACGATTTAAAGAGAAGTTATTTAGCTTTCTGCAGTAATATATTTTTAGGCTGCAATGACTAGCAATAACTATAATTGTGTATTAAAATAACCTGGTCAAGAGCCGCATTCTTACCGCTAGCGCTGGGAATCTAATTACACACCAGATTCTGGTTCTGATTGGCGCTTATACACGCATTAACGTTCCCGTGCTCCTAAAAGGTGCTTTGCTTAATATTGTAAGAAATTACAAGTGAACAAGTAAAGCCACAGGCACGTAGCCAGGGGGAGACTAAGGAACTATAAAATATACCGTTAAACAAAGTGCTTGCTCTGGGGAAAGTCAGAATGTAAATTGTATTTGTATTAGATACACGCTTTTGCATTTGTTTGTTTCATTTTTACGTGCAATCACAGTCCCGTAAAGGTCAAGTTATTGCCGGTTTTAAAGCGCTCGAAGAACCAAAATAGATCTACTGCCAGCCTTTACTAACTCAAGCAGGGCAATTAAATTTCGGTCTGGTTTTAAAATAATTCTCACGTGTCATAAACTCAACCCGGGGGGAAACTTTCCATTTAATTGAAAAATACTTTCGGATGGTATGAAATTTGGCTCCACCCCCCCCCCTATTTAAAGTCTGGCAATGTCCCTGCGAAGGCGTTGTTTGGAAGCCTTTCATGTTAATGAGAATCATTGTGTCCAGAGTAGGAATGATGGTAGCTTCTCGTTACAATAATATTTACATCTTATTTGTAGATGAGGTCGTTTTGACAGTATATAAGGATTAACGTTTCAACATCAGATAACCCCTGATGAAGACGTCGTGTCGTGAATGTACTCTTTTTTTACGATTAGCTACTTTCATTTAAAACCCGAGTGGGATAATTACGATAAATTACAAATATGCAAGTGCTAGCCAGCGAATTCTAAATCTTCTTTCTTTATGTCAGGGAAATAGTTTACTTCACAAAAATCTTAAGCTTAGAAATAACATTTATTAAGGCTTGGGCCGCTCATAGAATTTGAAGGGCCTGGGGAAAATTCTCGTTGGGGTTCAAAAGTCAAGGTCATGATGTGAAAAAGGAGGGATTTTGTTTTCCCGAGCTCAGACCATTGGGAGAACATGCGGGGAGTTAAGACGTAAACGAGCCAAAAATACACTAATTATATTTCCGAGAAAGCCTTCAATCAAATGCATGAAGAACATCGATGCTATTTTCAATCATTTGATGCTGCCTACCTATATATTTGGCGAATCTGCATGGTTTTGTGAAAAAGTGTTCCTAAGGTAATTTTGTATGTGTTATTAAAAGTATAAACAGCTTTGTGCCTGTGATAACGTTAGCGATCCATTAATTTCTTCGCCTGAACACACCTTAATGTCTGCGGAGATGACAAAAAAATATACTCAATATTGTACTTACGAATACATTCAGTTTCATTTGAAGGAATCTCTTCAGCGCAAGCACATTTGCAAGATCCTTCCGTGTTGACGCATTTTTCTCGATTTAAATTACAGCCACAATACGGATGTGATTGGCATTCATTAATATCTGAAAGAACGATTTGAAAAATCATATATATTAAATATTGTAAAAATTTGATTAATCATTTCATACGAAAACATAGGTAGAAAACTGAACTTTCGTTAATTCCGTCCGAATATTAGGACATACACCTGGGTATTGTGACAAGGCATAGCGGAATGGAAAATCGTCAGAATTTTGTGTCATCGATTTCATTTCGATAACTGACGTCTCTCTTTGGAAATTCTTCGAAAAGTGTTGATGACTTAAACTTCAGGCATAACTTTACGCCACTTCTATTTAAACCCTGCCGGAGGACCTATAATAGTTGACCCATTCTCCCATCAACTGTTTCTGGCTTGAATTTGAAGGGTGTATAATTCCACTGGACACTTTATTATTTCGCATAGTTAAATCCTACTTAACTCACAAATACACGACTATGATTCGCCAATTCTGTCCTGAAGTGCAGGTAAAAGTTAACCAGTCTTTTATACAACTGGCCCCAGATGTTGTTTGCAAAAACGCGAAATTCGCGCCATCAGGCTCTTCCAATAGCCAGAAATTCTCAATAGAACATAAATGAAATATATAATTTAGATATTTAAAACTCCTGTTAAAACATTAAGTTCAAAACGTGACTTATTTTTATTAATAAATAGACAAGAAGTATATGCTTAAACGATAAATGCAACAATTTACACATAAAACGAAACGTTTCATGGTTGCTTTCCGTTTCCCGTGGGACAATCCAATTCATACGCCATTAGAAAAGAGATACACAAAATCCGGTATGTAAATAGCCCGTTTATACCAGAGATCATCCGTTTAGACGAACTTAGAATAGTTCGTCTAAAGGTAAATAATTTGGCTGTGTGCAAACAATTCCAAACAGACGAATGATTCGTCACATGAGTTATATCCGCATAGTTGTAATATTTAGACAAATTTGAATGGGTAGTTCGATCACTATATACACTGAAATCATACTTAATTCAGCAGTCCTAATATGGGAAATTCTTGTTAAAGTAAATCAGATAATTTTTACTTTGACATTCGCAGCTGGATAGAAAATGAAGGACACAAATGAGAGTAGTTGCGAGGATGACTACAAATGTTGACGAAGAAGAAGATTGAATAACTAATTACGCAAGAAAAATACGTACCAAGACACGTCGTTCCAATGGAATAGAAACCTTTCTTACATATACATTCGTAAGAACCTGGGGTGTTGTTGCACGAGATTGAAAAGGCTGGATTACACGGAGATGACAAACATTCATCATTATCTAAATGAAATGGTTAAATGAAAATATATTAATAAACAGCAAATTGGATTGAAGGAATGCTAAATACTGCCTGCCTAAATGCTACGCTATCGGACGAGATCTTTTACAATATTGTACTAATGTTCCTAAATGTTTGCTTCTGAATCGGCTCTCTCTTCGAGTCTTCTCGTTTTCTGTTCTGTCTTCTTCGTCTGTTCTGCATTGTTGAGCTTCTTCAACGTTTCATATGACTTTTACTCCGTTGGTCAACTGAAGTTTCTGGTGCTGTGCACGCCCTTTTACAAAGAAGGTTGAGGGGCACTTGCATGCGTCGTCAACCAGAATAGGCTGTCCCTTACCCAGCCAATCAGCGTTGCCGTAGATTACAAGTGTGGGTTGGCGTTAGAAGAGTTGGTCTTTTGCTTAATTGATCAATACTTCAAAATATTCACAACTTAAAATGTTTATCATCAACAACTAATGAAATTTTCAAACATTATCTCTGTGAACAATATCTTTCAACTTGAACTATTTTCATTCTTTATTTTATCTAATTAAACTTTTTGTGACGTAATATTTAAAATGCACGACCGCGCAGAATATAAAACACAATTGATTGACATAAGAGCTTACATTTGCCTACAGCATGCACATTTTTTTAAATATTACAGGTGAGCTTAGTAACGACATACGATTGTTGATCCAGGTATTTAGTTCTGACAGGGTGCAAAATGTTTTCACCTGATTACTTATTTCATCCCACGATACATGAATAAAAGGAAAAGTGATTAATGAATTATATTTACTTAGGCATTTTGTGGCAAAATCAATCACTCGTCCCCAATGGCGTAGCCAGCCTGACGATTTTGTTCCGCTATGTAAGTTTTGGGTTATTATAACTATTCATTTCAGTCAATAAACACCAGAATATTAGCATAGCGGGACAAATCGTCAGGCCGGCAACGCTACTGCTCGTCCCTGTCATGCCCAGTGGCGTAGCCAGGCTGACGATTTAGTCATGCTATGCAAATTTTATGTTATTATCATTATTCATTTCTTTAGAAATTCATTGTTTTCACAGTCAATGAACACCAAAATATTAGCATAGCATGACTAAATTGTCGGCTGGCTACGCCACTGGTCATGCCAGTTGATAATCCTATTTTTACAATTATTTCAATATGCATATATCTGAGCACAATAAAGTCTTGCGTAACTATTTGAAGTGCTGCTAATTTGAACTTATCCAACCATTCTGAATGGATCAAGGTATTCTGCAGCAACTGCAAAAAGCCTTTAAAGTATCATTTTGGTAAATTAAAAGTTTGAATATACCAAAAAAAGTCTGAAACAACAGATATAATTATTTCGTTCTTCGCTAATTTTGTTTTGTATTGAAGTTCAAGTATTCTTAATTGCGAACAACAGGCGTTATTTTGATACTTTATCAGTTACCAATATAAAAAACAGCAAGCTTTGATTCGGCTTCAATTGAGATAGCGCTAAAGTTATCGGTTTCATCTTTATAAGAGTTCGCTTTGTAACAGGTAACTGATCGCATCAGAGCAATTCCTGGCTGCTCTTCCTAATCTTTGCTATAGTTATACTGCTTTTTGTAGCCATAATAAATATTTAATGTCCACAGTAAATGCTCGCGCTTGAACGTCACTCTTTGCATGGGAATTTTGAGGCTTAGGTAAAACTTCGTATAATCATGTAATTGTTTGCGACGGATGTCTTTTGTAAGTGCAATAGCTTAGAAAAGAAATCCGCGGACAAGACTGGATATATGAATAAACAAATATGATCGTTCTAGTTTCGACCGTGAAAATCTTTAAGCTTTTTAAATAGCAGGAAAAAGTTCGGATTAAGAAAACATCTGAAAATTGAATTATGAACCGCCAAAACCTTGTGACATTATTTGTTTTAGAAAGGCAATAAAGTCAGGCAAAATTATAGAGATAAGCCTGACAGAGATCTATATAATATTTGTTCTACATGAGACGCAAGCAGCTTATACCCGTGGAATGGAAAATCATGGTTGTCTATATTTTCAATATTAGCCGTTGGACAATACCGCTTTTCACAGGCAAAAAAAGGCCTGTTAAAGTGCATCTACACGCCTAAAAACTCTGAGCCTTCGGTTTTTCAGCATGGAGCAATGTTGTTCTGCCATTATTGTTCACACTTGTCAACGACATTGAACAATATTGTTGAAAATGAATCCGGTGTGACAATATTGTTCAATGTTGATAACAACTCTGTACAATGTGGGCAGCACAACATTGCTCCATCATGTTCATATCAATATTGTATCAACCTGATAGTTTTTAGGCGTGTAGGCGAAATATACGGAGTATTAGCGAAATTTAGCAAACACCCCGTGGCGCCTAAGGCACCGTAAAAATAGCGTCGATATGGCGTAACTGCAACCATAGATGCGTATTCAGGTCATTTTCGCAAAGTCCTAGGCGTCGCGTCTTGTTTGCTAAATTTTTCTTATATTTCATATAAGACGTGCAAAAATTAGTTTAGATTCATTTATTATACATACCTTTGCAAGCTTGTCCGTTATATTTAAAACCCTTATCACAATGACAAATTTCTGAGCCATTAGTGTTAGAACAGTGGCCGTGAATACATGAAATATTTGTGCATTTTCCTGCCAAAGAAAAAAATACTCCATAAATTTAGTATTCTACGGATAAAGTTTCAAATATGCATAATTTGTCTAATTTAGCTTCTGAAATCAGCGTAGCGATTCGTACATGGTCGGTAGCCTCTTCGGCGGTCGATAGCTTATAACTCAGATTCTTGATATTTATGCTGCTATCAGACTTTAACAATTTTTCTTGCTATCAACAGATCAAATTGATATTTAGGTGAACCAGCATGGTTAGGTTTTCACTTTAATAATGCTAATTGCTCAGCTTTTAAATCTTCACACCTCAAATTACATGAATCATCAAGATACCTAAAAAATTACGATATTAACGCCGAAAATTAATAGCGTATTTATAGATGTGTCTAAATTATGTAAAATCGCAGCATAGCAGCAAATAATGAAGTGCAAGTTCTTAAACATCACATTGCCGTTTCATTGACGTAAAGTTCACTGCTGGAAATAATGCGAAAGAACCGTTAGTCTACAGGCACAAAATTAAGCCCAATTTACACCACGTGAATTTTTGGCCCGGGCCGCTTAGAATTGGGCCCGAGGACCAATGGCACGAGAAACTCAAATAGGTAGTTTCGGCCCGTATAAACAGTCTTGGGCCGACTAAAACAATGTTTGGCTTCTTTTTTCAGTAATCTGGCAACCCTGTTTTAAATTTGCACGCCAGTAAAATAATAGCCCTAATTAACTATAAATCTGCGTGCAATTGCTTGAAAGCTCGCTGTAAAATATCCAGTCGTAACATCTCCACCTTCAGATGAAATTAATAGTGCCTGCAATGTGTCTGTTTTCCTTGGCTGTATGTTCGCCCGAATGCATTTTTGTAGTACTGTATGATTTGCGCGTAAATTTATAAGTAGAACAAATGGATACCAATAACATGAAGTCATGTGACCAAAACAATGAACTGATTTGACGTCCGAAGCCCACAGTTAAACAGATTTATAGAAGTTTCTTGTTCGCGAGACAAACTTTGTGAAATCAGTTATTGAGGTAGGATGGATTTTTTAAGGGTGACACTCGTTGACATTAATGATCATCTCGTTTACAGAATCACTTAATTTCTCCATCATACATCAAGGAATGAACCATATTTGAGTTCTTTGTTTAGTTTTAGCGAAATTTTAAGAATAAGTTAACTTTTCACCACACACCTAAATTCAAATCTTGACATTTCTTGGTCATATGCCCAATAATATACTTGATTTCAGAAGCTAAAGATCAAAGAGTTTTCTTGGACTCGAAATTAAAATATCACATCAAAACATTGGGATTTACTCGATCCTTATGTTTATCAGAACTTTGCCAAATCAACGGAATCCTGATATCTGATCTTGTATCGTAGAATCACAGAGAAAAGTGTTTCGCGCAACAGCGTCTAATTACAGTGTCCTGTTAAACAAGTCCGAGATTTCGCTGCTTTGTCACGCATTAATCTGAAGACGTAAATTTCACTAGTTTATGCCTGGTTAACACGAATAGTCCAGACTTATATCCATACCCTTAAGTGATATAGAATGGACTAATATTGTTAGTTCACCATCAGTAAACGGAAAATGTATCATATATCATCAAAGTTCATGTTTATAAAAAATTATTTCAGCCACGTTTAAAATCGGCTGTGTTTGAACAATGACCTCTCCGATCTTATGCGCTGTGCTCTTCAAATTTTGTCTACCCATTGGTTGCAGGTAAGACAATTATTAAATAAGGTAAAGACAATTTTTATATGGTTTGATATAATATAAGAAATAGCAATGCTTTTGAAATTTACTATCAATGAACTTTCCATGAAATTTGAATTGTTGTTTTAGCAGTCCATTGCAAAATAGCATAATATATGTGTTTCCAAGTGCCGGGTGTCCCAGAAAAAAGTACTCCGGTTTGATTCATAACACCTTCTGAACTAGCTAAGCTATTAAACTGAAACAACTTTCACTAGATAGAGGGAAGACAAACTTAGATTTTGATATATTACAGTTGTATTTTACTTAAAAATTCACGGAGATATCAATGTTAAAAATTGGTAGCATATTTCTGGATGTGTCTAAATTATGCAAAAAACGCCGCAGTAGCAGTAAATAATGCAATAGAGACATTTAGCTTGACGTTTACGGCAAACGCCAAACCGCTAACAAAGTTTGTGTTTTAACCTCACTATCTTTAAGTGTGCGGCAATTTCGCTAAATTGGCAAACGTTCTACATAAAACTTCTCATATAATTGTATTCTCATATAATTCGACCGGAGTTCCCGAAATATAATTCGAATTTTACAAGGGCTGTGCCAGTCTGCAAGATTAATTTCGGTTATATGAGGGAACGAAGGAAGATCCCTTCCTTTACCCCTCCCATTGTTCATGCAGGGTTAAATAAACCACAGCAGGTTCATGGGACATGTCTGTTCAGGGGGGTAACACCCATGATTTTGTGGGTTCTTGGATTAAAAAGTGATGTGAAGCACAGATTGGTATGCGATACCGCTTGTATTCTCGTATATTTGTCCCTTCGTCCCTCATATAACCGAAATTATTTTTGCAGGCTGGAACAGCCCTTGTATATTGAAAATGCCTTTGCTTTGGATAGTTCGCTGATATCCCATGCATGTTATTTTGAGAACAACGAGGAATATTACACGACATAAATATATTGATAGGACAATCTTTTGTGCTTTAATGAGAGCTGTTGTTGTTAGTGACGTGAAGTTTTGTGATGCATGTTCCTATTGCGAAAATAGAAACATCGTATATTTTCATGAAATTTTCCGCATTTTCTGAAAAAGCCTGTGTTTAGTATAGTTCTCTTGTATATTATCGTATTTTTCATTCTATTGTATTGATAGGCATATTTTGGTATTGGATATTGTATATTTTTGCGAGATATATTGCGGAATAGCAGCATATGTAGTTCTCTGATATGGAATCTTACGCGTTTTTCCTAAGAACGAGGAATGTTACAGATAATATTTATATAGCTTCATGCGTGATATCGGCTGTTTTTTGAAAAAAAACGCTTCATTTTTTGACGTTGGTAACCTTTTGTGATATTTCATGCTTGTTTTGCTAAAATGAGAGTTTTTATTGCATGCATATGTGGCCGTATTGTTTTTTCCTCTTGTATTTTGCATTTATATCTTGCTCATTCTGTTGAGAAGAAGGAAGTAAATAAAGTTTGACTGAATACGTTGCGAAGACAGTTTTTTGTGGCGCAGCTCTGATTGAATTAATCGGTGCCGAAACAATTCCGCATAATTTTCTGTAATGTTCAAAAAGGCAAACATGCAACAACATCGCAAGCCATATCTCCATTATCATAACAACTGCATTGTCAGATGCTTTGCCTTAGACAAGGAGCTATGACTCAGATTTATTATAATAAATCTAAATTGTCGGATATCCGTGACCGTGCATATAAACAAAAACCAAAATAAATTGAGGGGTTTTCATTTAATAAAAGCTAATATGCATGAAACTGCAAAATGCTGTGTGCATGTGTGAGAGCGAGGAATTATTTTTTGCGACGGAAGATTTATTCTAGTTTCTGTTGGGTAGTTTCCTTACTTAAAAGCGATTCAAAAAGTGAACCTTACACTAACATTTATCAGAATGTACGAACTCACCTTCAGGTTGTCGATCTTTGTCTACGACGAGAAGCTTTCTCACGTCGAAGCCTTTTGGTAACGGAATATAACGAGATATATCTCTGCTGGTGACATTCATTTTGATGACAATGGGTGAACTTCTTTCTTTCCAGTAAAGAAAATCTCCAATAACGTCCACTAACATCATCCATCTCCAACGATTAGCTGAACCATAATTAGTTGTTTGATTGTTGTTACGGCCATCGTAATCCATTTCAATTATGACATTAACTTTTCCCAATCCCTCGTACGCGTACACTCGCTTCCTGTTGTAATCCAGAGCCAGATAGTAATCCTCATTTCTGCCGAAACCATATATTTGTTTTTCCTTTTTAGTAGCCAAGTGTCTTCGCATTACGTTTCTTCCATTATACCCAATCCAAAATAGATATCTACAGTAGTGAACAACAATACAAAATTGTAATTATTATTAAAACTGGTTCAAAGTTAGCTATATAATCAGGGATATTGCGATTTAAGGGAACAGAGCGATGACAGCGGCTACAAATGCAATAAATAATGGAATTATTGAAAGACATAGGCCTGTACACTCAAACTCATTGAGTTGGGTATCTCAATCTTCTCATAACGTTTCTATGCCTGTATTTTCAGTCGAATATGATCGAGCTTGATTTTTAGTGTTTTACTTTAGGTCTTTCCATGGACTAAAAAATAATTTTCTCATTGATGAGTAATAATAAAATTTCTGTATCACTCTCAATGAGTGTGAATGAGCTTTTTCAATATATTCTTTTTATGTTGCATTTTGTGTTCCGTGGCCAATTTATCGCTTATATTTATCACTATTTATAACATTCACCAGACATTTTCCCTAAATTAATGGCAAGATCAATTACTGCGGACCGTCTACTGCGGACCGTCTACTGCGGACCGTCTACCGATCAATTACTGTATCACTCTCACTGAGTGTGAGTGAGTTTTTTCAATTTTTCGATTCTCCGCCGCGACTTCACTTTGTATCCGATATTTTCCCGATTTCCAAATTCCAAATTTAACGCGCGTGCAACTATTCAATTAGGGTAGATCAGGGCTGGTTCTTAACTGCGTTAATATTATAGCGCTAATCATATTAAAGTTAACGACGTTTTTATACAACCGGCCCGAGGGCTGGAAACTACAACCCCCTCTATCATTCTTATATAGAGAGAGTATGAGGGAGTAATTTAAAGCTAATTTTGATAGGCATGGCTTGTGCTTATCAGATTCCTGTAAAGTAAAAAGTCATAAATCAAAATAATATTATAGTTTGTCACGACACCCAGTATCCTAATTATATAATGTGTTCCACGTGGCTGACACAAGTTTGTGTCTAACTGTAACTAACTACGCACATCGGCCCTGACCCACTCGACTAGACTCGACTTGACTTCACTTCACTTGATTGTTAAAAACGTTTTTGGATAAGCTATTCGTCATTTGATGGATGCTAATGAGTGGATAATTTACTGGTGTATACAGGGTGTATGCACGAGATCATACATTAGAATTTTAATGGCTGTGCAACTAATCACGCTTTTGGTATTTGAAAATACGTTTCCACGTGCAGTACTATCAAAATAACCACACAAAGTGAATTAAACTGATGGGTTCGATTACTAATGGATATATGGACCGAATACTAATCACCAACAAAGCTACTAAATACTGACGAAGCTATTGATTTAATAGCCAAAGCTTTTGGTGGTTTTTGGATCGATATAATAATTCGCAAATTTATATAATTATCTTCCTGAAGAGAAAATAAAGCACCAGGTGAGAAAGATGCAGGGTTGTCACAATTGAGGGAAATTCCTTTCAAAAAATTGCAACTACGAGGGAAGAAGGGATCTGGGAATAAAGGATATGTGATGCAATATTTTCAAAAGTTATTTGTGTGTCTTTTGTCATTGTTATCCCGCTACGAGGTCAATGATATACAAATAAGTTGTGGAAACCCTGAAAAGATGACATCTTTGCGACCGAAATGCTAACAAGAAAAAATCAGCACGATAGTAAAGGCTCTTTTACACGGTGGAATTTTTCATTAAACTTGTCTCGGAATGTCGTTGCATCGCATGGGCGTATGAAGATGTTGAGATGGCGCCGCAACCAAGACGCCACTGTGGTTGCCGAGCCAAAGGTTTGAAATTTGATTGCTCTAAACCTCGAAATACCTATATGAATCGAGAGCACAGTTGTATGCTTTAATAACCCATACAAAATTTACAATGCTCAGTGTGAATATCAAAATATTTTCTTTTAAATACACACATACTGACATACTGCCGTACTGGTAAAACAGATATTGACATAGTAATACAGGTGTTGATATAGACGAACGGCTTAATTGGGAAAACATAGATAAGATCTGTGCGAAAGTTGGGGCTTGATCGGAGTTATGAGAAGGATAAAGGCTTTTGTACCTTTGGATACACTCAAGATGATATATAATGCTCTGGTGCAACCGTATTTTGATTATACTGTAGCCCCCTTTGGGACAGTTGTGGAAGTGGCCTCAGGGATAAGCTGCAGAGAGTTAACAGGGTCTAATTTTGATATTCGGTCTGATGATACGCTGAATTTGCTGGGTTGGGAGTCTCTAGACGTGAGACGAAATAATATTAAATCGATTTACATGTATAAAATAATTAATTATCATACTACTCCGAATTTAAAACATTTATTTCGACGATGCAATGAAGGCGATTTCCCCTATGAACTTCGAAATCGTGAATTGAATCTAATACTACTGAAACCTAAGAAAGAATTTCTGAAAAGAATTTTGAAATACAATGGAGATTTCCATTGGAATAATTATTTCCCTTTTGAAGCAAAAACTGTCGATTCTATTCAATCATTTAAACGGATAATAAAATCTATTTTGAAGTGAAGCTGACCTGTCCTCATTCTCATAATGTTCTTTGTCTATTACCTATTTGTTGTATAATCTGTTTGTTATCCTTGTGCAGTATGTTATCTAGTGTTTGTATTTTTAATGTAAATACGCCACTCGTGAAAAACAGCAATGCTGATGAGGCTAGCGTGTTTAAATAAAGTATTATTTAAATAAAGTATTATGTATGTATGTATGTATGTATGTATGTATTCTCCTTAAAAATATATTATTTCGTGGGATATGACTTCGTGTACAAAAACGTACGCAATAGACCTTTTTCATAATGACGTCAAACGCGGAAAGTATGATGTTACACGAAGTTTGATTGGCTCGATAGTTTTCTGGAGCCAATCAAATTCCGTGTAACATCAGACTTTCCGCGTTTGACGTCATTATAAGAAAGGTCTATTAACTAATTATCATGCAGGGACCTGTGAATTTTTATGAGTTAAAAGTCTTGGCATACCCGACATGCCAGGGCATTTTTATTAAATTTCAAACATGCAGAGAGCAACAAAATACCGAGAGACAGAGGGAAGAAAGCTTATCAGTGAATCAATCTGAGGTAAGCGACATTGCAGCAAAGAGAGAACAACAACGTCAACTTAGAGACGTCATACCTGGCATGACGGGAGGAGATACAGCTACTGATAATAGCGCATGATCATTGAAGATGCAAAAACCAAAGATGTTCAGGTTTGCGGGAGATGTGAGAGAGTACGCGATATTCCGGTCAGATTTCACGCATGCCGTCGAAGCTAAATATTGCAAAGGTGAGCATATAACATTTTCACGAACATGTTTAGAAGAAAAACCGCTTGAATTAGCTGTTGGGGCATCGGCACTAATTATGACGCAGCATGGGAGTTGACTCGATGTACGGGGACCTGCGAGTAGTGTCATGCAGATACAATCATGTAAGATATTGTCAACGGCGACGAAGATACTAGATTCTAAACTAGTACATTTGGTAAAGAGAAGCTATAACACCCTAAAAGAGGTGTGTCTGCCAAACGATACGGAAAATAGTCATGTGCTGACAATTATCGAACAGAAAATGTGCTTTGATTATTGATGAAGGCAAAGAGAGCAAATCTTAAGAAACGAAGCCAAAAAAAGTAATTTTGCATAGTTTAATGTCATGCATGAGCATGGAGATGAAGGCTGGAATGAGAGCCTCTCGACCGTTACGAACAAGCATTCAATCCACCATGTAAAGACACCACCAGGACGAGAAGAAGGGAGGATGAGTTATTGTTGTTAACTTTGCAAAGCCTCGTCATACTGGTTTGATCAATGTGCTAAGTTTGCATCCCTCAGTTTAGACCAACGACTACATTAAGCAAAGGAGAATCATGCATGTTATAATTGTTTACGATTGTATCGCACTCTACATGCATCGCTTCAGCATAATATTTTGCTTCTTGACAGAGCTTTGGGAAAGAAATTGATAGTTTCCCATCGAAATTTGCTTTAAGGGAATAAACGTATATGGTTTCCCTATGCATATCAGACATTTTACTGCTCATTGATGCTCGTGCAGTATCGCAGTTAATAATTTTGGTAGTGGCATGACTAAATTGTCAGGCTGGCTACGCCACTGAATTTAATGGAAGAAAGTTATAGTTTACCTCTGCTGATCACTGCACATCATGTGTATAACTGATTATTTAGTCTAAGTCCTGGCAAAAAAAATTAGTTGCATTCATGGACAGAAGTGAACACCAATGTACACAACCGTCCCCGACCGATCAAACAAGTACATTATCCCCTTTAAAAGACCAGTTGCTAGAGTCTGTAGCTGACATGGTGTTCGAGAAGATGTCACAGATGCGAGATGATATGTTGAAGCACTTCGAAGATTACGTTGGCGGAACTGAGGCGTGTAATCACCCTGATGAACAAACTAGTCAACAACAACAGGTCGAGCCCCAAGACACTGATATGATACAGAATTATCTTAATGAGCCGAACACCGCCGACACTTCAAGTTCGTTTGACGACCTTGCTGCTGAAAAAAAAAGGCCAGCGATTGACGAGAAATTGGCGAAACTCATCAGCGAGCTTGTGACAGATTGATTACCCAAGGCTAAGCTGGAAGAGCTCTAAAGTATCTGCGACCTGAAAATTACGATTCACTCGTCGATCCAAAAGTCAACAAGGTTGTCTGGCAGCAACTTAAACAAGCCACCCGAACAGCGGACAGTTTCATGCAAAAGTGCCAAATATTATTCATCTCCTCAATTTATGTTATTACTCAATCTTGCGATAAAGCAAAGGGAGAAGGTATGCCCTTGTTCTCGCTTTGTCTGGCAACAGAGAGTTAAATCTTGTTTGGGGATGATGTTGCATAGCAATTGATGAAGTCATGAAGGCTAATAAACTAGGAACAAAACTCTCTGGTTCCCGTAGGGGACGTGGACAGAGATTTCACCCTTACCCGTCGTTTCTACCGAGAGGATCAAGTCACACAACCTCAATGAGAGGCAACAGCGGAAAGAATTACAATCAACGGCTTTCTACCCTTCAGTCTTTTTTCGGCGACAGAGACTCGAATGGGTGCAGACTAGACGCGAAGTTCAGTTCTACCCAGAACAAGCCGAATCAGAGTTATAATTCCACCAGCTCCGCCACAGTTCAATACTTTCGCTAAAATAACTGAATTGCTTTCGGAACAGCTAGCGTCTGTAGCTGGGCAATGGCAAGGAATTACGTCAGATGCATTTGCCTTCAGTTGTGTAAGCAGTTAAATAGAATTTGATTACGACACCTTACCAAAAAAGGAACAGTTTTAATCCGGAATACAAATTTTCGATTCCTGAACAACAAGCCATTGATAAAGAAGTTATTAATTTTTTATCTGAAAACATAATTGAGGAAACGCATTCTGAGAATGGTGAGGTTTTTCCTCTACTAAATGAGAAAATAATAATCAATTATTGGCATATTCCTGTTTTATGTCCAGTGATCTAGTAGGAAAATTTGTTAGATATGTTGATATCATGGCTAATTAATTGTATTATTGAGAAGCAACTGACGTTGAGTTATAATGGTTCCCAACCTCTTGCCTGATTACCAGGTAAAACGTCTACAATGTTTGCAGAATGCATGTGAAGCTTTTGTACTTGGTAAATATGTAAATACAAATGAAGTTCTTAAATTAAGATGGTTGCCGGTGTATATGAAAGAAGAGAGTTAAATCTACTCAGGCTTGTTCATAAATCATTGTATAATGTGACCATATCTGGGAATCTTAAATTGCAACTTTATGTTGTTAATAATTACAATCTAAGATCTGCTGCGGCTCCTCTAATTTATATTTCAATTAAGGAACGTGGTACCTTTTAAGATATGGCTGCAAAGACTTGGCTTGCTATTGACATTAGAAAAATTGAACATTTCTCAATTTTTGTTAACGCAGTTAAAACTGACTTGCTTGCAAAAGCTAAAGCCTGCTTTGAATAAGGGAATCTTTGTTAATTTTATAATATACTCCAGCCAGCATTTTTATATATTGTACTGATTATACAGTAAATAGTTAGTTCTAGAAGGCGAAGAGCCACATACGTTGAAATACTCTTAATAAATCATTATCATTATCATATTTTATAGAGAATGGGAACAGATGATCATCATACATGTGCTTGGTATACAAGGAAAAAACAACTTGAAGTCAAACTGGGGCTTTAGTTTTGGATACTGTAAATTTAAGTACATGCATTTTGTGATATTTTTTTTGTTTATGCCATGTTTACATTATGTAAAGACAACATAGTTCTTTTCCAAGAGATAATTTTTCCAAATATAAGAATTTAGGAACTCAAATACTGTATAATTGTGGGTTAAAAAGTTGTAATTATAGTTCTTAAAGTTTCTATAATTTTTTTCCCAGAGATAACAAAGTAGCAGGATATTTAATAGAGAAGATTGAAAAATGTGCATCAACAACATTGGTTGACATTAATTGAATGATGCTGATGACAGAAAGAGTATTTATTGCTGAGTTATAAGTGTGAACATTTTGAATAATACAGTGACTTGTTGGCTGTCTGCATATTATAAATTTAATGCAGAATACATATAGAGAGAATGTGGATTTAACACAGTGAGAATTGTTTCTAGTTGTAGAATATTTACTTCTAGCCATTGGAAATAAACAAACTAATTGAGAATATTTTCTCGGATGAAATAATGGTGTACATTACATGCAGTATATGTATATTTGATTAGTATTGTGAGATTTTTTATGGTTGAAATCTGGAAGGTCATTTTCACCAATCATTTTTTAGAACAACAATTGCTAATGGGTCATTTTGACCCATCTGTTTTTACAGTGTTTTAGAGAACTTCAATAGAGTTATGAGCTGAATCAAACTGCAAATTACTGAAAATTATCATCTACATAGCATGCACTGAAGAACAGATATGAAGGATTTATTTTAACCATTAAAGCAGGTTCGGCAATGCGAAAAAGCATCTGACAAGTCATAAAACTGAACAATAATCAAGAAGAACAAATTCATGTTCAAAAATCAAAACAAATCGAAAAAAACAAAATCCGAAAAATATAGTTACTTACGTCGCAAAAATGTTTCTCACAAATCCGACTTTATGGTGATAATATTTTTCTTCAATTGAACTCTATAATTAGCTCTTGTTGTGATTACTTCTCAATTTAGGATACACTCACCCTTCGATGGGGTCAATTGCTATTTCCAAAGGCTCGGGAGTTTTAATCAGCGTTCTGCTGTCTTTACCATCTAAAGTCGCCACGTTAATGATATTCTTCCAAGGATCACTCCAGAATATACGACGTCCTATCCAATCAATTGTTAATGCCAATGTCTCAGCATCCTTCACAACGATTTCTTCAGAAGTGCCGTCATAATTTGACCGACGAATCTCTTCATATTCTTCCGCAAAATATATTTTCTTACTCTTCATGTCAATGTCCAGCGTCCGTATATCTCGTTTTCCATCTACGACGACTGTTGCATCGAGCGTCGTCAAATCGACAGCCAAGATTGCAGTGTTGTTCGCCAAAAACATATATTGCTCAGGATAAGGTCCTGGAAAAAGATTACAGCTGAAGTCAAATACTGCGTATTAATGTACAGGTTTGCATAGTTATAAACGTAAAAAACTAATGCAAAAATGTGCTGCTTTCTGTGATTGTTCGCTGGATAAATTTTAGGCCCCGTCCACACGATGCCGGAAGAATTTGAAAACGCAAGAATATTCTTACGGTTACGCGTATTGTCCTCACGTATCCGGCGTTTTCGCCCACTGAAAACGGAAGAATCTGAAAACGCTCTCCAGAGTGGAAGAATTTGAAAACGACGGCTGAGCGGATACGTGTGGACGGCTTTGCCGGATAAATTTGAAAACGATGACGTCACGCATCAAGTCGTTTCCATATTAATGAGGCTTTTTTCAAGTCTGGTGGCTTATGCTCGACTTTATTTTGCTATATTAACCTCAAATAAGTCTTATTTGGGTTATTTTCATAGTGAGTAAATTTTTTGCCAATTCTTTTAGCATTTGCGGAAGTATTTTACGAGAGAAACATGTCCAAAATGTCGGGGTATAACCATACACAATTTCTTATACACAATATGCATTTAATAGATACTCGACAACAATATTTATGAGTTCGGGCTTGTCGTCTGTCCAAACAAAGTCCTCATTCTTGTTTTTTACTTTGGATTTGGTAGATTTTTGCTTTGAATTCGACGACCAACCTGTGACACGCGGGTGGAAAACATGCAGGTGTATTGCGGGATCAAATAACTTTAGCGTTTTCGGATCGTTTTTGTGTTTACGTGTGGACGCGGATAAATATTTTAAAGGATAAATATTTTTGCGTTTTCAAATTCTTCTGGCATCGTGTAGACAGGGCCTTAAAATTCGATCTAAATTTATTTCTCAAAAACATTGGGGCATTGCGCATTTTGCTCGATTTATCCAAAACAATTGAAAAATTGTTCAATTTCAAACATTATTGAGGATAAATGGGTTTTTGTTGATATGTGGCTGGAAGTATTTGTGAATCAGAGACCGGTAAGTGTTAAAATTTGCGTCTTTCTTGAGGTGTTTTTGCGAGCTGTTTGTGCCCCTGGTACCATCTATTAACTCGATTTTTGTATCGATAAAGCACTAAAATTGGAAAATTTTGCCAAAATACGAAGATCTGTGATATGGGAGAGATAATATGAAACTTGATAGCTCGTGCGGTGGACCAACACTGTTAAAATCTCCTTCGCCTGGTGTCATATGTCAGTTCATAGTTGGTTATGGTGTATTTACTACGACGTTGAAGTTATTATATTTTTTGGGAAGCCTTTTTTAATATACTCACGAGGATATACAGCCAAATAAGTAATAAATAATAATTTTGAAACAGCTATTCTGTTGAATACCTGTTGATACTGATAGATATCAAGCCAACACATAATTTTAAAACAGCTATTCTGTTGAATTTAAATAGTTGTCTCACAATGTCACTAAAGTCTTTTAATATTTAATATTCATTTACATTTAATAAAAAGGATAACATTCTCCCCAATCTACTAACACAGGGATTTGAAACTGTCTGCTGATTATTTGTTTGTTCTCATTCTATTAAAGGTAGAATCATGATAGTATTGTTTATTGTTACTTCAATGGTAGTGATGTTTATTGTTGCCAAATTTCCAAATTAATAATATCTTCTATCCCTGCTGACTTTGCAGTTTTAACTTGAAGTTGGAAATGAAGCAATGCTTGAGTTGCAAAAATATTTCTGTTCATCAGCTCTAAATACATCTTTGACCCTGAAGTTATTAAGGAACCTTGATAACTATAATGTCTTGTCCATGCCTTATATTGCAGTACATAATTTGCAGCAAATATACCATTTTTGTGTTATTAATGTCAACTTTAATTGAAGTGGTAGCTATACTATGGTCTGGATTTATTCAGGGGTAGTTAAACTATGGTCTGGGGTTATTCAAGGGGTAGTTAAACTATGGTCTGGATTTATTCAAGGGGTAGTTAAACTATGGTCTGGAATTATTCAAGGGATAGCTAAACTATGATCTGGAATTATTCAAGGGGTAGTTAAACTATTGTCCGGATTTATTCTGGGATTAGTGAAACTATGG
The DNA here is from genome assembly GCF_004324835.1 of Dendronephthya gigantea. NCBI lineage: Eukaryota > Metazoa > Cnidaria > Anthozoa > Malacalcyonacea > Nephtheidae > Dendronephthya > Dendronephthya gigantea. Next base: position 4,234,100 of record NW_021163012.1, read on the forward strand.
TCTGGGGTTATTCAAGGGGTAGTTAAACTATGGTCTGGAATTATTCAAGGGGTGGTCTGGAATTATTCAAGGGTTAGTTAAACTATGGTCTGGATTTATTCTGGGGTTAGTTAAACTATGGTCTGGAATTATTCAAGGGGTAGATAAACTATGGTCTGGAATTATTCAGGCGGTAGTTAAACTATTGTCTGGATTTATTCTGGGATTAGTGAAACTATGGTCTGGGGTTATTCAAGGGGTAGTTAAACTATGGTCTGGAATTATTCAAGGGGTGGTCTGGAATTATTGAAGGGGTAGTTAAACTATATGGTCTGGAATTATTCAAGGGGTAGTTAAACTATGGTCTTGGGTTATTCTATTTGTGTTGTAATGTTGTATTATATTTTGTGTGTGTTTTGTACTTTGTGCGTTATCATATCTTGTGTGTATATAATTTGTTTTTATTACGTGTGTACTAAATTTTGTGTATATTAATTTTCTCTTTTGTGTGCGTATCCTATTTTATGTGTGTTTTATATTACGTATAAAAATATAATTTAATTTGTATTGCTCACAATTGCATACGTACATAAACTTCATTTCTAAGATCACTAAATTAATATCTCGCTCATATTATATTCGACAAGGCTGTCTGTATCTTTGATTTATGGAGACATCTTTGATGCAATATATTAGCTAACAGTAACACCACGCTATAGCATATCAAACATATTCTTCAAAATAACATGCTGTATTTCTGCTCCCTGGAATGAAAATTTACATATCATATTTAAAACTCACTCCTTGGTCGCCTCGACGCCAACGGTAAGGAGTGAAATGATAATTTTAATATTAGTAATATTAAACCAGGCGTTCCTTCGAAGTTTATTGGTTCGCTACCTTTGCTACCCTGGTTAGTAAACAACCTTATTGAAGCTGCTACACTACCGTACCGAATTAAATATCCTTTTTTATGTGGTACTGTTGGCACACCGCCTTCCATTTGCAATAAAGAAAGATTTCCCAATTATTAAATAAATCGTTCGAAGAATAAAACATCTAAAACAGGCTTTTCAACAAATGTAACTTCGCCGATGCAGTAAATCTACGTTGAGCAGAGAAGAAGAAGTGATACCACGAGAAAGAGACTATGAGCAATTCAACAGTGTTGGTCCAATGCACGAGCTATCAAGTTACATAATATTTCTTCCATATGATAGATCTTCCTCTCCTGGTTAAATCAGTTTCCTATTTTAGCGCTTTATCGTCACAAAAGTGGTGTTAAGTATTGTTATTGTTATCATTATTCATTCTGCTAATTTATTAACATATGCAAACTTTTTTCGTCGCTTTTCTTAGCAATCTAAAATTCTCATTCCCCTTACTGTCGTGCAGGATAACTGAAAAAGCAATAAAGGTAACTTGACAACATTTTCATGGTTGACTTTAAAGACAATTGGCTCAGAGGTGTTGTATTCCACTCAGTCTAAGTAAAATAGCGACTGGTTATTTCAGATATATCGTAGAAGTTTTATATTTAGAGCCTGCAAAACGTTTAATACTGGACAAGTTTTATTTATTCTAGAATCTAGCTCAGCCCCGAGGCAAAAATATTTGGAACTAAATAAAACAAATTCCGTCGTTCTAGAGTTAAAACCTAGTTTGTTTTCGTATTTACAAAAATCGTGTGGGTGTGTCTGGTCTACTATATATAAGTTTTTCACCCAGAGCAACTTGGCTTAATAGATGGTGTTTGTGTATATCCGGGGTACAAACAGCTCGCAAAAAGCTCGACAGAGCCGCAAAATTTCAACACTTACCGGCCCTTGATCTACTTATCCTAATAATCTTTGCAATTGAGCAATTTTTTATCGTTTTGGACAAATCGAGCAAAATGCGCAAATGTAAATTCCCATCACTCATTGTATGGGAAATCGCGCTGGCCGCGCGCTCGCCCCAATGTTTTTGCACCCCCTGAGCAATGGTGTCCGAACGCTTGAGTGTTTTCGCTGAGATTTATGTCCACACTTCCTGACCAGTTCATGAACAGCGAATATTGAGCAAGAAGAAATTTTATTGATTTATGCTTTTTGACGCCAGTTCCAAAAGGACAGTTGCATGAAAGTACACCTCAGATACCATCCACATTAAAGACTGTAAACAGGAATTAAACCTGTGGTTGAGCGATTCCCGTAAAGCATTCAGAACACTGCACAGTCATTAACTGCAAGCTTCGCTTCATCTATAATTTTACATTTGCTACAAACTGTTTATGCAGTATAAACCATTTATTTGTGCTTGTGCTTAATAATTATCATATTAAATATACATTCGCAATTGCATCACCATAGTCCATAAACGATGGGGACTGCACTGCAGAAAATAAATTTCCCAGCGAAAGATGAAAGAAGATTGGTTGGATAACTTGGCCACCATTTTTGAAGCTGAGTTACTGGGAGCAATGTATATAGGTTAGTAGCCGAAAACACACCCATTTAATAAAACAAAAACCATTTGCTAATGTTTGAAAGCAGTTGAAGTAACGAGTAAAGCATAAATTGGCTAAATTAGGGAAAATCCCGATTCTTAATTGTCAAAATGACAAAAGACTAAAGCCAATTTTTTTAAATTAACCAAAAATTGTCCGAAGTCATTTTGGTATAACGACATGCATCAGCAATGTTAATGCTGGAAAAAAACTTCCCCAAACACCATATGCACAATATGCATAAACTTGCTTTTAGTGGCTTTTGCTATATGATAAATTTTTATTTTTTTTAATTTCATAGCGATATTTTTCGCGTGAAGCAAATATATTTTTTTGTATTTAGCATTTTGTTCGAGATGTTTGCAGTTAATAGCTCTGGGACAAATGTAAAAACTGTTGTAAAAATGCGCTATTGCATGTGTTCTTAATTCATCTACTTAGAAACCCAGATCCACTACGTCCTCTGGTGCCAGTGAACAAGCAACTCCCGCTCCAAGCAATGTCGTTCGTCCCAGCTTATACAACTGAATTGTGTTTTTTTATGAGGTTACTTGTGACCATGCAATGTTAACATATTGCGAGCCAGAAGGGCGCGGGCGAACCTAAGAGCGAGTTATCGAGGACATAGCAGCATGCGCGTGCTGGATCTTAGCCATTAGCAATTGCACTACAACGTTGCACATGTGAGAAAGCATCTGAGTGAACCTGTGAAAAATTTCTGGTCTGCTTGTTCTATTTTCTTTTACCTTCCGCCGAACTTGGTGCGGAGTGATAAGCCGCAGACGTTCGGGGCCAGGTCTTTGCTCGGTATACGCATGTTACACAGACCTGGATCCAAGTCACTCGATTCAAATATAGTCGTGCCCGAGGTCTGCACCTAACCATCCGCATGGGTAAGTATAGGCGCATTACCCAGCTTCACGATCCCCCGCGACTTATGTTAATGAGGCCCTCATTGGATAGTTTGTAGCATGACTCTTATTTTCTTTCAATGGGAAATTGTAATCTATCACTGATCATGCGGTTTTACCCGTCTCATCTTAATTGCGTTTCAATCATGCGCCATAGCCATTATTTTGAAATGAAGGACTTTGTGTTTAAATCAATCATACCATCATGTACTTTCACGGAACATGCAGCATATGCCAAATAGGTAAATGTAGCTATAATACTTTCGAAACTATCAGATTCTTTGCATGTTCGTCGAACGCATGCGAAGACAACACTAAACCGTTTGCGGGTTGCTGACATCTAACTGACTCCTTAATTGGCTTAACATATTGTGGCCTGGCAATAAAGCAGGTCTTGTGTTTGAAAGCGGTTGTTCTTCACTCGAGGACCGGCGTAACAGGACATATCCAGGCCAGTGCAGATCAAAATTAATTTTCTAATTCCTAGCTCCATATCCGACGAGACATATATATGTAGGACGGCAAATGTTGTAGTTTCGATCTAATTTGGGCCTATGTCGCATACTTTTTCAGAAAAAGCGACGAACTCTTATAATCCCAAAATAATGGAAAACGCATTTAGTATAGGATACTCCTGCCGTCTTCCGGCTCAAAATGGTAGAGCTGGAACCACCCTTGCTTCCCAAACACATTTCTTTATAAATGTAAGCCAGACCTTTATTGAGTAAGGAACAAATTTTCTTACCATATGCAGTACGTTTCCATACGAAATATTGTGTAAGAATTACTTTAACCCGTTCTCGAGGTTGTAAAATTGAATAACCTAGCTTTTGGAACAAATTTACTTTTTAATCGTCTTTGGCATGTTCTCGTGGCCACCCACCACGGATAAGACGTCGCACGCTTATTCTTGATGTTTGTTGTTTAGTGATCCTGTAAAAACACTGATAACTTATGCCTGGCCCAGCTAAAAGTGAGACCAGAGTTGAAGCGAAACAGTTGAAATTTCACGATATTTGGAAACATGTACATCATCAAACCACAACAATTATATGAACTTTCGATATTACACCAACTGTGTTATAAATTGAACTTAATTGCTTGACACCTCTACTGGCACAATTTGAAAATGTTAATCCTCGAGCCGGGCGCCATGGACGAACAATGTAACCCTCAGCCTTAGTAAGTTAAACTGTGCGTTGTTTTACGATGCTCATGTTTATTTTTTAACATGAAAAAGAGAATAGATTATTGCTTTATAAATCCCTATGATCGAGCAAAAGATTCTGATTTTCTTGCAATGGGAAAGTAACATTCCTTTATTTCACTTTCCACCTGTCTCGAGTTCCTAGCAATCCCAAGGAACCTTTATGCAGTTTGAACCATATATAATTATGTAGGCTAAACAATTTTCCTCACAGAAAATGAGCTGATTCAGGTTAGTTTAAAGAAGAGACGATGAAGAAAGAAGTTGCAAAAAGTACCCTATACATTAAAACGCAAAGTCTGGAATGCGTAAACATTTAAACGTTAAACTATAACGTTTGTTTTATTAATGGGTAGCCATGTCTAACAAACACACCTGCAGAATTTAAATTATCATTATATAATAACATTAAGAATTACAGCAATTTTTTTGGTTGAGAGCCATGGTCTATAAGAGGACATGTGCAGACATGCGTTTGAACGAATTTGATCAGATATCGCTCGTTATTTTTTCAGCCTGTCACATTTTAGTATATGTCTTTGACTCGCAATGCCATTTCTTTTAACCCATATATCATTTACGTGTGATATATGCAAAATGTTAGGAAGTTTTTCGATATTATTATAGATAGAAATGCATAACCTAACATATTATAAATAAATTAGCTTGTAGATAAACAACGTAAGTACGGACGTCGGGCCTTACTGAAGCTATTTTACTTACTTATATATGCTATTTATTTGTTTTAGATAATAAAAACAAAAAGGTCTCAAAATTTTTTTGATGAACATTGAAAAGTTGACAATCATTTCATGTCCCCACCCAAAATTACAAGAATATTATTAGAAAATGACGACGATCACTGAGTATTTCAAGAAAATACCAGAGAGGTGCTGAAATCACCTAACGCTCGCCTGCACTGTTTGTCTAAAATAAGGCTAAACTCTGTGCACGTGATATCAACAGGTAAGTTAACGGACCAGGCAAAAGTCCCTGCTTTAAGCCGGGCGCACACACAACGATTTTACGGTAGTTGGTCCATTCAGGTTTAGATTGATGCTTTCAGCAAAAATAATCAGTAATATTATCTGTGGGCTCATCTAGATCGCCACATTTTGATGAGAAACATCCATCTAGACAGGAATCGGCCGACTAAAATCGTCGTGTGTGCGCCTAGCTTTATGAAATAAACAAGATTGGATTTTTATGTCTACACAAAAAAGGATTATGCATCAAACAACGAAAAGGTATGTACATAAATCTTATAGGTAGTTCAAAGGGCCCTGTCTACAATTTACTGAGTTTAATAATATATTTGCATGTGTATCTACATAAATAATATGCAAATATATGTCACATGCATTGCCAATAGGCAATTTGCATTATAGCAAAGCATCATGGGAAATGTGGTAACCTTTCACTTGCAAGGGAAATGGCCGCCGCGAGGAGTTCATTTTGCTTGCGAGAAAGAACGATTCTTTTATATACTTTTTTCGTAGCATTTACTAATTTTGAAACCAAAATTGGCTTTTATATTCTATAAACTATATTTCGTGCAAAGTAGAGCGAAATCGAAGCAAAAATGAGCGAGAAAGTACGTATAGAACTATACAAACTACGGGGATTCGCCTCACAAAATCATTCGAAGGGGAGGGTATTTTCCAATGTTTTAAGGTGAGTAAGCTTAACGGATAACTTACTGCTCACGATTTTAACAACAATTGTTGATGTGTTGTTGCTAGATCTGTGCGACATATTTACACAGCGATCGAGTGTTTTGCATGGATTTTTTTGCTTGTTGAATCCAAAACATTTGAACTCGTAAATGTTTGCCGATCGTTCGATCAGCATGGCTGCAAAGACGACGTTTGCTTTAGATACTTTATATTTCTTTGGCGGGAACAAAACAAGATTTCCGCTTCGGCTCTGTCACTCTGTGAAATATACAAAAATAAGAAAGTTTTTTGTCTCCGCTGTCGTTTGTTTTCTGCTTCCTTTGTTGTGGTCGGCTCATATCCTTTTAGTATAAATTAAACAAGTTGGTTTTAAATTATATAGTATATTGAATTGGGATTAATTTGAAATAGTATTTTTAGCTAGAATTTAGGTAAAACGAATTAAACTTATACATAGTTTGATAGCTATAAACTGACATATATTATTAGTTAAATTTTATAATTAAATATCTAAATACTAAGGCAGGCCCTAGGTTTAAACTTAAGTATAATTTATAATGGATGATGAGCCAGGAACTTCAATGGAGGTTGATACAACCAACAAAGGAGCTACTTGTTCAAATACAATATATAAAGGAGGAGGAAAAAAAACATAAGAAACATATTTATTATCACCAATGTCAAGGTGTTATGGGCATTTGCCAGTTGGATTTTATAGATTTTGTTGTTTACACTGTAAATGATATTCATGTGGAAAGAATAAGTAAAGTAGAATGGGAAGAGACTGCTTTACCTGAACTAACTGCATTTTATTTAATGAATCTTGTGCAGTAGTACCATAATAACATGTGTTCTCTGAAACATAATTAATAGTTTCAATTCTTGGAAAAAACAAATGTACTTGTTAACTAATAGTACAAAATTATTTGTATTTAACAACTTGAATAATATGTTCATTCCTCATGTTCCCGAATTAATGGTCTGAAAAACAAGGTTAGGTATGCGCAAACAACCCAAATCTTGTTAAAATCAGCTGCCATTGATATTGGCAAGTCGTGTTTCAGAATGCGGAAGGTCTTAATTCGCTGTATAGCTCTTTCTACATGGATTCGATGCTTTGCTATTCTTCGAGTTTTAACTTCATCAGCTTGACAAAACTGTAACTGGTCACCAAGAAAAGGTGGTATGTTTAAGGAAACACCATGGGGTAAAAGATCCTCAATTTCAAAGCCCCTGTCTGCCACTACCTCATCACCCTCTTCAAGAAGATTTAAAATTCCACAGTCCTGTGTCAATTGTTTATCTGATGTATTCCCAGCATACAACTCTGAGACAAATATTAAGTCACCTCTTGGGGAAATGCCAACTAGACCCTTGCCAGTGTTATGATTCTTGTAAGTTGAGAATGTAGCACTTTGACTTCGTGGTTGAGATGGAGTGTCAATAAATAGTTCTGTACAATCAAGTATAACTCTGGTTTTGGGATAATTGTCCTTTATGCTTTCTGGCATTGTACTTCCAGCATACTCCTGTGAAGGCCAAATACTGATGGAGCGTAAGTATCTGTAAAGGAAATCCAGCCAAGTTACCCAAATTCGTGATACTTGTGATATTGATACATTGAATCTGTCAGACAAATCTTTCTCTAACAAGCCTAATCGCAGTCTCGCAAGACACAAAAATAGCTCTTCCTCAGGTGTTAATAATCTCTTCCGACCACACTTCTCCTTCTCCAGCTGTCTCTCCATATCATCTGTTGCATTGTGCGATCCAATATAATGTAACCTCTCGCATGCAGGGCAAAGATAGTTGTAAAATGCTTTAAATACTTTGTAACTTGGAAAGCCAGTATAAAATTCAAAGTCATTATCACTACTTTTAAACTTATTTATAGAAAAACTACATTGTTCCACTTTCTTCTTTAGTTCCGATATCTCCTCTTGTTGCTCTTCCTTTTCCTGCTTTAATTTCCCAACTAACTGTTCAAGTTCTAAAATTCTAACATCCTTCAACTTTGACTTCCCTTCAGTTTTCCTTTTTGGTATTGCTTTCCTGTCCCTACATTTTGATGTGGTTCTAGGCTTTGGTTGTTTGGGCATCAACTGTTTTTGTACTAAACATGAAACGTTGTTAAGGCAGGTCTTCTTGCCACCCACAAAATGTTTTGAACAAACCCTGTGATACTTGTTTGGAGTGAAACCAGATCTACCAATCCAATGCAACCATTTCTTTTCAAGCTTCTTCTCTTTTGGGATTTGATAAAATGAAAGCTCTGGATTTTTTTTGGTGTTGCTATCACAAGTTGGAATACAGCAAGTGGTTCCTCCTCCTTTATATATTGTATTTGAACAAGTAGCTCCTGTGTTGGTTGTATCAACCTCCATTGAAGTTCCTGGCTCGTCATCCATTATAAATTATACTTTAAACAATTTTATATTCTAACTAACCTACTATTTACAAATTTGGTACTAGGGCCTGCCTTAGTATTTAGATATTTAATTATAAAATTTAAAAAATTGCACTAACTAATAATATATGTCAGTTTATAGCTATCAAACTATGTATAAGTTTAATTCGTTTTACCTAAATTCTAGCTAAAAATATTATTTTAAATTAATCCCAATTCAATATACTATATAATTTAAAACCAACTTGTTTAATTTATACTAAAAGGATATGAGCCGACCACGACAAGGATATGAAACGACAGCGGAGACAAAAAACTTTCTCATTTTTGTATATTTCACAGAGTGACAGAGCCGAAGCGGAAATCTTGTTTTGTTCCCGCCAAAGAAATATAAAGTATCTAAAGCAAACGTCGTCTTTGCAGCCATGCTGATCGAACGATCGGCAAACATTTACGACTTCAAATGTTTTGGATTCAACAAGCAAAAAATTCATGCAAAACACTCGATCGCTGTGTAAATATGTCGCACAGATCTAGCAACAACACATCAACAATTGTTGTTAAAATCGTGAGCTGGGGCCGGTTGTATCAAGCCCGTTTAGCTTAAACGGTGGTTAAGTTCAAAATAGAAAGCCAGTCTATCGTTTTATTCAACAAGCAAACTAAATGTTTTTAACCTTAATACAAAGGTACTGGTTACAACTACCTATTCAGTGCATAATATTCAAGTTGACTCATTCAAGAGAGATGTAAGAGTGTTATTTAATTTTGACTTATCCACCGTTTAAGCTAAACGGGCTTGATACAACCGGCCCCAGTAAGTTATCCGTTAAGCTTACTCACCTTAAAACATTGGAAAATACCCTCCCCTTCGAATGATTTTGTGAGGCGAATCCCCGTAGCTTGTATAGTTCTATACGTATTTTCTCGCTCATTTTTGCTTCGATTTCGCTCTACTTTGCACGAAATATAGTTTATAGAATATAAAAGCCAATTTTGGTTTCAAAATTAGTAAATGCTACGAAGAAAGTATATAAAAGAATCGTTCTTTCTCGCAAGCAAAATGAACTCCTCGCGGCGGCCATTTCCCTTGCAAGTGAAAGGTTACCACATTTCCCATGATGCTTTGCTATAATGCAAATTGCCTATTGCCATTTGCCTTTGCATTCCAAGCCTATCGGCTTTCTACTTATAAAATACTTATGTGCTAAAGCTTGTAATTGCGAATTATCTGACAATATTCTTTAAACTTTAACGTTGGACTATGTTTTATATATATTCACTCCCAATCATTTCTATATTAAGCGATTGAATTTTGATACGGCATATCACAACACAATCTCATAATTTATAATTGTACATGAACAATACAATACCAATACAATACAAACAAACAAATGGTAGCATACAGGTGAAAATATTTGAAAGTTTCTCATTTGGCTTAGGATTGTACAAATACTTTGGTTAAATATGATTCAGCTACAACTTTGAACTAAAAAAACTGTGCTAGACAATACCCCTGAAAATCATAAATAGTGCCCAAGTAAATCATTCTGCATGGTTTGCTGACAAATGATGGTTTCTTATACACTCAAATTTTTTTTTTTTTTATATGCATACATAAGTAATGAGCGTGATAACTCTAACATTGACCTTATCATGATGCTAATACGCTTAACATTTGCTTTATCATTTGATAATTTTGAGCAAAGCTCTCTTTATCATTGTATAAATGTGTACCAAATGGCACTAAATAGTCACAATGGATATCGATGACTTATATTTATGATGATTCCTCTGATGTATAACATCTTAACATTGACCTTATCATTATGCTAATTAGCTAAACATTCACCTTATCATTGATAATTTTGAACAAAACTCTCTTTATTATTGTATAAATGTGTACCAAATGGCACTAAATAGTCACAATGCATATTGATGACTTATATTGATGATGACTCCTCTGATGTAAAGCCAAAGTATACAAAAAAAATAGCATTTTAACATTGACCTTATCATTACCATTATATTTTGTTGTATAATGTTCACTCCCCCCTGGTAAATGGTTCTTTTGCAACAAATAGACTCCTTAAGTAGATAAGTTCAAAATAATGGGAAAATAAAAGTGGCATCTTAACATTCTACTTATCATGTAGTGTGGACGCGGACGGGGACGGGGACGCGGACGCCAAGACTATAGCAATAGCTCGCTTGCAATAAAGTGCAGGCGAGCTAAAAACAGCTATTCTGTTGAATATCTGTTGATACTGATAGATATCAAGCCAACACATTATTTTAAAACAGCTATTCTGTTGAATTTAAATAGTTGTCTCACAATGTCCCTAATATTTTTTAATATTTGATATTCATTTACATGTAATAAAAAGGATAACATTCTCCCCAATCTGCCAAAAATGGGATTCAAAACTGTCTGGTGATTATTTGTTTGTTTTCATCCTATTAAAGGAAGAATCATGATAGTATTGTTTATTATTACTTCAATGGTAGCGATGTTTATTGTTACCAAATGTTCCAAATTAATAATATCTTCTGTGCAATACTTTGCTGACATTGTAGTTGCAACTTCAAATTGGAAATAAAGCAATGCTTGAGTTTTCTGCAAAAATATTTCTGTTCATCAGCTCTAAATACATCCTTGACCCTGAAGTTATTAAGGAGCCTCCATGACTATAATGTCTTGTCAATTTTAATTTAAATGGTACCTAAACTATTGTCTGGTTTTATTCAGGGGGTAGTTAACTATGGTCTAGAATTATTCAGGGGTTAGTTAAACTATGGTCTGGAATTATTCAAGGGGTAGTTAAACTATGGTCTGGAATTATTCAAGGGGTAGTTAAACTATGGTCTGGATTTATTCAAGGGGTAGTTAAACTATGGTCTGGATTTATTCAGGGGTTACTTAAACTATGGTCTGGAATTATTCAGGGGGTAGTTAAACTATGGTCTAGAATTATTCAGGGGTTAGTTAAACTATGGTCTGGAATTATTCAAGGGGTAGTTAAACTATGGTCTGGAATTATTCAAGGGGTAGTTAAACTATGGTCTGGAATTACTCAAGGGGTAGTTAAACTATGGTCTAGAATTATTCAGGGGTTAGTTAAACTATGGTCTGGAATTATTCAAGGGGTAGTTAAACTATGGTCTGGAATTATTCAAGGGGTAGTTAAACTATGGTCTGGAATTATTCAAGGGGTAGTTAAACTATGGTCAGGAATTATTTAGGGGGTACCGAAACTATGGTCTGGAATTATTCAGGAGGTAGTCAAACTATGGTCTGGAAGTCAAAACAAATAATTAAATATTGATGTGAAGATGTGTGGCTGTTAACTGACTGTTAATCTGAGCAACCCGGGTCCTCAACAGTGGGATACAATTTTAATGATCTATTTGAATGATCTATTTCTATTTTTATTGTAATGTTGTATTATATTTTGTGTGTATTTTTTACTTTGTGCGTTATCATATCTTGTGTGTATATAATTTGTTTTTATTATGTGTGTACTAAATTTTTTGTACATTAATTTTCTCTTTTGTGTACGTATCCTATTTTATGTGTGTTTTATATAAATATAATTTAATTTGCATTGCTCACGATTGCATACGTACATAAACTTCATTTCTAAGATCACTAAATTAATATGTCGCTCATATTATATTCGACAAGGCTGTCTGTATCTTTGATTTATGGAGACATCTTTGATGCAATATATGATGTCTCCATAAATCAAAGATATATATATATATATATATATATATATATATATATATATATATATATATATATATATATATGTATATATATATATATATATATATATATATATATATATATATATATATATATATATATATATATATATATACAGGGTGTATCAAAAAAAATGTCCCAAATGTAAAATTTTTGTTTTTCAGTATATTTTGTAGAATTTGGCAATTTTTTGTGTTCCTAGAGATAGTTAAGACTTATCTGGTATACCTAGGCCATGTTTGGTTTTTCATTAACAAAATTATGTTACCGGGGGGGTGGTTCCTTTCCACTGATATTGAGAGGGCTTGCACGCGAAAATGTGAAGCTGAAATTGAGACATTATTTAGCTGTCTAAAAGTATAGGAAAGCTTTTAATAAACTGTCCAAGTTTCAGGAAAAATAATGCATACTGGGAGCAACGCGCGACCCCTAAAGGTGACAAATATTCCATTGTGCGCAGTGGATTAAATGCATCGTTGATTTTAGCGTGACCGATCTCATGCAAGGCTGGGCAAATGAATAAATTAAAGCGAGAAACTGAACAAAAAGACGAAGCGATTTAATAACAAGATTTTTATTTGAGATGTTAATCCTCAACATTTCCACCATTTCTTTCTAAGCAAACTGCGGCTCGACTGAGCAAACTATATAAACACTGAACGGCGAACCCTTTGCCTGTCTGCCTCAAATTCTCCATTTCGTTCGAAATTCTTTCTTGCAAATCGCCTACGCTACCACCGGCAAATCTAGGCGAATGGACAGACAAATGGTTCGCTGTTCAGTGTTTACTATGCATGCTCAGACGAGCCGCAGTTTGCCTGGAATGAAATGGTGGACATGCTGAGGATTAACATCACGAATAAATCGCTTTGTTTTTTTGTTCAGTTTCTCGCTTTAATTTATTCATTTGCCCACCTTGCATGAGATCGGTCACGCTAAAATCAACGATGCATTTAATCCACTGCGCGCAAATATTTGTCACCTTTAGGGGTCGCGCGTTGCTCCCAGTATGCATTATTTTTCCTGAAACATTGACAGTTTATTAAAGAGCTTTCCTACTTTTAGACAGCTAAATAATATCTCAATTTCAGCTTCACATTTTTGCGCGCAAGCCCTCTCAATATCAGTGGAAAGGAACCATCCCCCCGTAACATAATTTTGTTACTGAAAAACCAAACATGCCCTAGGTATACCAGATAAGTCTTAACTATATCTAGGAAAACAAAAATTTACCAAATTCTACAAAATATCCTGAAAAACGTACATTTGGGACATTTTTTTTGATACACCCTGTATATATAACACCACGCTATAGCATATCAAACATATTCTTCAAAATAACATGCAGTATTTCTGCTCCCTTGAATGAAAATTTACAAATCATTTTTAAAACTCCTTCCTTGGTCGCCTCAACGCTAACGGTAAAGAGTAAAATGATAATTTTAATATTAGTATTATTAAACCAGGCGTTTCTTCGAAGTTTATTGGTTCGCTACCTTTGCTACTCTGGTTATTAAACAACCTTATTGAAGCTGCTACACTACCGTACCGAATTAAATATCCTTTTTTATGTGGTACTGTGGGCACACCGCCTCCCATTTGCAATAAAGAAAGATTTCCTAATTACTCCGGCGCCAGCGACGGAGTTGAAAATTCGCCCTGGTTTTGTTTTGTTGTTTTTTTTTATTTTTTTTTATTTTTCGTCGTCGCAAGTCTGAAATGGCGCGAAACATTGTAGTATTTAAAATGTGTATGTGACTGTATTTATCTACATCCCAGTCTTATCTCCCAAGAGCTGTGGTGCACAGCTTTGGCTAATTTTCCGATGCGCGATTCGATTTCGCTCGCATGATACGGCAATTCCTCCAAGAGGAACAAATAAACCGTTGTTTTCATGCTGTTCGATTAAGTTTAGATTGAATTGGAGTAAGAATATATTTAATACATGTAGATTCTGGTCCTATTTTAATAATATCGCTGCTATTTCGCCGTTTAACAAGATGATATGGTCGTGCATGGGCGCGTTGACACGTCGTAGTTTGCACAGGATTGAAGATATAATATATAAGCGCGAATTCCAAAGGCTAAGTGTAAGACAAAGTGAATGTATCATGCGGTTTGTTTACATTTTTGAACAATTGAACTTCTATACTTTTTAAAGTACGATGTGCTTCTGAATTTCGCGATCGAACATTTAGCTTCGCAAGGCATCTAAATGCGAATATGATAATATGAACTGTATTGTTTATGTTCAGAAGCTCTATATTAACGACTGGCACGTGCGCCGGAGTTAACGCCAGAACAGGCGTCTTGTTATTAAATAAATCGTTCGAAGAATAAAACATCTAAAACAGGCTTTTCAACAAATGTAACTTCGCCGATGCAGTAAATCTACGTTGAGCAGAGAAGAACAAGTGATACCACGCTAAAGAGACTACGAGGAATTCAACAGTGTTGGTCCAATGCACGAGCTATCAAGTTACATAATATTTCTCACATATGATAGATCTTCCTCTCCTGGTTAAATCAATTTCCCATTTTAGCGTTTTATCGTCACAAAAATCGTGTTAAGTATTTTTAATCATGATTCATTTCATTCTGCTAATCTATAAATGTATGCCAACTTTTTTCGTCGCTTTTTTTAGCAATCTAAAATTCTCATTCCCCTTACTCTCGTGCAGGATAAATTGGCTCGGAGGTGTTGTATTCCGTTCAGTCTAAGTAAAATATCGACTGGTTATTTCAGATATATCGTAGAAGTTTATATTTAGAGCCTGCAAAACGTTTAATACAGGACAAGTTTTATTTATTCTAGTTCAGCTCCGAGGCAAAAATATTTGGAATTAAATAAAACCAATTTCCGTCGTGCTAGAGATAAAACCTAATTTGTTATCGTATTTACAAAAATCGTCTATTTTCCAACATTGGCTGTGTCTGGTCTGCGTAACTATAGTGATTGTCTAGTAAGTCTATTATAGTAAGTTTTTCACTCAGAGTAACTTGGTTTGCAATATGCCATGAAAAGATTTTTATATTTTTAAAAAAAAAAGAAAAAAACTGTAGTGGACCACCTTAATAGATGGTGTTTGTGTATATCCGGGGCGCAAACAGTTCGCAAAATCACCAAAAAAACAACTCGACAAAGCCGCGAAATTCCAACGCTTTACTTGCCAGTGATTCACATATACTTCCTGCCACATATCAACAAAAACCCATTTATCTGAATAATCTTTGAAATTGAGAATTTTTTATTGCTTTGGAGAAATCGAGCAAAATGCGCAAATGTAAATTTCCATCATTATGCATTTTGGAGGAAAATCGCGCTGCCCGCGCGCTTGCCCCAATGTTTTTGCAGCCCCTGGCCAATGACGTCGGCCCTTGAGTCCCCCTATTTTCGCTGTGATTTATGTCCACACTTCGTGATCAGTTCATCACAACAAATATTGAGCGAGAAGAAATTTGGTTGATTTACGCTCTTTGATGCCAGTTCCAAAAGGACAATTGCATGAAAGTACACATCATATACCATCCACATTAAAGACCGTAAACAGGAATTAAACCTGTGGTTCAGCGATTCCCGTAAATGGCTCAGAGTACTACAGAGCCATTAACTACAAGCTTCGCTTCATCTATAATTTTACATTTGCTATAATGAAATTATCATTATATAATAACGTTAAGAATTGCAGCATTTTTTTGGTCGAGAGCCATGGTCTATAACAGGACATGTACAGACGTGCGTACGGAATGACGTCACAGAAAGTTTTAATAAATTTGATCAGACATCGCTTGTTTATTTTGTCACCTAATCACATTTTTGCATGTGTCTTAAGCTATAACCCTTCCAAGAATACACTTTATCAATTTTAAGCTATTCATGTATCATATTTATGCAGTACACAAATCAAATAGGGTTTTTATACTAACTGCACACATGCAGCTTGGATGAGGTAAGTCATTTAAAAAGCAAAATTGTTACCGAAAATGAAAATATAGTGGGTGTGACTAGAAGTCGAACAAGTTATAAAATGTTCTAATTTTAAACAAGACTGCATGTATTGTTGCTAGGTAAAAACTGATTGACTGATGGCAGTCATTAGTTTTTGACATAATACGAAAAAAAAACAGATTTACACCTATAATACAAAAATCAAAGAATCGCATAGCTTACCGTCATAGAAGCACATCTTTGAGTGCATACGCATTCTCTCCTGGAGATATTCTTTTTCTGCCGTGCAATCAGGGGAATTATTCTCTCCTCGACGTTCATTGAAATATCGTTGAGTTTCATCGAGAGATCGTTGACTTTCTGTAAAATATCGTTTCATTTCATCCAAGTTTTCCAGACTTTCATTCAAACATCTCTTTTCCCAGTCTTTCACGTCTTCTTTCAGTTGTTTTAATTGCTCGTCACAAATGGGAATATCTTCATTGCAATTGATCAGATTTCCACCAAAGTAAATCAAGATCGTTAAGGCAAACAACATTTTGGTTGAAACGAAAGGCATTTCCATCATTTCTGTTTATTTTGCTAGATGATCAGATCTAAACAAATGAATAGAATAGAAAAATTGACGGTTGACAAATGACAGCTGCAATTCCACCACGGGCCGGTTGTATCAAGCCCGTTTAGTTAAACGGTGGATAAGTCCTACCTATTCAGTGCATAATATTCAAGCTGACTCATTCCAGAGAGACGTAAGATGTTATTTAAATTTTACTTATCCGCCGTTAAAGCTAAACGGCCATAAAACGGGCTTGATGCAACTGGCCCCAGCACTATTATACTGGTCACCACAGTCGCAGTTAGGTTCCTCCTTTCAAAAAATCAATAATGCTCCACCACCACCCCCCCCCCCAGCGATGCCAATAGTTTTTAGTAAATAATCCCTGAGCCTGCGGCAGAAGAACGCAAAATCGACGTTGCAATTGGTCATCGTTTGTTATGACAAGCCTGGTCTGTCGTACGGAAAGAAAACAATATGAAACACTATAGCGCCATCGCTTTGATTCAAAAATTTGACTCAAAATAGTCTTTTTAACCATTTATTTACGTAGATCAACAGAAAAATTAACTAATATATACCATTAAACTATTTTTTGAATGTACTTCTTATACATGAAGGAAGATTTATTTGAACACAATCATTAGCAATTACACACATTTAGCTGCGTTAGCAATTAGTCCGATTCCTTGTAAAGGAAACGAAGTATGTCAGAGTAATTATACAAGATCGACAATTTTCAGCTCTTTTTTCTTTGTCGCATTCCAAAGACAACGATAATTAATGAAAAATTTGCGGAAAAAGAAAAATTTCATTTCGCTTCTGGCGAGATCTATATCAATATGCGCGATATGGATATCAATTATAAATTGTGCTTCGAGAAATATACCCGCATGTTTGTATATAAGAATTTATTGTAAACAATTAAGTCGATGAAACTGCAATACATGACCTTTTATGTTTTTTAAAGTATCCTCAAAACAATATATTCAGATTCAAAAATACTTCACATATTCAATGACTATAACAATTGCAATGCATATCAATGATAAAATTTATCGCGGAGTAAAAAGCACAATTTATGACAAATGGGACAGAAAGTAATTCAGTCCTTGTTGCTTCAAAGCGTTTTCGTTCGAATGAACCTGAACAAGCCAGATATATTCTACATATTCTGCTACAGGGTCAGTGTTTAGTTTCCTTCCGAGCCGGAATAAAATTATTTCCTGCTCAAAAGCGATACAGGCGAAGTTGTATAGAACAGGTGTATTTTTTAGTTAATGATATACCGGCAACTATATATTCCCTTAACCCCACTCAGACACGTTCTTAAGTGCGAGGGCGCAGAAATGATATATTAAACACGTTTTTATGACATTGCTTTGGTAACACACGTAAACTGAACAAAGGAAAACTCAAACGTTTTAACCGCCAGCATACGAATACAATTGCGTTTAAAGTTTTCATGATTAAAGCAACTTAACTCCAAGCCTATACTTATAGTTTAAAAATCAGATACTTTTGTAGCAAAACTAAAAAAAATGGAAAAATTACGCTTTTTCCATTTTGGAAAGGCAAGAGGGCAGCGTGAAACCTTCGGCTCCCACCAAAAATTGATTGTGGAATACATGCACTTGCACAAGCCCTACGTATACAAGACCCTTTTGAGGCCTGACTACGTCCTTTGTAAAGGTCTATACATACAATACCACTAGTAAATAGTGGTTTCATTAACGAGCAAAGGAAAGCTACCTAACACTTCTTGCAATTCTTCGTATTTTTGAAGTCATCGATCGCGTCTGCCTCGTTTTATTTCATTGAAGGCTTTATTTCTGGTCATCTCACTCACTTACAAATAAACCTCGCTTCACAGGCAGCTTATCACTGTCTCATGCACACGGACGATATATTGCAATAATTATCTAACATGAAGTATGACATCATTAGAGTCGCGCTATAGAACGATCACAGCTTCATTTTACATTTCGGTTTATTCAACCTTGCAGTTGTTTTAACAAAATATCTAATGACTTACAATGTAATACTCGTAAACATGTAAAAGTTTCCTAATAATTAATAATATAGGATTTCAATCTAATTGGTTAGTAGGATAAGTTACCCAATTGGAATTGAACATATAAATTCGCTTTTAATATGAAGAAATTAGACGGGAATTGGCTGTAAATTGAAATATGATTCCGTGCGGTTCTAATCTGCCGAATCTAAACCGAGAGCGCTACGCCGCTAGCTTGGGGCAACAATACACCATACCATACCACCACACCATACCACCTCACATAACACCACACCAGACCACACCTAACCACACCATACCACACTACACCACACTATACCATACAACACCATACCACACCACACCATACCATACCACACCACACCACACCACAGCAAACCACACCACATTATACAATACAACACCATACTACACCACACCACACCATGCCATACACCCCACCATACCACACCACACCACAACACCACACCACACCACACTACACCAAACCAGACCGTACCACACTACACCACACCACACCATGGCACAGCACACCACACCACATCACACCACACCACACCCACATCACAACATCCCACATCATATATACCATACAACACCATACCACACACCACACCCCACACACCACCACACCATACCATCACTCACACCACACCATACTATACCACAACACCACACCACACCACACTATGCCGTACAACACCATACCACACCACACCACACTACACCACACCATACACCCCACCATACCACACCACACCACACCAAAACACCACACCACACCATAGCACACCACACCATACCAACTACACCACACCACACCATACCATACCATACCATACCATACCATACCATACCATACCATACCATACCATACCATACCATACCATACCATACCATACCATACCATACCATACCATACCATACCATACCATACCATACCATACCATACCATACCATACCATACCATACCATACCATACCATACCATACCATACCATACACCCACCATACCACACAACACCACAACACCACACCACATCACACCACACCACACCACACTACACCTCACCAAACCACACAAAACCACACCACACTACACCACACACCACACCATACCACACACCGCACCATACCATACCACACCATACCGCACAATTTATTTAATCACACTAGCCTCACAACATGATGGAGGACCTTTGGAGGTTAATTTCCTTGAGGGGCGTGAAAGTTTACAAAGGAAATATATATAAAAATGTACAACAATTTTATTGTCAGTCACAGTTGATAGCAAGCATCTACTGCTCTGTTGGTCGTGTAGGA
The DNA here is from genome assembly GCF_004324835.1 of Dendronephthya gigantea. Taxonomy (NCBI): domain Eukaryota; kingdom Metazoa; phylum Cnidaria; class Anthozoa; order Malacalcyonacea; family Nephtheidae; genus Dendronephthya; species Dendronephthya gigantea. Next base: position 4,254,402 of record NW_021163012.1, read on the forward strand.
CACCAGGTGTATTCTGAGGTAAAGGAATTACTTCAGTGTCATTAAGTCTATACTTAGCCGCTTTCCTAAGAAGAAATGCACTTGAATAATATCACAATTAATTTGTTTTTGTAAAGTGCTTCATTAGAATATTCAGACGAAATGTCGAATATACAAACTGCAGAGAACCAGCGAAAGAAATATTCTTCATCTCAAAATATAGTGCATTTAGAATTATATGTTTGAACCGTGCGATTTTTTAAGCAGGGGTGACGTATTCAGAATTTTTTTCTGGTATTTAAAATAAACGACAATGTTTTGGGTTTCACAGATCGTACGAATCCTTACAGAACATTACAAAACAAGTTTAGAAACAATTTCCTCTACCCCAGCTGCATGGGGTGAGGGGTGTGCGTGGAGTTACCTGACATGCATTAAGTCTTTACCCGGCCGCTTTCCTAAGAATGAAAGCGCTGGAATAATATCAAGTATTTTGTTTTCGTAACACGCTTTATGCGAAATAAATTAAGCAGAAAGGTTTGAAATCCAAACTGCAGAGAATTGGCGATAAGAATATTCTTCATCTGAAAATATAGAGCATTAAGAAATATATGTCCCTAACCGCGCGATTTCTTTACCAGTTACGACATATTTACAAAAATTGCCTGGTATCTATGTTAAACGACAGTGTTTTGGTTCTACAGATCACAAACAAATTCAAAAGTCATTTTCCTCTACCCCAGCTGCCGTCAGAGTTGTGCGTGGTGTTACTTGTCATCAAGCCTATACTTAGCCGCTTTTCTAAGAGTGAATGCGCCTGAATAATATCACAAGTATTTTGTTTTCGTAACACGCTTCATCCGTAAAAATTTAGACGAAATGGTGGAAATACAAACTACAGAGAATTTGCGATAGGAATATTCTTCATCTCGGAATATAGGAATTTAAGAAATATATGTCCTGAACCGCGTGATTTTTTTACCAGAGGTGACATATTCAGAAAAATTGCCGTGCTATTATATATATGTATTTAAATTAAACGACAGTGTTTTGGGTTTACCAAATCCTAGGTATACTTATAGAACATTATAGGCAACGCACATATAGTTCAAACAATTTCCTCTGCCTCAGCCGGCGTCAGAGATGTGCGTGCAGTTATACTTGTCTTTACAAGCATATATACTTAGTGACTTTTTTAAGAGTGAATGAGTTTCAATATAATATCACAAGTATTTTGTTTATATGCAAAACACGAAAACGCACGAAATATTGAAATGGAACATGAAAAATACGAATGTTTTCACGATTAAACCAAAATAAAATGATATTCTTTATTTCTAACGTAATTTACGCAACAATTTCTAAAAAAACTTTAGAAAAGCAACTTCATTCACGGCAATAAAAACATGCAGTCTATCACTTGCACCTGCCGCAATAAAAGAATAATTTTGACAGTTTATAGTAACGAAACGACTTGTTTGATATCTTCAAGAATTATTTCCAATCTTCCGACTTGAAAAGTTATTCGGAACAGACTGGCCCAGTTTTCTTTAACCGCTGGACAGTGGGCTATTCTAAAGATCAAAGATTTTGTCCGAAAGCAGGTTGACGTTTTCAACGTATGTTCTGCTTGAATTAATTATGAAAGCAACGAGCAGAGAAAACCGCCCAAATATAGTAAAACCGTAATATACTATATTATGCGCAAACCCAGATGTCTTTCAGGACATAGCGAACGGCATTCAGACACGCAAGGTTCGCTTTAAGTTCTGAGCAAAAAATATTGCACCTAATTTAATTGTGAGTTGCATTCTTTGTGCTATATAGCGCAGAGTATCGTAGCTACGGAATGTTTCATAATGATCTATGCTATTATATTATGTATGAAACATGCATTGTTTTGCTTGGAATGAAAACACATGTAGTTGTTTAACAATAATTTTATTCTTAATTGACATAGCGGGCAGGCTGATTGTACGAAGTGAATTTATTTATTAACAAATTCAGGGAAGGAATAAATTTAAATTCAATTCCAAGGCAATTGGCATATATAGTAGTGTAGTAGTACATTTATACAACTGCCAACACGATATAAACTAAGCGAGTTTCGTACAACAAACTCATGAAGAACATATCTAAGTTTTATCTGCTGCACAATAGTTTTAAACGCGCGCGAGACATGCATGCACGCAGGATGAATAATTATAAATAATTTTATAACTACGACAGCATGCACGTCTATGTTAAACACAATACTAAGAACACCGTACTAAGCAATTTTAAAATAAAGACACGTTTCCTCCCCATTTATCATTATTGACTTTATTTATTATATAATCAATATATTCCATTCATATAAGAATCATATTTAGAAACTAACAAATGAAACGCAAATCATGCAATGTTGACATAAACTTCAACATAATATTTTTGACAACCAAAGTAAAATGTTGTCGATTCTTTCGATTCCGAAAATTTTAAAAATCTTAGATTTTAAAAATTCCAAAATATTTCCTACCTTAGCTGTCTCGGTTATTTCTTTGAAATTCTTGGAATTATAATTCTCTTTCACAAGCGATAATATGTCCTATAGACATAAATACCAGGTGCATGTATTACTGTCTTAACTTCATACGTGCATTTTAATACTTGTCATTAAGCTTATACTGTACTTAGACCCAGTCTTACGAGCGAATGAGCTGGGACAATTATTATTACAATCATGTCATTGCTTAAATTAGCAACACATTTTATCTGGAAGTCTGGAACCGTGAATATCACTGAATACTATTACAATAATTTTTATGTCCTAAATATCTCCCATCTTCGCTCGCTGTACTTTGTGCTTTATTTACCCTTCAGAAAAAAAATATCCTACTAGACAAACACACTGAATTTATTTTGCATTAGAGATGTGCGTGGAGTTACATGCATGTCATTATTTGAAGTCGCTTTCTTAAGAACAGAGGCGCCTGAATAACATCACAAGTATTTTGTTTTTCCAACACACTTTAAGGTGGCTCGATACAGTTTTCAAACATTCCATCGTTCATCACTTTGACACGTTCAAACAACGCATTTTTATGATTTATTCTAGAGATATTGGGGTTTTTATATATTTTGAAGTTTCTGCTTTAGAATCGTATTAGTTTTAGTAACAAATCGTCCGTTGCTATGGCGACATACGTGTACAAAATTCACTCCAAAATGGCCAATTGCCTCGGATAGTTGGAAAACAAGCACGGTGACCACCAATTTTTTTTCGTTCATTATTTTACTTGGAAGAAAAACTAACAATTAGCAAAATATAAAAAAATTCTATAATGCCAAATTTTTGAAAAATGCAAAAATGACATTTTTTTCGATAATTTTTTTTTGGCATTATAGAATTTTTTTATATTTTGCTAATTGTTAGTTTTTCTTCCAAGTAAAATAATGAACGAAAAAAAATTGGGGGTCACCGTGCTTGTTTTCCAACCATCCGAGACAATTGGCCATTTTGGAGTGAAATTTGTACACGTATGTCGCCATAGCAAAGGACGATCTGTTACTAAAGCTAATACGATTAAAAAGTAGAGACATCAAAATTTATAAAACCTCGAATATCTCTGGAATAAATCACAAAAATGCGTTGTTTGAACGTGTCAAAGTGATGAACGATGGAATTTTTGAAAACTGTATCGAGCCACCTTAAGCGAAAACTTCAAACGAAAACTGGAAAATAGGAATGTCTTTGCGATTAAAATTATATAAAATATTAATTTCTCAAAAGGAAATAATTACGCAAGAAGAACAAATATAAAACGTAGGAGAAGCGACAACATCCACACCAGGACAATGAAAGCCGCCTAAAGCCCAGATTCCACGGGCGAAATTTTTAAGCGAAATGCGAAATATTTCGCTGGCTCCTTTTGAATTGTGAGTGATCAAGCAGAATCAATTTATTCAAGTGGTCACAATTCAAAAGAAACTGGCGAAATATTTCGCATTTCGCCAAGAAAAAGCGCCCGTGGAATCAGGCCCTAATATTTACACCTGTCGCAACAGCAACACCTGGCGGAATAGGATCCATTTAAACCTAAAACATACCTTTTTGAAATTAAATGAAAAAATATCTCGGATAAACGAACAAATCAGGTGCATTTTTGCATTAGAGATGTGCGTGCAGTTACTTGTCACATAAGCCTACACTTGTGTGAGCGAATACCGCGCCTGAATAATATCACAAGTATTTTGCTTTTCCAACCACTTTTTGGAAAAATTTCAAACGAAAAGTGGCAAATAGAATTTTTTATTATAAAATATTAATTTCTCAAAAATAAATGATTACGCAACAAAAACACATATAAAAGTTTAGAGAAGCGACAACATCCACAGCAGGACAATGAAAGCTGTCTAATATTTACATCTGTCACAACAGCAAGAGCGGCCTTCTTCTAACCTGGGGGACTAGGATCCTTTTAGACGTAAAGAATGCCTTTGTAAATGAAAAGGAAAAATATCTCGAATAAACGAGCAAATCAGGTGTATTTTTGCGTTAGAGATATGTGCGTGCAGTTACTTAATTGTCACATGAGCCTACACTTAATCGCTTTTGTATGAGTGAATATTGCGCCTGAATTATATCACACGTATTTTGTTTTTGCGACATGCTTCAAGCGAAAATTTGTCCCGAAATGTAGACAATTCAAACCGAAAACCAGTGAATTGGATTTTTTTGCGGTTTAAAATTATATACACCAGAAATGTTTTATTAAGAAATCATATCGCGCAAAAAATATTAATGATGTTTAAAATAGCGAGGTCAACTGCTTGTTGAAAGAGGAATAAAAACCGTCAAAAATTTGCACCTGCCTGTCGCAATTTTAAAATATTTTCTGACCTCGATCACGCACGCCTCATTTCATTTCATCAAGAGTTATTTTCCCTCATTTGATTTGAAACGTTTCGAAATGATTGTCTTACTAAATGATGTGAATAAGCAAATGTCAGGCGTACCTATAATGACGCACGAAGATATAGCTTCTGTGTGCGGGTGCCTTTAGAATTTCAGGCTATTCCACTTCACGCGAAGAGTACAAATTAAATAAGTTTTAGGTTTTGCAATTAGGTCTATAATTACTCGTTTTTCGGTGTAACTTTTACTAAGTCTTAAATCGGGAGTTTTGTAGCAAGGTACAGATTCACCGTCGATGTTCTTGTATAAATAATATGTATAATTGACTGGCCCTTTCAGCGAGCAAGAACTATGCTTGTTCTGCTATGAATTTTAAATATTGTATATTTAGCGTAGAAGACTGTAGCGTAGCTATATAATTTTTTGGATATTATATAGCTGTATAATTATCACATTTAAAAAATTTTATTAATCGTGCTTTGGTATTCTATGTATGAAGTGTCTTTGTTTTTTTGGGACGAAACAATTTAGTATTCAGTCGCTTGATAAGAATAATTAAGTTGAAAATTGCAATCAGGGACCAGCTGTTTCGTAAGTATCTCAATAAGGCAGCGCGAAAGCTGTCATGTTCAAATGAATATGAATAACGTGATATTTTTGTTTAGTTTGAAAACTCGCTCAATATAAACAGATTCTTAGTTTATTTTTCCCACGTCCCTCAAGCAACATACTTAAAGCTGTTTCTACTTCGAGAGCATCGTAGCGAAGCGTAACGTATATTAAATCGTTGTGACCTGGATACAAGGCAGGAAGGAGACAGACGGAAAGCTTTGAAAAAATGGAATACGCTGTGTTTCGCTACGAAATGTATGAAATCTATACCCAATCGAAGGTTAATTGATGGGGACATATTCATGTATTCCGCATGCCTGGTTAATTTCTTTTGAAAACAATTTCACTTTCAATGGAAATTAGCTTGGCTGTCTTGGCATAATAGAATATATGAATATAGTCCTCCTCAACTAACGTTCGATTGACGCCCATGCGTATTCATTTCTCTCCACCATCTTGGGGAACGCTTTCTGTTGCTCAGTGACGCGGGCGGCAGCCCTTTATTAAGCCAGGGGCCGGTTGTTCAAAGCTGGGTTAGCGCTAACCCTGGGTTAAATCTTACTCCGTTGTTTTAGTTTATATGCTTCTGCACTGCTGTTCGTTTCAAGACTTTACAAAATAAGACTCCTATTGATCAACAAAATATTTATGAGTAAACATGTTCAACTTCATAAACAAGCGCTTAAAAAAATTGATGTGAAAATTTATGTTAACCCTAAGTTAAGCTAACCGGCTTTTGAACAACCGGCCCCTGATTCTCATATGTCACCGACGGTCGGCAGTGATCACCGACAATAGCCATCGCCGACCGTCAGTGACATGCATATGAGAATCACGCTTTAATCGCATGCACAGTGGCGTATCCAGCCTGACGATTTAAGCCCTGGGCAAACTAGGAAACATTGTTGCGGAAACATTTATGTTTCGCAATGTTTCCTCATATGTTTCCCTGTTTGCCCACCCTGGGAAACATTGTTGCGGAAGCAAAATTTGCTTCCGAGGAAGCAAAAATGTTTCCTATCAAATTCAGAAACATTTCATGTTTCCCAAGTGTGATTTTGGTTGCGGAAACATTGTTTCCATGTTTGCTCATATGTTTCCGCATTTTTTACCAATTAGAGCATGCGCATAACAAAGAGTAGATATATATTTACTCTTTGCGCATAACAAACAAGTGAAACAACACAAAAATGGCTGAAAGTACAATAGCAGTTGTTGTAGACGAACAAAGCAATAAAAAAAGGGTTAAAAGCGAACGAGTGCGGAAAGATACCGAAACAAAGGAACTGATAAGTTTGTAGCTACGAAGCAAGAAACTTTTTATGGGATGTTTGTAATGCAAATTACTCGAACAGAGACGAAAAAGAAAAGGCTTATGCTGAAATTTAATTTGAGCGCTATATATTGTTTCTCACTGATGTTTCCCAGTGTTTGCCCACGCTGGGTAACATTGACAAACATTGGCGGGAAACAATGTTTCCGAAACAATGTTTCCTAGTTTGCCCAAGGCTTTAGTCATGTTATGCAAATTTTATGTTATTATCATCATTCATTTCCTTTGAAATTCATTGTTTTGACAATCAATGAACACAAAAATGTTAGCATAGCATGACTAAATTGTCGGGCTGGCTACGCCACTGCGCATGCATACAAAGAAATATACATATACAATTTGAAAATAGTAGCTCACAACTAATTAGTTGAGTGTACCATATATAAGCAAGTTCTCTCCCATATTATCTTCCAACAACCACATTGAAAACGGCAGCGCGCCTGAAAAAACCTCTTGGCAGGAAATCTGGTCGGGTCTAGGCACAGTTAATATATAGAGTATATATGGATTGGAGAGCACATAAAACTATATACGATACTACCATTAACAATGTTGAGATTTATGAAAAAATTGTTCCTTTCTCATCACATATCTATTGTATTTTGCACAATTAAACCAATAGCAATCTTATAATTAACATATTTTTCAAGTCAAAGTTGATCAGCTTAGCAAAACGAATGTCAATGGTATATTTAGCTAAAATACAATAGGCACGTGACGAGAAAGCAATTTTTGTATAAACTTGGACAATATTCTAGTTAATGAGATGTATTGTACTTTTATTTAGGGGCTGTTTACATGAGCCCGGTTACGCGAGATTCAACGAAGCGTGAAGGGACTTTGAGGTATTGAAATAAGTCTTTATGACACCAAACAAGCACATGCTATTGTTGCCGTGATTATACGACTGCAAGGATCATGTTATCCGCTCATTTCAATACCTCAAAATTATCTCACGCTTCGTTGAATCTCGGGTAACCGGGCTCATGTCAACAGCCCCTCAGTCTCCAAATTGGTATATTTAGCTAAAATACAATTTAGGCACGTGACGAGAAAGCAACCATTTTTTTGCATAAACGTGAAAAATAACATAGTTAATGAGCTGTATTGTACTTTTATTTAGTCTCCAAACCATGTATATGCTATCAGCTGTGGTCCAAGGCACTAACAACTCCCCGCACAGCAAAGTTGTAAAAAATTCGTTAAACAGGAAACCTAATGAATGCACCGAAAAAACTTTGAGCTGTCTGCTTTCACTGACCGAGATGCCAGCGATGAACTGCCACGCTCTTTTATACCTTGACTCTAATTTTTTTGTCCTAATTTTTTTTCGTAGCGTAGCAAACCATTTATGATGTTCACGTATATATAAATATATAGCACTTCTTATAGTGTTGAATGCACTTCCATATAACAGGTTTCCTAAAATTTATAATAAACATGATAATTGGCAACTAAATTTGTTTAGTTCAAAGCACTGAATAAGAACAATAAATATTTATGGCAGTTGTGACTCTATGACTAAACATTTTGTTGACTCCTTAGAATCACAACTCAAAAACGCTGTGGTTGACATTCAATTTTTACTTCGACGTGAGCAACGCGAAGTTGAAAATTCGCCATAGTTTTGTTTTTGGGGTTTTTGTTGGTTTTTTGGTTATATTTCGTCGTCCCAAGTGTATTTTGGCGCGAAATATACTAGTATTTGAAATGTGTATGTGACCGAATTTATCTACGTCCCAGTTTTGTCTCCCAAGAGTTGTGGTGAATGCGCAGCTTTGGCTAATTTTGCGATGCGCGATTCGATTTCGCTCGCATGATATGGCAATTCCTCCAATATAGGAACAAATAAACCGTTCTTTTGATGCTGTTCGATTAAGTTTAGATTGAATTGGGGTAAAAGTATAGTTAATACATGAAGATTATGGTCCTACTTTAATAATATTGCTGCTATTTCTATACTTCTATACTTTTTAAACTACGATGTGCTTCTGAATTTCGCGATCGAATAGCATTTAGGTTGGCAAGGCATCTAAATGAGTATGAACTGTATTGTTTAGCAAACTATACCTGTGGACGATTTTTGAAACTATACCTTACTTTTTAAAGCTATATTTAGTAAACTATACCTGTGGACGATTTATAATAGCGACATAGACGGCGAGAATCTGTCAAAATAATTCACTACAAGCTGGCTGTGATTAAAGAGCCGCGAAAGTAGAACTACACGTCTACCAGGATCGTGTGTGACATGCCATCAATATTATTGTCAAAGATCCCTTTGTATCTTTTACCAATTTTCGAGCGAGATCGTCGCAGCCGTATATGGAACAGCTCGAGAAGGGCTGTTCGGACATCAGGTAACGGACACACTCGCTAATAGGCCGTATTCTGTGGCCGATTATCGTTCAGTTTCGTTGCCCCCCTTCGGGCACTACTTGAAAACACGATAGAAAATTAGGATAAATTATAGAAAGTCTAAATTCACTTGTTTTCACCTTCACAAACCTGCAGTTTTCGAGCATTTCATCTTCGAAAAATCAGTAAATTTGCATGTTTTGCAATACACCGACGCCATTTTGATTCAGGAAATGTCTTGGATACTTGGTGTAATATACGACATATATAGCAAATTCAGCAGTTTTATACCGGTATTTACATGAAGTTTCTAGCATTTTTGCTGTGCAAGCAGGTTTCAACAAGGAAGCTTTGAGTGGAGTTTTACGAGGTTTTTCGTAAATTTTCATACTTTTTCAAAACTAAATTAGTCACAGAAGAATTGGACAACAATTAATCGGAAAACATCCGCCAATTTGCGATTTTTCTATAGCATTCTGCTCTTGGAATTTACAAATAAATAAGAACAACTTTATTTACACGCATCAAAATCATCCACGAGCGTTTTGTTTCTAGTCAATTTATATAAAATAATTACTACACAATTCTTTTCCAGCATACCCTTTGTTTTGTGATTTGCAACGTACAACTACTGTACATGTTAAAATATTGAACACGCATACCAAGGTTGATATTGATACGTTTTAATACCATTGTGGGAGATTACGAGCGCCTTATAATTTTAAAACACAAATAAATGTTGAACTTAACCCTTTTAATCGGACAGCTAATACCACAATTCATCATCGACGTCATCTCCGAAATCCAGATTAGATCCTGATCCTTCAAGTTCATCATCGTCATCAGATTGAGGCAGGCCATAACTGCTATCATCGTCGTTACCATCTTCAACTACAGCATTCTGGCAATCACCACACGAACATAGGTTGGTGCACTTTAAGTCAGCCTTTTTGCAGGAACAACGCATGCATGGTCGAGCATCCAGTCTTGCACTTGCACTCAACTGGCACTCAATTAAAGATCGCGGAGCGGGTGGGCGTGTCGTCCAAGTTATCTCCAGCTCGTTATCGTCAAGCGTCCAGCCATTGCCAACCAGTGATGGAAGATCGACTTCTGCACTTAAACACTGATACCATGATGCTGCTTGATTGCTAATGCCATTACCGGTAAAAGCATGAAAGCCTGGTAAACAAAGTGCAACATCCACACCCAAGAATTTCGAGATAATTGCTACAAATACGCAACGACGTCTATCTCCCGTTCCAGTCAAAAAGAAAATCTCTTTCTGCATCTGTTGTTGCATGGCAATCGCAGGTATAAGAACATCTGTATCAGGGCTTTTGATAATAACTTTATCATACGTTGCTGCTGCGTGGTTGGCATGTAGAATTAAACGAGTGTCTGCTTCTTCGTGGTGCTATGGAGCGAAAACACCTCATTACTTGTAACACTATCGTTCGGGGTTTTCACCGCATCTTAAACACTTTTTCCACTGTTTTGGAACACTCTGATCTTTTCCGAAGATTTGAACTTTCTGGACTCCTTCAGCTCTTCGTTGTTTCTCTGCATTCTTTATGCTCAACTAAGGATACCTGTCTGCAACAATCTAATCGTTTGGAATTATACTTTCGTGCTAGCGTGTTGAGGTCTTTAAAAGAGCATCATCGCCAAATGTTTTCCATTTTCCTTTCATCGACTGAATAACTGCCATAGCATCCACAATCAGTGCATTGTTATTAAATGCACAAACATTGACTTCTGGATTTCCAGATTCATTTTCCAATACTTCAGCAAGTTTAGACTTGGGCCAACCTGGCAGTTTTCACAAGTCCTCTCACGTTTTCATAAGGAAAATGTTTGAAATTTGTTCTTTTTCAACTTCGTAAAGATGTCTGGGTTTTCGCTCAACAAATTCGTTTTTAGTGGATTGATGATAATAAGATAAAGGCGTTGGTAATTAACTTTGTCAAAAAACTGAGATGTTGTAAATAGTTTTGCTGAGAAAACGTGTGTAATATAAAAGTAGTTAATATAAAACAAAGGTTATGCTGGAAAGGAATTGTGTAGTAATTATTTTATATAACTTGACTAGAAACAAAACGCTCGTGGATGATTTTGATGCGTGTAAGCAAAATTGGCGGATGTTTTTCCGATTAATTGTTGTCTAAGTCTTCTCTGACTAATTTAGTTTTGAAAAACTATGAAAATTTGCGAAAAACCTCGTAAAACTCCACTCAAAGCTTCCTTGTTGAAACCTGCTTGCACAGCAAAAATGCAGGAAACTTCATTTAAATACCGGTATAAAACTGCTGAATCTGCTATATATGTCGTATATTACACCAAGTATCCTTGACATTTCCTGAATCAAAATGGCGTCGGTGTATTGCAAAACATGCAAATTCACTGATGTTTCGAAGATGAAATGCTCGAAAACTGCAGGTTTGTGAAGGTGAAAACAAGTGAATTTAGACTTTCTATAATTTATCCTAATTTTCTATCGTGTTTTCAAGTAGTGCCCGAAGGGGGGCAACGAAAATCGTTTTCTAAGCGACTTTTCGTGCCAGAGAATACGGCCTATAAGTCACTGGCAACCTCGTAGGATGAAAAGAAAATCGTCCCTTCTACCGTGGAATTAATCCGCAAAATGACCGACGCTGTTGCCTTTACCACTCAGGCTAACCACGAGCTTTATGCCAAACGCCGTGAGTGCATTAAACCGGAGCTACATCAGGACTATCGGCCCTTGTGCACCCCTTCCAATCCAGTTACCAAAAGGCCATTAGGGGACGACCGATCGAAAAAAGTCAAAGATATGAGTGAAGTTAACAAAGTCGGTCAACGAGTTTCTCCTGGTCGTCAATTTGATAAAATCTCCAATTCGAGATACTTTGGCCTCAGAGGCGGGCGGCAAGGCCAAAAACATTTTTTCGACCGGCGCCGCTTCAACGCACCCCGGAAACGCGAGAACTCCAAACCACCAATGACACGTCAGTAAATGTAAGTAATCTTCACTTGACTTCTTTATCTTCTATACCACATGTTTCTGCAACAAAAATTGCCGGAAGATTGAAATATTCTTTATCCGAATGGGCATGCCTTACCTCTGACAAGAGCATTCTAGACACTGCCTCTCATTACGATATAGAGTTTATCGAGGGGGTACAACCCATTCAAAATCGGATTCCTACCCAAATTCCCTTTTCTGCCAGTGAGCAGCACGCGTAATTGACGGTGAAGTCACAAAATTGTTGGAAAAAGGGGTCATAATACCATCTGAGCCAGAAGATGGCGAATATATCTCAACTGTCTTTGTACGTCCTAAAAGGGACGGCAATTACCGTATGATCTTAAATCTCAATCGGCCTAATAGCCTTGTCGAGTACGATCACTTCAAGATGGATACATTACTGACCGCAATAAAAATGATGCGGAAAGATTGTTATATGGCATCTGTTGACCTAAAAGATTCATATTATACCGTACCAATTGCAAAAGAGCACTGACCAAAAATTTTTTATAATTTTGTTGGCGCGGTCACATGTTCAAATTTACCTGCTTGCCTAATGGCTTGGGTTGTGCGCCTCGAGTTTTTACCAAGTTGTTGAAACCTTTATTTGCAACACTTCGTAAATTAGGTCATGTTTGCTTTGGCTATATTGATGGTATATATCTCCAGGGAGGTACAATTGATGAATGCTCTCAAACAGTGGATGCTGCAGTTAAAGTGTTCACAAAAGTTGGGTTTATTACACATCCAGACAAATCTGTCTTGGTACCAACCCAGCGGCTGGTGTTTCTTGGGTTCATATTGGACTCATTGCTTATGATCGTGCGTTTAACACCTGAAAATACTATAAAAGTAAAAACATGTTTTCAAAATTATTTTCGGCTACATTTCCTTCACTTCAGGAAATTGCTGAAGTAATCAGATTACTAGTGTTCAGTTTTCCTGGTGTTGCTAATGCGCCTTTGTATTACCGCGCTTGATCATGAGACAGCTAAAGGCGCAGGACTCCGTGCGTCCGAAGGGAATTATAGCAGTAAAATTTGACTTCCACCCGACGCTAAATGCGAATTACAGTGGTGGATTGACCACGTTGAGATGGCAACCAACCCTGTGAATCGTGATCCTCCTAACACATTTGTACAATCTGACTCCTCGCTAATTGTCTGGGGCGCTGTGTACAATAACTTCACCACAGGGGACGATGGACAGCTGCAGAAAGCCAGTTCCATAGCAGAAAGCCAGTTCCATAGCAGAAAGCCAGTTCCATATTAATGTACTGGAACTGCAGGCAGCACTGTTCGCTTTACAGTCTTTGTTTTCCGATGAATCAAACACCCACATACAGTTGCAGCTTGATAACACAACTTCTGTTTCTTACATCAACTCAATGGGTGGCAGTAAATCGCCACAATGTAACAATGTTTCTCGCCAGATTTGGCTTTAGGCTATTAAGCGCAACATTTGGTTAAGTGCGACGCACTTGCCTGGAACCAAAAATATAATAGCTGATCGAAAGTCGCGGGTATTTAATGACAACACCGAATGGATGCTCGATCCGGATGTGTTTATTTCAATCACAAATCTTTTTGGTAAACCTGATATAGACTTGTTCGCTTCGCGTCTGAATGCACAATTGAGCGCATATGTTGCATGGCAACCTGACCCACATGAAAAATTTATTGACGCTTTTTCGATCGACTGGCATGAATATAAATTACTTTATGCGTTCCCACCGTTTAGCATGATAAGCCATTGCCTCCAGAAATTGGACACGACAGCGACAACAGGGATATTTATACTACCCCTATGGCCAACCCAACCCTGGTTCACCAGAGCGTTACAAATGTTGGTAGCAATTCCACTTCTTTTGCGCCAACGAGCGAACCTTCCACGTCTACCGAGAAGCCCGAACTACCACCCTCTAGCCAAGAAAATGAGATTGGTGGCCTTAAAATTGTCGAACAATCATATCGCGCAAGAGGAATTTCGCCAGGCGCTATCTCCATCATGCTCAGATCTTGGCGAGACGGAAGCAAAAAACACTACAACTCGTACCTCAAGCGATGGGTACAGTTTTCTTGTAAAAGGAAAATTGATCCCATTCACGCACCTGTAGAGAGTGCATTAGAATTTTTCCCTGCTCTGTTCGACAGTGGCCTCGGCTATGGCGCAATTAACACCGCCCGATCCGCTATTTCATCTATCCTTATCTCAACAGGAACCGCGCTTGGCTCTCATCAACTGGCTGTTCGGTTTCTTCGAGGCGTGTACAACGTACGACCAAGTGTATCCGGATATACTGAAATTTGGATGTTAAACTTGTACTTCAAAAACCTAAGGGAATGTCACCGGTTCCTGATTTGACATTAAAGGAGTTAACCTACAGACTCGTGATGTTGGTTGCCTTGGTGTCCGCGCAAAGCTTTCGTAGAACTTTTGTAATCTTGTTCACCATAACCAGAGCACAACTTTGTTTCTTCATGTAGAGTGTTTTATCATGGACAGCGTTTATCAACAAAACTAGCGAGTTTTCGATTCACGACACGGGCAGCTCGACGACGCGCTTGCAAAACAAAGAAACACTACAAGCGAGACAATAGCGGCTATACATAATTATATTACGACGTTTCAAATGAGGTATTTTCACGGCTTCTCGATGATATGAAAGCAACGGCAACGTGATAGCTGTTTGATATCTTATATGAAACTGCAATATCAGCTAGACATCGGATTTTCTTTGCACAATTGAAACGGTTGTATGATTATTTTAGTGTACTGGCAGCATAAGAGTACTAGTGCTTATTTCTAGAGTACTCGTAGCTTATTTCTAGCAAAATAATTTATTACCGTCGTCGAGCTAATCGCGTCGTAGATCGTTATCGATGCTGGCTCACTGAACAGTATAACATGGAAGGCTAACTTAAAGGAATTACGCAATCCAAAAGTGAAGCCAAAAATGGCGGTCATGAAGCCTTCTTGGGCGTCATTCTCAGTTTCCCAAACGCGCGGTCAATCGGCGAGGCGTGTCGTTTTCATTGATTTAATTAAAAACAAGAAGGAATACGATTTCAACAAAGCCCCCAAAACAAAACAAATTTAAAGCCCCCGGCCCCAAACAAAATTAAACATAGGCGCATACATTAGGTAGACCAATGAAATTCTTTAGGGATGCTTTTCAACTATAAATTCTATAAAGCTCGCGTTTTATACAATACTTTCATAATTTATTTTACAGTAAAATTATATTTACCTGTGAAAAAATACAGGCCTATTTTCCTTTTTTCGGTCGTTGCTTTTACAGCGGGGTACCACGCAATAACGTGGCATTTTTATCAACTTGCAGTTGTTTCACATTTTGAATTTCCTATCAGCTTTTTACACTAACGCCTAATATATTTTTGCTTGGGAACAGTACGTAGAAAAGATTGAAGAAAGTAGCAGGCCTTTGCATTTTAAATTTCCCGCGCCTTAGTTGACCGCGCGAAAAAAACGCGTTTGGGAGACTGAGAATGACGCCCAAGAAAGCTTTATAAGCCGCCATTTTTGGCTTCACTTATAGATACTGGAGGTAACCTTCCATGTTATACAGTTCAGTGTGCTGGCTAGGCCACTAAAGTTGACGAACTTGATTTTGTCACATGTATGGTGGCACATGATTTATCAAAATTTTTAACAAAATTTATAAATTTATTTAGATTACACATGATATGACATATACACATATGACTCTCTGCTATTTAGCATTTATCAAGAAAATCAAGTCTTTACTTTTTTAAACAACTCCGGCTCCATAAATTTTGTTTTCAACAGACGTGAAAAATTTACATCCTCTTATTAAAAGTTATCATAGGACAACAGCCATTGTGTTGCATTCGCACATTTAAATTGTGCTTGCACATTGGCATCAGAGTCAACAGCACGGCTAACAGTTCAAGAACATTGATACAATTATAGCAAAGTGCTTTCATTTTGGCACGAGTTATTCCCCGCCCTAATCCACGTTGCGAGGTTATTTTATAGGGAAAATTCATTACATTAAACAAAATATTCCCTTTTGGTGACAATATCCCCACACTCTTACCAGAATCGTAGCACGGAATTACAGTGTGTAATAAACATGATCTTCCCAAGCAAAATTAGTGTGCCATTATTCAATTATTATTATTTAAAAACATATAATTATGTCTGCCTCTTCAACAACAGCTGCTTTCACGCAAGCGTTATAACACAAATGAAACTACTTACATGCATCACAAATGGCAACAAAGAAAAAAGGAACGGAAAAAAAGAGGAGAAATTATGTCGGAAATTCAGGAATTGAGAGGATAGATCGAAAAAAATTCTAATTAAAATGGTAAGTAATTCGAAATTAATTAATCTAATTTAACCTTAATTATACTTCAATATATAGTTACATGTAATTTTGCATGCAATTTTACATGTAATTTAAAGCATGCATGAAGTTTTCTAATACTGCATGTCAAGAAGCCGGCCAGTGACCTCTCCAGTGGTGTGTAAGATACCATTTCATAGCTTGTTTTGACTTTGGCGTTTCAACCCTATATTGGATGGGGAAAATTTTCAGAAGGAGATGGCAAGTGTATGGAGATAGGCCACCGTTTTTACTTGTTAACAGTTAATACGATATTTTTACTTAGCATTGATAAAAAACTCTTTCAAAATAGTTGTGATAATGAACAGGTAGTTATAATGATGAATTTCCATGAAATTAGAAAAAAATGTAAACCTTCTTTTAACTTTGTATTTCAAGCCATGAAAATATAAAACGTAATTAAATATTATTTTAAAGGCCATAAAAATTTATTCGGTAAAAATGAATGATTTCAGTGAAGGACAACCTGACTAATGACAAGTCCGACCAGACTATTTAAGTGTACCCATACTTTAGTTTTTGCCCACAAGATTCGACTGCATAATTTTCGATCTATTTCAGATGCTAGAAATACATTGCATGAAAAGTCCCCTCACCTGAAACAATAAACATATATTTCGATCACTGAAATTCTATAATACTTGTTTCTGCTGAATGATCGAAGTCGTAAAGTAAAATCCTATATCTTGGTACAATATTATCATAATTGTGCTATACGAATAGTTTTAAATATTACAATTTTTAGCGAAATTTCAATTACTTTTTAAAAAGATTTACCTTTAAAAATAAATACTTTCTAAATCAAAATCATTTCAACCAAATTGACAAATAAATTCAAAGAGGTGTCATACATTTGCAATTGTTGATAAATCCACATATTAAACTTACAAAACAATTGCATGATTTAAAATACAAAATCTTACCCATTTACCTCTTCAAAAACACTTTAAAAATGTTTCAAAATCGTATGGTAGCGGCAGACTTATGGTAGTGGCAGCGATGGGCCGAGTGAATACTTAATTTTTGTTTAACTTTAATTTAGTTTTACTTTTAGTTTCATTTTGTTTACGTTTTATTGTTTTTCTATTTCTTTTCATCCTAGTTAATTTTACTTTACAAAAATTTGTGTAAAATCATAAAAAATACAGGCAGTGCTGGCCACTATACTTCTTTGTAACATCTACTATTTTCCTTAAATATTTAGCCACATGTAATTTTGGTGAAAGACATGCAAAAGACTTGCCTCGGAATGTCTTTAACAAGCTATACACAAACTTAATACTTAATTCAAATACACATGGCTAATTTGTAGTGACATTTCTGGAAACTATCATCAGTATAGAGTGAGATAATACCAATTAATGAGTCCACGTTTGTATTAGAGCTTTTCACGCATTGTCTACAAGCAGCACATTTTACTTCTACAAATATCAAAAAGTTTTACTGTCCAGGAATTAAAATTAAAAGGTGAAATACATCAAGGAAGGGATGTGAAATATGAAAATGAAGTCGTATAACATTTAAGAAATGGCTTAAATTTTAGTCTTTTTGTTGAAAGATGCTAATAAGAAAAGAGCCTGCCACCTTATCTAACACTAATTTCCGTAAAATTTTACAATCAATTCTAGAGGTACACCGCGCAAGTGAATATAATGAACTTAAGGTTAGTTTCCACTCAGAAAATATCTCCTTTGGATCGGAACGGACAGGAAAAATTCTTTTGTCGGTGAGTTCTCAGGCGGCGTTAATACAAAGGAAACTTTCCTGTCCTGTCCGATCCAAAGGAGAATTTACCTGAGTGGAAACTAGCCCTTAATCTCCCAATTTAATTAGCGTACTATATAATATTAAAATGTATCTTTTGCACAGAGATCGGTGTCTGGCATCGGTGATTATATTATTCGTTAAACTTAGTCGTTATTCTATTTACGTTGCAAACTGTACATTTTTAAATAATACGCTATTAATTTACATTTTTTAATTGCTAAATAGAACGTGATTTTTAGCTCACCTTGAACATCGTCGGACACCGCGGAAATTGGTAAAATTGAAAAATACTTAGCCGCAATTCTCAATGCTTAGGCTTCAAACTTGGTGAGAAAAAAGATTTATAGATAATAAACAAAATATGTCTTGCACAAAAGATTTAAAACTTGCACACGGCAAAAACGAATCATCTGAATTAATAACCTTGTGTATACTTTAAGCCTCAAAATGGCCATTTCACAGCTGTCAGATGTGTATGATGAGCTGTCAAAAGATTGTAGAATGCGTATTCGGAAGAAAAACCGAACTTTTTAAAGTTATTCAAGAGTTTTCTCTTTGATAGTGACTCAGCAATGCACAATGTGAGCCAGTATTCGGATTTTCATACTTAAAATTTCATAAACACCAATTTCTGCGGTGTTACATCGTCGACCTGCATTGTCAATCCGTATCAATCCGAAGTGAGACAGCAAACAGTTGGGTAAATGTTTGCTGATTCTCAAAGAATTTCATCTTTGCAGACTGTTTCGAGCAACCGAAAATACATTTCTTGCAAGGAAATACCACAGTTTATTCAAATAAAACCATAGAACGTGTCGGACATTTTTCCTCGAGCTGGGAATTAAAGACAATTTCAGACAAACCATTTCCTGCGTCAATTCCATTTTTTGAGGAAATTTGACGAGGTCGTGGTCACATGTATACAATCTCAAAGGCAACTCATGTCAGCAGAGCTAAGGCGGTTATCGAGTTTCCTAATTAATTCATGATTCTTTTTATTTTTTGACGCTTCGATTCATCAGTGCAGTAAGTTTTTTAAAGAATAAAGCAAATATTTCCAATTATTGCCATATGGTTGCAAAACTAATGTTTATCATACCTTTAGCACAGCCCAATTGCTCTCCCTAACACCTTCATGAAGTCTGTCCAAGCCTTGTGTAAACGTGTAAATAGAAATATTAACAAAATACGATCAGTTGTATACGATTGTCGTTCTGACACATGAAAACGAATGCTGATGCCTGATTTTTTTTCTACGCAGATAGTGGAGTTCGTTGGGAACGTTCGTTGCGTACTTATTCAATCATTAAACTAAAAATGTCTCGATATCAACAGATTGTTAATTGAAAAAAATACACGTGAAGTTTATACAGCCCAATACCAGCAACTTCTGCAAAGGATGGTAGAGTCAGTTGCCAGGATCGATTTGTGGAGAAATCCATGTCGAACAGTCTGCAAGGGCAGGGGCGGATCTTGAGTTAGGCAGAATAAATTAAAAGGCTTCATTTTAAATTCAAAATACTTTAATAACAACGCTATTGGTCGTTAATTTCTAAAGAAATTTTTACATGAAAATCTACCAATGCGGTCACCATTTTCAGCCGCAGTAACTTATTCTGCCAAACCTTGAATCCGCTACATTTTTATGTATATAAACACGATGCTCCGTCTGTTTTTCTGTCGGATACGACTTTTATTTTATTGTTAACTTCTGGTAGTTCATGACTTAGATAAAAAACAGTTTAAAACTTTGAAGCAGACGCCACCAGCGACCATTAATTGCCGGTTATATGAGTCATCAACTGTTGCTGAGCCACAATATTTATCGCCCGTAAAATTGATGTATTTTTAGTTAAGAGTTTTGCTTGTTGGAAAGAATGTTTGTCAGTTTCGTTCAGTGACAATTATATGATGAAGTCTAGGATATGGCGACAAGAAACAAAGTTTAGCCGAGAATATTCGTTTAAATGTTGTCCATACGCTGTTTTTCACTGATGTGTGTTTTTCTGTTTAAAAAGATAATTTTTTGAATGTGCAGACTTCTACAATAATAGTAAAATCAGAACAAAATATAGCCGGTACTCCCAGAGACATGAAAACCTTCACGGCTTTAAATGTATTTATTATTAAATAATAAAGGAAGTTAATGTTATACGGGTCTTCGTATCGTAGTGTCTCGGGTCTTAGGACGCTGGTCCGGTCGGTTACTTGCCCCCTCCGGTGAGTATAAATATGAGCCCAGTTTGCCTGATCGAGTTGTTAGTTGCTTGCGTGACCCATCCCTCCCCTTTCCCTAACGACTTCACGCGATGTTGTGAATTCTACGGGACAAGCGTCTTATTAATCTCGCTGGGGTTTTTTTTGTTAGTTTTGCTTTGCAGGATTAAACACAGTTCTTTTCACACCCGTTTTGGTCGTTGAATTGGTGTTTGGGGTAAAGGTAAATTCATTAATGATCGCCACATTTACAGGTATTTTTCTTCTTTTTGTGTGTGTGTGTGTGTGTACTTTGATGTTCGTATCGTTTATTCCACGGTTTCACTTCAGTGACTCACGTGTGACAGTTGATCACGGGATGGAGGAGGTACCGTTAAAATAGCATGGTTCGTAGAGTTATTATCTGCGCCGTAAACAGCAAACTCAAAAGAAACACCGTTTCACCCCTAGCCCGATCGTTTCGCTCGCATACCGTCTCCATCCCTACCGATCGGCAGCGGGCAAAAATATAGTGTAAGAGCTGGTGTGCTATTGTACTGATTTGAGCCTTAGGATCCGTTAGAACGTTAATATACTGTAGAACAATTATGCATATAATTATGAGCTCTCACGTTTTATAAAAATCTTCATACGTATAAGTCAACAGTGATTGTGTTACCGTAATTAATATCGCGAAGTCACGCTGTAATTAATTTCGAATGCTGAACTGGAGCGAATACTTAAATGTTGCCAAAAAGCGTATAAACTTTCGTTGCACATTTCGCAATAAACTTTACAAGTGAAATATTGTATGCTCCCGAGGGAAATAGTGAGTTTTGTTTTCCCAAGAGTCTGAATGTTTCTCGAGACGAAGTCGAGGGAAACATTGAGACTCGAGGGAAAACAAAACTCACTATTTCCCGAGGTGTAGCGAACATTAAGTGCTTTGTTATATAGGAACAAAAACATACATGTTTCACGACATTTTGATTTCAAAAAACTTTGTTATGACAATATGCGGGCAACAATTTTTCACTTGTTTCCCTGGCGGGAAACATTGCATTTATTTAAAGTCATGTGACTACGAATGAACCAATCACATTTAAAATACACTGCACCTATATAACAATAAGTATTTATTTGCATGCATGGAGTAAACAATTGCACCATTATGCTCTTTTTAAGAGTGAGAAGATTACAATTACTTTTGAAAAACTTCGCAGATGCAAAGAATTATCAAGAATGTATTACTATTAGTATTGTAAAAAGTTAAACCGCGACTATGTGCATTGTGGTCAGGAAAAATAATAAATAAAAACAGTTTTTAACTGTTGGTGAGATTCATCAAGCAGCGTTGAGGTTCGCCTTTTTAGCTTGAAGGTTTATGGTGGTCTTCTATCCTTCATTTTATTTCTGTTAAACAATTAGTCGCCCAGGTGATTATATGAGGTCTATACTGCATGTGATCTGGTGCTAATATATCCATCAGAAATATATAAAATAAAACACAAAAAGGATTATATGCAATCTATATTTACTGGGTTGAAACTCAATTACAACTGCCCTTGGCAGTGCGCATGCAAATCCTGTTCTAGTGTTGACATTAATATAATATAACATAATACGATGTTGCGAAATATCACTAAAAGTATTATTGTATACAACAAGTTAAACCCCTTTAAAACACTATTCGCAACATACAACAAAGAAGCTTAAATACGGCGTTAAATGCCGATAAAATGAATTCTATAAGATGAATAAATACTAAGAATATTGTTGCGAAAAATCATTGCAAAATACTATTGAGTGTAAAACTCCTACAAACTCTAACGCAACAAGCGATCACAATACAGAGGAGAGTAGGGACACTCAGGGAAATTAACTGTGTCAATTTTTCAGACAACATTCCGGGCATCTTTGCGCGGCCTCTGTAATGCAATTTTATAGTTGACTGACAGTCGTTTGCTGCTTGAAAATATTTGTTAATTCTGTTGCCGGCCAGTAAACAAAGTGGACACTTTATTTACAAGTTATTGCACTCAAGGAAATATAAAGTCGCTGTCAATAAAACCTCACAAAATTTCGCCGCATTATATCTTGCGCAATTTAAAATTGTTTGATCCGTGGTTTATAGCATTAAAACAGCTAAAATCCTGAACAAATTAAAATTTATTCTTTGCCATTCCCAAAAGGATAATTGAGTAATTCGCCCATTTCTTCCCCAACGCATGGGAAAATAAGCTCTGTCGCTACAATAGATATTTTATGGTTGTTATTTAAATCATGAATCGCACAACTAGGAATTTATCTGGAAAGTAGATTTCCTTTGGTCATTTAGAAAATTGATACCAGCTGAAAGAATTCTTTGTGATGTAAATAAACACGATGTTCCGTTAGTTTTACTGTCAGACCTGACGACTTTTATTTAATTGTTAACTTCTGGCAGTTCGCAACTTAGATAAAAAACAGCTTAAAATTTTGAAGAAGACGCCACCAGCGTCCATTAATTGCTGGTTATATGAGACGTCAACTGTTGTTGTTAAGTCACAATATTTTTCGCCCGTAAAATTGATGTATTATTAGTTAAGTTTTCGCTTCCTGGAAAGAATGTTTGTCTCTTTCGTTCAGTGACAATTATATGACGGAGTCTGGGATATCGCAACGAAAAACAAAGTTAGCCGAGAATATTCGTTTAAATGTCTCCACGCGCTGGTTTTTTCAATATTCGGCCTTTTACATTAATAATTACAGTGTAAAAACAGGGCAAAATTTTGCCGGTCTTCCAAGAGAGATATGAAAACCTGTACGGCTTTAGTATAGAACAATTATGCATATAATTATGAGCTGATACTTTTTTAAAAAACTTCATACCTCAACAATGATTGTATTTACTGTAATATCGCGAAGTCACGCTGTAATTAATTTCGAATGTCGAAGTGGATTCATATGAAATATTCAGGACTGCAGCATCAATTTTATTTATATTTCGTTTTTGGAAACTTACAGTAATCCCGGGTAGTAATGGAAGTATAATTAGGAAATTTTTGCTTGTGCAATATATTCTTGGCATTACGGCTGCATCTGTTATTTAGATTAAACGAAAATTAGAAAGGTTTTTTTATGATCTACTAATGTACTAAACCCAGTGTCCTAGTTTTTGGATGGTCGAGATCTCAGTAACATTCCACACCTGCATCTTCCTTGTGCTGGCAGTTGTGTTGCTTCCATCCCCAGTGATCACAATCCCAGATGAATGATTCCTGACCAGAGCACTGAACATAATCAAGCAATATCGGACCACCTCCTTCGCCATAGTAAGCCCAGCCTCTGGTTTTGTTCGCTCCAACAAAGCCCAACTGACGACAAACGACATGACCATCCTTCATATCCCAGAGATCATCACATGCAGACTGTGCCCCAACCAAATTTTGGATGATAGATTTCCACTCTTCCACTCATATTGTTACTTGAACCATTCAATCTGATTTTCAGTTCAGAGTTGGCTATAAATGGAAACAGTTCATGTGTCGGCTTAATTTCACAAGCATAGAATATTTAATTTTAAGAACTTCACACTACGTCACATGAAGTTGCTATTACGAGGCAACTTGTAAGGAAGTAAAAAAATACACGTTAAATCCAACTTATGTAAAATAATGGTTTATCTCTGCAGTGAATGTGGCTAAGGATAGTTTCTGCATTCTCACGTCATCAACATCGTAAAAGCCAGAATATTAAAGAGCCTAAATATTGGCAAACCGCTAACACGATGAACCGTCAAGGTGGTTTCATGGTAGGTGCAGCTATTTTCGTCGGTTATAAATAGGACTACTGTTGACAACAGCGTGTTCGCATAATGTCCCAGATGATCCCTAAAAGTCCCCGATGCAACATTTTGTTTTGTACTGAGAGCAATTTTTTGTCGCGCATCGAGTTTTGTATTCACGTTTCGTACAAAATTTTGCAACGTGTTTCGAGATATTTTGTTGTGTATTTCTCAAATTTGTCGCGCACTGAAACTTTTCTACGTGAGCTTTTATTTTGATTTGTGTACTGAACATTTTGTTTTGAATTGTGACTTTGGTTTGTGTATTGCACATAGGGGCCACCGTATAAAATATCTTGAATATGAGAATTATGTTTTGAATCTCACTCCTATATTTCGACGCCATCTTGAAAGAAAATGTAAACAAATTGCCGCCAAAATGAGTTAAATGACATACGACAATTTTTCTCGTGAGAAGAATATCGTACGTCCAATCAAAAGCCGTGTATGGCATTTTTTCACACGTGAAAAACATCGTACGTCCAATCAAATTGCATGAAATTAATTTACACAGTGAAATACGATTTTTATTTCATCATTCTGCTGTGCATAAATCTCTATACACATATAATAATTCTAATTATTATGCATTACTAATGCAATCTCGATTGTGATTGGTTAAAAACCTACAGATAATTCTCAATGTCTTGCCACCTACACGACATTGGAAATTATCCGTAGTTGACGTAATTTTTTAGAGATAATCTATTTTTCGCGCCTCGCGCCTCGCGCCTTTTCTTCGCGCCTCGCGCCTTTTCTTCGCGCCTCGCGCCTTTTCTTCGCGCCTCGCGCCTTTTTTTTCGCGCCTCGCACCTTTTGTCACGCTTTTTTACAGCGCTTTCCTCTTTGTTATTTTTATATTCAATACACTTTGATATTTTTAAAATTTTGGTCTTCGTATTCCACCGGAGTCCGGACAGACGAAGGTAAGAGTTCCTTTCTAATATCACACTTTAAACCGAATCAATTTCATCATTATTTAAAGAAAAAAACAAGACGCCTGGTTTTGCGAGTTTAACTCCAGCACGTGTCAGTATTCAATATAAAGCTTCTGAAATTATATAAATAAACACTACAGTTCATACTCATTTAGAAGCCTTGCGAAACCTAAATGTTATTCGGTATTCAGAATTCATCTATTTTCCACCATTGGGTGTGTTGTTAGAAGTAGAACTATTGCAAAACTAGTAATAGATGGTGATAGTAAATATTTTTGAGGACATATGCTTTTATATTTTATTGCCGAATACGGTGTTCTCGAAACAAAATTGCCTGAGTATTCATAGTACACATACTTTATATTAATTATAACTTGCATATCAAAGCCGCGAAAAAAAGGCGCGAGGCGCAAAGAAAAGGCGCGAGGCGCGAAGAAAAGGCGCGAAAAAGACGCGAGGCACGAAAAAAAAGGCGCGAAAAAAAAGGCGCGAGGCGCGAAGAAAAGGCGCGAGGCGCAAGGCGCGAAAAATAGATTATCTCAATAATTTTTTGCCGCTATAGTTTGCAATTGTTGTCAATAATGGAGCAGGCTTCCTCTCTAAAAAGGAGATACATAATAAAACAATTATTGAAATCGGTTTTCGCATGATATCGAGAATTATCAGGCCTCAGTTTGCGTTATCCGCAAATAACTTCGGCTTGATAATTCTCGATATCACACTCAACCTCATCCAATAATTGTTAATTAATTAACAGTTTCTTCTCAACTTAACAAATGCTTAGTCAACTTCTAACGTAGTTATGGCGGCTCTTACGTGATCTAAATGATTAGAAAATAACTTGAACAAGTGAAATATGAATTATTGTTTTCAAAATCCTCCCCTAGAGAAGGTTTTGTCCTGTCAACCTTAACTGTGTTTATCTCTTTAAGACTTTTGAGTTCCGTCCTTCTGTTGCGGTCTTTAATATTATTTATCAAACCTGGTAAATCACATTGAGCAATTGAAATAATTTTCGTCAGAATTCGATCATCCCAGTTTTTAAAATAGTAAATCACTTTTGATGCGACCGCAGCAATATCCGATAGATTAAACAACGATACTTTTGTTAAAAATCGCTAATACCGAAAGAAAGTCCTTATCTAAGTCCTATATATCCTAGGGAGAGCTAGTGCCGGTGCATAATGATTTGAACCGGTTTAGATTTAAAGTCACATTTTTTAAAACCTGGATTATTTTGTTTGCTGCTTGAGCGAATGTATTTGACTATTGCAGGAAGAAGCGTATTCATTTCGTTTTATGTACAGGTATTTATTTAAATAATGCACATCATAAATCGTGTTGATTTCCAAGCTGTCCGGTTCCTTTTCATTCAACACGTGCCCAGTCACATGACTGCTTACGTAAGCACTGTATCTCTTACGTAGTGACTTTGACAATTACGCAATAACTTTTACGAAGTCGAACATCAATTATTTATTTGCTTGGGAGTTGAAAAATTAGTGCATATACAGCAGACATTCCTGCTAGTCCTCCAAATTGGGATTCGCTAATTTTGCTATTAGTATCCTTTAGTATCCACTCAACAGCATATGACTCTTGAAGTTTGGAAAGGGTGCTAGTCAGGGCAATTGGCCTTAAATCTTCTACTGATGAAACTGGATTAGATTTAGGAACACTGCATACCTTAGAAATTTTCCATACATCCGGAAACGTTTGGCTTCTAAACGACTGATTAAAGATATCTGCTAGTGGCACAGCAAAGTGTTCAGCAAACGTCTTTATTACCTTCATGTTTGGATCAAAAGGGCCAGGGGCTTTATTAGTTTCTATTTTTGACAGCTTCGTTGCAACACTTTTACTTGTGACTTGTGGCAGGGAGCTTTGTTTTCCAAATAACAACCATTCGTTTTTTACTGTTTGGTACTCCTTGGTCAAACTCGTAAAAAACGTATTGATATGATCAGCAGTTTGTTTATCGCTCATTGGTGCATCCGTTAGAGGGTCCGTAAAATCAAAGTTCTGTTTTTTATTCCCAACAATCCGTTTCACATTTTGCCACCATTTCTTTGGGTTTTGGTTATGAAAGGGTTTTACATTTTGTGCATAAAATTTGTGCTTGGCTTTTCGAATCTCTGCTACAATTAAATTCCGTAGTACCTTGGATTGGGAGAATCTTCCAAGTTGGTATGCTTTATCTCGTTTCTGCATTAGTTGTTTAATTCTACCATTTATAAAAGGTTTATCGTCTCCTTGGATTTTAACTGACTTTGACGGAAAAAAGTTTTCGATCATCTCTAATGTTATTTCTAAAAATTTATTAACCTTGTCGTTTACACAAGGGATATCCAATACAGGCGACCAATTGTACTCACTGATATACTGCTCAAATGCTTGAAGCGACGAGGATTTCAAAGGTCGGACCTTTATCCGCTTTGGCTTTTGTTCCTTTTTGTTTCCTTTTTTAGATGACCATATGATTGTACTATGGTCAGAGTTTCCAATTGGAGCTAAGATGTGTGGTGTTTGATAGAGATTCATAATATCTGTGAATATAAGGTCAAGTATTGCGGACTTTCTAGTAGGTTTTTTAACTACTTGTTTTAAGTGGCATTGGCTGGTTATAGTTTTAATGTTAAAGCCATTACTTGCAGGATTAAAATCACCAGCAGCGATAATTGATGTGCTTGGGCTTTCTGCTTTTAGCGTGTCGTAACAATAGCAAAAGTATTCGTAGAACTTAATCAAATTTTCTTGGTCAATAGATGCTGGGATATAGACACATGCGACAGAAATTCTTGATATTACTCGAGGTAACCACTACTGCTATGATATCTGGTTTATGTTGCTCAATCATTACTACAAGTTCGGATTTCTTATTTAGGATTGATCGTGCATTAAACAGCAGTACATTTGGCATAACGTGTCTTTGTTTACTCCTCAACATAGGAGATCTAGTGATCTGAATAAGGTTGTTTCTGTTGATACAGTACTTGGTGTGCTGGGGTTTTATCCCCGAGCCGGTGCGAAGCACCGGGCGAGGGTACTAATTCCGCCCGGAGATTTTAATTACGCCCGGGAATGCAAATGCGAAATGAAAGTTGTCCGCCATTATGTCATGGACGTTGGGCGTTTTTGTAAGTTATGCACATGCGTGAGTTTAAGACGAGTTAAAACTGGTAACTAGCAAACGTTTACAAACGTGCGATTGGCTAAATTAAAATTTGGGATCACGTCAGCATAACAGAATTTTGAATTATAAAACTTTTTTTAAATAATATTTTTCATTTGGATGGTCTTAAAAATATACGAAAAATTGACTCGTAAAATTGAATAAAATATAATGTGAAAGATGCCTTCGGATAGAAAAACTTTCATTCAAATGGATGGTAAAAAAACTACGATTTTGAAGCATTTTTAAAGTATTTTTGTACAGGTAAATAGGTAGATTTTGTATTTTAAAGCATGCAAGTATTTTGTAAGTTTAATATGTGGTTTTATCAACAAATGTATGACACGTCTTTGAATTTATTCGTCAATTTCGTTGAAATGATTTTGATTTGGAAGGTATTTATTTTTAAAGGTGAATCTGTTTAAAAAGTAATTGAAATTTCGCTAAAAATTGTAGTATTTAAAACTATTCGTAGCACAATTATGATTATAGTCGACTTTGATAGCTCAAGAGTCGATTTTATAATTGTACCCAGATATAGCATTTTACTTTACGACTTCGATCATTGAGCAGAAACGAGTATTATGGAATTTCAGTGATGGAAATATATGTTTATTGCTTCAGGCGAGGGGACTTTGCATGCAATGTATTTCTAGTATGATTAGTAATTCTCACCGGTATTGCGTGGGTATAATCATTCTGGGTAGCTGGGATTATATATGATTTGAAGGGTTTCCGAGATATTTCGACTTCAATAGTCTTACAAGGCGTAAGTGATTCCTCCATTCTAGACTCCGAGATTGTGATTGGGGCAGACTCTGAGGCATCGATCGGTATAGGTTGGCATGTTTTCGTCGGTCCGGAGGGATGGTAACTACTCCACCCCAAAAAGGAGTAGGGTTTGATGTGACAATGGAAGCTGGTGGGTTAAATTTCTCCCTCTGAACATTTTGGTACTCCCTTAGTTGACTGGAGAAGGAAACTGGATTACTGCTGGAAGAAGTGAGTAAGCTAGGGTTTGATGAGCCATAATCTGGTGGGCTAAATTTATCTCTTTGTTTATTTCGGTAACCCTTTAGTTGACTGAGGAAGGATTCCGTGTTACCGACATCTTTGTTTTTGCTATTCTGCTGTAGGCCCGTTTGAGATGTTGTTTTCGGTGTCTTATCATTACGGATTTCATTAATACTTTCTTCAGTGTATTGTAGATTGTTTGTATAGGGTTGTTCGACTTTATTATTTGTATTTTTACACCCAACGGATTCTTGGCTGTCAGTAATTTTAACGACATCTTCTTTATTCTGCTGTTGGTTATTCATACAAGGTTGAACAGGGTGGTCAACATCCCTCGGAGATTGATAAGGAGCACTTCTGGCGTCACTGCCTTTGCCTGAATTGTTATTCACAGCAGTTGCGATGCTAGACTTGACCTTTGACGATAATTTGCTTTCCAACTCATTTATGCGTGACTTCAAATGGGTATTTTCATTTGTTAATTTGCATATATTCTCTTCGTGTTTGTAAATAGTTAGACTTTGCTCTAAAAGCTTATCTTTTAACGCAGTAAACCTAAACTCAATGTTCTTTTTAAGCTCACTCAATTCTTCTGCAATAGCAGCCGTATTTACATCGCTGCGCTGTTGAATTGGGGTGGAACAAGCAGTATTTCGTGCACGAGTTATATCGTCAATATCAGCACGCGACAAAACTTCTGCTTGAAACGATTCATCAATGAAGTCCTGAAGGTCTTCCAGAGTTTGACTGTCTCCGTCCTTACCTTTGGTATTGAGTGGTGGTGTTCTAACGGCTTCAGTGCATGTGACTTTTAACGCTGTGTGTATCATACGGTTGAGGTCCAACTTGAACGTTGTTGTTAAGTTGGGAAGGGGTATACGTATCCTTCATTGCCGGTCGACAAATTGCAACCATTTTATCGCGTAGAGCATTACTAGATTTGCCGTGCAATATTAATGTATTTTGTTTGCCAGGATACCAAGTGATGGTTGTGTCAGAATCATCGCATATGAACTTTTTAGCGTTGCCACCCGGTGATGTCTACTTGCCTTTTAGCTGAATAACTTGAGCCACGAATATTTTTAATGATTCAAAGTTTGCTGTCCACTTAAGCCTTTCATCATCGTAACAAAAATGCAGACCATCACTGTGTTTATGCTTATCGTTTATAAAAGGTCTAAAATCCGGGTTATTCATCAACTTGTCTGGAGCTACTAACAATCGACTGTCCGCCATTTTGATTATCCACCGTTTTTTCAATGATGAAATTGATTCGGTTTAAAGTGTGATATTAGAAAGGAACTCTTACCTTCGTCTGTCCGGACTCCGGAGGAATACGAAGACCAAAATTTTAAAAATATCAAAGTGTATTGAATATAAAAATAACAAAGAGGAAAGCGCTGTAAAAAAGCGTGACAAAAGGCGCGAGGCGCGAAAAAAAAGGCGGGCGCGAGGCGCGAAGAAAAGGCGCGAGGCGCGAAGAAAAGGCGCGAGGCGCGAAGAAAAGGCGCGAGGCGCGAAAAATAGATTATCTCTACAGGGTGTCTCAAAAAAACGCCACACTTAAACATTCAAGAATCTTAATATTGTTCGGGTTTGCACCATACATAGTTCAGCTAAAATGATTTTTAGCATTTTAAATGAAGGATTAAGAGCTATTTTTAATTCCCAGAGGTGCTTATCTATTGCGCTTTTCAGTTGCATTCAGGTTCTTGCATATTTAAGTAGTTGCGGTTTTTTTGAGACACCCTGTAGTCCAAGGCACTAACAACTTCCCGCACAGCAAAGTTGTAAAAAATTCGTTCGACAGGAAACCGAATCCAGGAATGCACGGAAAAATAAAACTTTGAGCTGTCTGCTTTCACTGACCGAGATGCCAGCAGACTGCTACGCTCTTTTATAACTTGACTCTAACCGGGAACGTCACTGAGGGAATACTTTCTGACGTAATCGGAATACGCCATCCTTATTTTTTTTCTTAGCGTAGCAAAGCATTTATGATGTTCACGTATATATAAATATATAGAGACTTCTTATAGTGTTGAATGCACTTCCATATAACTGGTTTTCTAAAATTTATAAGAAACACGATAATTGACAACTAAAGTTGCTTAGTTCAAAGCACTGAATAAGAACAATAAATATTTATGGCAGTTGTGACTCTAGGACTAAACATTTTGTTGACTCCTTAGAATCACAACTCAAAATACGTGATTCAGATTCAATTTTTACTCCGGCGTCAGCCACAAAGTTGAAAATTCCCCTTGGTTGTGTTTTTGTTTTGTTTTTATTGCTTTTTTTATATTTCGTCTTCGCAAGTGTGTTTTGGCGCGAAATATACCAGTGTTTGAAGTGTGCATGTGACCGTACTTATCTACAGTGGCGTAGCCAGCCTGACGATTTTGTCCCGCTATGTAAATTTCGAGTTATTATAATTATTCATGTCTTTAGAAATTTATTGTCTTCACAGTCAATGAACACCAAAATATTAGCATAGCGGGACAAATCGTCAGGCTGGCTACGCTACTGCTTATCTACGTCACAGTTTTGTCTCCCAAGAGTTGTGGTGCATGCACATGCAGCTTTGGCATGGTGTCCCCTATGGTACTTTCTTTTTCCGAACTTACTTTCGTCTATCTGCACAATTTTAACAGGCCCGCCAATCTTTTCCTCTCGCACTAATAGCGTCACTTCACATGTCTCGCGGTAGAAACTGTCCCAGTCGATTGCTGTATTTGTCGCAACGTTTAACTCGTGACGGATTTGCTCTTGTTTTACATCACGACACCACCAATACGTGAACTTGAATACTTCCTCCAAAGTCATGTTGCTCTTCTCAAACCAACTACCTTTTCAGATTGATAATTCAACCTTATGTCTCTTTCCAGAAACTTGTTTTCGACATTCCCACTTGTATCCGTCAGATCTGTCGGCGCATTTCACTAGTCTCATTCTACTGTTGCAATGGCCACACACTCTTTCATGTGCAATCAATCCCTCGTCCATGCACCAACGTATAACGTTTTCTTTATCAAATAACACCGCGTCCTTCAACCGAACGCAGGGAGTGGCGTAGGGAGGGGGGGGACTGGGGACACGTGTCCCCCAACTATAAAAAAGATAAGAAAAAGTGCCCTTTTTCATACCTAACATTATTATACCCTTATGAGAGTTTGTTATTAAATTAATGAATGTAGTAAGTTTTTTTTGGGATTCCAGCATTCGCTTGCTGTTAAATATTTTTTCGAGGAACCCCGGCTTGCCAATTGCGACGTTTATGTTAATAAAAATAGCACAAATACCGGACGTTTCTAAACCGGAAATATCACGTCTTCTTGTTGCTAAGTTGCTTTGGGACTGCCGAATACAGATTTTATATTGTCAAAGTTATAACATATTCAAATTTGCAAAATTTTCTTGTTAAAAATTCATGTTAAAATTTTAATGTCTTGTTATATGATAAGACAGCATACAACATGTTTCCGCGCACCACGCGGCACTTAATGGTATAATACTCACTATTAATATATATGCAGGACAGTTTATATTAATATTATTATATTTAAAATAAACAATACTTTTTGAAAATACTACGAATTTGCTGTTTCAATGTAGCTTGCATCAAAAATGTGAAATACAGACACAAACTAAATTCATATTTTTAAGACAAGACAAGAATTGCGTTGTTTAGGAAACGGAAATGAATTAACTTGAGGGTGCCTTTTTTCTATGAAGAAGTACCCCTGAAAGCATGTGCCCCCCAACTTTAACTTGCTTCCTACGCCACTGATCGTACCTCCATTTCGTTGTCTTCTCCGCGCTTCAACCATAACTGCTATGACGTGGCTACATCAAATTCTCTAAACAAAGTGACAAGGCTACATGAAACATTTTCGACACAATTGAAGTTTACTGTCAGTTAATGAGTTAACAAAACTATCTGATAAGTAAAATCATCTAGTAAAATCATCTAGTAAGGTACAACAACAACAACAACAACAAAAATTTATTTTGTACCCATACATTAATTACATTTTTTTTAGCTAAAATAGCTAGAGATACATTTAACACTCGATGAGTACCTGCTACCTGTAATAACTATAAAAGCTAATACAATCAGGCAGCAGAAAGAAATTTAACTCTTTAAAAAGTTTCATTCATGGGTTACGAAATATAGATAAATAGTAGAAATTAGAAAAATTAGAAAAATTAGAAAATTAGTCCAATAAATTATTTATGAAAGCGACGTACAATTTTGTAAATCCAAATGAGAGAGCAAGGCATGTATCACTCTGTGAAAACAACTAATATTCATCAATGAGATGAATTTTTAGTTTTCTTTTGAAGGCTGAAGGCGACAAGTTTTTAAAATTTTCGTCTACATCGTTCCACACCTTTACACCTTGAAATCGAATATTGAATTTTCCATAATTAGTTTTGACACTTGGGATTGAGAAAGAAATCTTACTCGAGAGTCTAGTATTGTACGAATGAATTTCGTTAGTACAAATGAAAAAATTTACAAATGTGCTGGGAAGTAAATGATGGTGATATTTATGCATAAATATCGCCATGTGAAAAAGAACCAGATCATTAAATTTTTTTATTTTTGTTTGCTTAAAAAGTGGGCTAGAATGATCGTCAAATTTAGAAAATGTCATAATCCTCAATGCTCTTTTTTGCAACAAATAAACAGGCTTAAGGGTAGAGTTATACGTATTACCCCATACTATTAATCCAAATGTTAGAAATGAGTATAATAAAGATTTATTAGAGTAGTAGTATTAACATAATAGCGTAGTTTAGATAAGATTCCAATACTACGACTAACTTTCTTTTTAATAAAGTTTACTTGTTTTTTCCAGTTAAGGTTTGAATCAATATAGAGTCCCAGATATTTCACACACTTTTCCTCTTTTAATAATTTACTGTTTATAAATAGTGTTACTTTGGAGGTTAGTTTCTTTTGAAATGAGTGAAATATAACGAAATTTTGATTTATCCACATTTAATGATAGTTTATTTGAACACAGCCACATATGGACATTGTGCAATTCATTGTTCAAGACCAATTCAAGATCAGATAATTTTCTACCTGAATAAAATAGATTGGCATCATCCGCAAAAAGATGCAAATCAAGTACACTAGAACAATTGCTAAAATCATTAACATATAATAGAAATAACAGCGGACCCAACACGGATCCTTGGGGTACACCACAGGAAATGGGTTGCATATTAGACTTAGTATTACCGAGAGCAACTAATTGTTTTCTTCCACAAAGATACGAAGTAAATCAATCACTTGCTACTCCCCTGATGCCATAATACTCCATTTTTTGAATAAGGATTTTATGATTAACAGTATCAAAAGCTTTACTGAAATCTAGGAATATTCCGCAAGAATACTCTCCATTTTCAATCGAATTTTGCATTTTATCAACAATACTCAAAATTGCATGATCTGTAGAATGTTTTTCACGAAAACCAAACTGCTTAGAATAGAGTATGGATTTCTTCCTGATAAAATCGATCAACCTATTATACATGAGTTTCCCTAGAAGCTTACTAAACACAGAGAGAAGTGAAATTGGTCGATAATTACCCATATATGACCGTGTGCCACATTTAAACACAGGTATCACTCTTGCTAATTTAAATTTTTCAGGAACAATACCTAAGTTAAATGAAAGATTAAATAATATTTCTAAAGGCTTAGAAATACTAGTAGGTCACATCTTGGTGCATTGCAAGCTAATGGGTTAACAAGAGACACTGAAAGGTAGTTTTGTTAACTGGCACTACTCTTCTATTGAGGAGTAAAATAATCTGGCATTAGACAGAGTAAAATACTACAGTAGGTCAAATCTGGGTGCCATTGCAAGCTAATGGGTTAATTAACAAGAGACACTGACAGATAGTTTGTTAACTCATCAACCCATCAGCTTTCAATGCAACCAGATGTGGCCTACTTTAGAATATTACTCCAAATCGAGATGATTTTACTCATTATTGGAAGGGTACTGTCAAGTAATGAGTTAACAAAACTATCTGTCAGTGTCTCGATCTTGTTAACCCATTAGCTTGCAATGCAGCCAGATGTGGCCTACTTTAGTATTAAATTACTCTAATACCAGATGATTTTACTCATCTGAGCTGAGCGTCACTCGTGACTGTTAGCTGAGCTGTTGAAATCCTCAAGTGTGCGGTGTCGTGTTCTGCGTTTTCTGGCAGGCGTGGTATCCGCGTCGGATATTCAACATGTTGAATAATTTTGTGCATGAGTGAAGATTTCCTGACAGTGTGCTCGCGGCCTGAGCTATCAGCTCAGCAGTTGGAGCGAATGCGTGCACGTGTTCTTTTCATATTTTTAATTATTTTCACAACCCAATTTGGTGCAAAATAACTCAATAGTTGCTGAATCAGTACTGGGAAACAAATTAGCGGATTTTTTGCCCGATTATCTCTGTCTATACGAGGTAAGGTGTCCTGAGTGACCCATGTACTCATTTTTTCGGTGCCGTTTAGTTTTAAATGATTTGTTGACTGCTAAAAAGTAATGAATGTAATGTTTCTCAACTTTAAATGTGTTTGAACCCACTCTTAATTCATTTTACAGGAGTATCATTCGCTCCAACTGCTGAGCTGATAGCTCAGGACTCTTGCACACTGTGAGGAGATGTTCACTTGTGCACAAAATTATTCCACTATTTGAATATCCGACGCCCATATAGCAGGCGTGCAAGAAAACGCAGAATACGACACCGCACACTTGAGGAAACAGCGCAGCTAACTGTTAACAGTCATGAGTGACGTTCAACTCAGCTGTTTCCTCTAGTGTGCGCTGGGCTTTAGTATTTTACCCTAAATCCAGATGATTTTACTCATCACAGGAAAAGTACTGTTAGTTAATGAGTAAAGCTATCTATCGGTGTCTCTTATAATTGCTGTTACTACAGGGGAAACCTAAACGAAACTAACTTTAGTTATACTGGGTAGCTCTATCAGTGCTAAACTGTTCTTTCTAGAGGTGGACCAGTACGTAAGGTGGATCATCTCTTATTGATCCAGTGTTACTACAGGAGGAAACCTAGCAAAACTAAACTAAGTTTATTTATACTGGATATCTCTATCAGCTCTAAACTGTTCTTACTGGACCTCTAGCAAGGATCATCTCTTATTGATCCAGTTTTACTACAGGGGGGGAACCTAAACTAAACTAACTTTATTTATATTAGATAGCTCTAACA
The DNA here is from genome assembly GCF_004324835.1 of Dendronephthya gigantea. Classification (NCBI taxonomy): domain Eukaryota; kingdom Metazoa; phylum Cnidaria; class Anthozoa; order Malacalcyonacea; family Nephtheidae; genus Dendronephthya; species Dendronephthya gigantea. The sequence continues at coordinate 4,291,144 of NW_021163012.1, forward strand.
GTTCTGAACTGTTCTTCCTAGAGGTCCAGTAAGGATCATCTCTTATTGATCCAGTGTTACTACAGGTGGAAACCTAAACTAAACTAACTATATTTATACCGGCTGGATAGCTCTATGAGTTCTAAAGTGTTCTTCCTAGAGGTCCAGTAAGGTTCATCATATTTCTCTGGCTTTCCTCCCCTTCGTTTGGCGTCAAAAAACAGTGTCCATGTTTGGGGCCAAACCAAAATATGTTTCTCGATAGTGATGAAAACGCGTGTTGGGCTTCTGGGTTGGATTCCCAGAACACTGTGGGAATGAATTTCAAAACATGGGTACAGAATCATTACGTAGTTACCTATTTCTGTTTGGAAATTTCAAACTCGCCTTCTCAAAGCTCAAATTCAAACTTTGACTATTGCAGTTGTATGTCTCAATAGTTTTGTGGTTTTGGGGGACACCCTGTAGAAATAGAGAAAATGATTTACAAATGACCCCCTCCAAGATTTCTATATAGCAGAGTGACCTGCCGTTCCTTACTCCAGTTTCTTTCCCAAGCTCAGTGGTTGCCATGGCAGCTAATCAAATTCAAAAAGAACCGGGTGGCCGGTGGGGGAAACATTCAATGCTCCAAGCACAATGTCGAAAACTAAAGCAAATCTCTTGTGTTTTGACCCTGGTTTATCGAGCAAGAGTGCGTTAAATCGACGATGATTTTACTAAAGAAAGGCTACTTTATCCCGTGCTAGACACCGAAGTATGTTCAATTACATTTCGAAATGTTTTTCTCGCATATCCAAGCGGGATTCGAGGTTTGTATATTGTGTTATATTTACATTGTATTTGAGCATCATTTGTCATTTGTGAAGTCTTTCCGGTCTTATTTACTCATTTTGCTGTGGGTGAAAACAGCTTCATGGTACAGTAGATTGCTAAATAATTCAGAGCGGTTACACTCGACTTAAAAGCACAGAAAATCATTTTATGAAAGAATGGAATTTCAATTTTGTATACTGTAGATTTGCGACAAATTTTGATACAAAACTGGTTCGTTTTGCTTTGTTTAGAGAATTAAAATGTTTTTCTTTCGCCGATCAAACCGATTGAAGACGATTTACCTTCTTTACCAACGATCTATCTAGTTTTAGGTGGTATATTTTGCTACAGTATTTTTTTTTACATTTTTGTTTTGTAGAGATGTCAAACTTCTGATGTTAGGAATTGATAACGCTGGCAAATCAACTATTATCAATGATTTGAAAGGAGGTATTAAGATATTATTTAGAGCCTTTTTACGAAATTAATATCTTCTTACTGATGAGAGTTTGAATCATACTGTGATGAAAAGTTTGATATGTTTTAAGATATAAGCAGATATTGATACCTACAGTGTATACTTGTATTTTACTCTGTCTAATGTCAAATGATTTTACTCATTAGTGGAAGAGTACTGTCAGTTAATGAGTTAACAAAACTATCTGTCAGTGTCTCTTGTTAATCCATTAGTTTGTAATGCACCCGGATGTGGCCTACTTTAGTATTTTACTTGAGCAGCTGTCTAATACCAGATGATTTTACTCGTCAGTGGGAGAGTATACTAGCTGTCAGTTAATAAGTTTACAAAACTATCTGTCAGTGTCCTTATTTAACCCATTAGCTTGCTACTCTGTCTAATGCAAGATGGTTGTTAACAAAATATGTTCATTGTGGCTTTTATTAGAACCCAAAGAGTCGACAGTTCCAACAATCGGGTTTTCCAGTGCGGAGTTCAAGTTATTGAATTTTAAAGTGACAGCTTATGATGTTGGTGGTGGACCTCGTATCCGAGGAATATGGAAAGATTATTATGCGGAGGTACATATACACATAGGGTATACAAGCACAGAGGTTCTTAGTGCTTTGGTATTCTTTCCTGTCCAATTCTAGGTCATTTCAATTTGATCAACAGATGCTGAATAAATGACATTGTAAGTAATTCAGCTTGTAGGTACATCACATAAGTATTTAATACTGCAAAGCTTTCGGCCCGTTAACCTGGGCCTTTGTCAGTGCACGTCGGTTAACAGACCGAAAGCTTTGCATTAGTAAATATACTTACGTGGTGTACGTACCTACAAGCTAAATTACTTATCTATTGTCAAAGAGCAAACATACAAGAATATAAATGACATTGTGTTCTTTTTCAGATATTTGGCGTTGTTTATGTTGTTGACGCAAGTGACCGTGAGAGAATAGCAGATTCCAGAACAGTTTTACGTGAAGCATTATCAGACTCAAGACTCTCTGGGAAACCTTTTGTTGTGTGAGTATAGAAGTTATCCATTCTGAATCACTTAATTCCTAACCTTTTTACAATCTTTGGGTATTTTAGTTGGTTTGTTCAGAAGTTAATAGAATATACATGGTTTGGAGACTAAATAAAAGCACAATACAACTCATTAACTATGTTATTGTCCAGGTTTATGCCAAATGGTTCCTTCTCGTCACATGTTTATTGTATTTTAGCCAAAATTACCAATGGCATTTGTCTTGCTTGCTCATCAACCTTGACTTGAAAAATATTTTACTTATATACCACTTATTAACCGAATTTGAGGTCCGTACTAGAAAAATATCAGACTGAGGTCTTGACAGTACAGACCGAGCGATAGCGATCAGGTCCGTACATAAAAGACTGAGGTCTGATATTTTTCCAGTACGGAAATAAGGGATTTATTATATGGCATACAGTATCTAGTTTAAATATTTATTTATACAATGCGCTGCAGCATTCTTGCCGGCTCTTTCGCTAGCCAGTCGCCAAGCAAGCACTGAAGTGGCTTCCAAAACTTTGTTTTTTACTCGTTAAATAAGAATGATACAGTAATATAAACAAAAATCAAAGATGAATGAATATAATATTCACATGTACCAAATAATGCTCTTCTTCGTCCATTCTTTGTCGATATTTTTTGTGTCAAAAATAAAAGTTCAAGCATGTTTTTGTTCAAAAATATGAGAGTTGGACCGTTACTACGGCAACAGTCTAATACTGGGGGATTCCAGACCGGCAAAGAACCAATCAGCGCACGCCATTTAGTCACAAGACCGCGTGCCATATAATAAAAGATTGCTATTGGTTTATCTGTGCAAAATACAATAGACATGTAATGAGAAAGGAAAATTTTTTCGCATAAATCTACCTCAACATAGTTAATGAGTTGTATTGTAGTTTTATGTGGTCTCCAAACCATGTATATTTTATTAACTGTGGTTTGTCCAACACAGTCAGAAACCTGGGGTGGTTTTGTCAGGGGTGTGGACCATCCCCTCGGAGGCCAGGGGGTGCATGTGCAGAGCTAGCTCCCAGTTGGTGTGAGTATACCTACTGTATTAATAGTTTGATTTTTGATATGTTTGTTTGAAAATATTTTGAAAATGAGATGCTGCAGCTTGGATTATCAGAGATATGCATTAAAGTTTCCAAACTCTTACGTTAACAACTGAAATAATTATATAATTTGATGTTGATTAATTGCCTTTCATAATTCCCTAATAATTACCCGATACCCAAATTTACACTCCAAGTTCATCCCTCGATCCTGCCTAGGATAAAGGGGTATGCCTCTGGCAGAGGGCCTGCCCCATGGCCCTTAGTAATGATCCGATTCTGAGTTAGTATAATTTATATAAACATGCCTTTATGTTTTAATATACAGGTTTGCAAATAAACAAGACATTGATGGAGCAATGTCTGAACAAGATATTGATATGGAATTTGAGTTAGAACAGTTGGCAAAGAAATGTGAAAGTCATTATAAAGTTGTAAGTAATTAATAACTAAATTCTACTGTTCATGTCTTATTGATTACAGAAACCTAAACTAAACTAACTTTATTTATACTAGATAGCTCTACGAGATCTAAAATGTTCTTCCTAGAGGTCCAGTAAGGATCATATCTTTTTGATCCAATGTTACTACAGGAGGAAACTTAAATTAACTAACTTTATTTATACTGGATAGCTCTATCTGTTAGAAAATGTTCTTCCTAGTGGTCCTTGCAGTAAGGATCATCTCTTATTGATATTAATTAATGCTGGAATATAACTCTATGAAACTGTCCCTTGTCTTAATATCCAAATCCCAATCGTAAAATGAATTAACTGAAATATTTCTTCAGTTCCAGTGCACAGCTTTACTCAATGAGGGTCGAAAAATTGACAGTCAGCTGAAGAAAGGTTTGTCTTTAGAATTTATAGAACAAACCACTGCAGACCTTAATATATGAATGCGAAATATATATGAACATAAAAACTTGAAATTTGGATAGCGGGACAAAGTCGTTAGGCTGGTTACGCCACTGTAAATGGTTAAACGGTAGACCTTAAGGTCGGCGCACACTAGAGCTATGTGCTTAGCAAAAAGTCATTCGTGGCCATTGGCGTGCAAGCCAGTTTCCGGCTCTCGTGTGCGGGCGACTTTGGTCAATGGGAACACTTACGGCAAATATCTAACATGTTTGATAATTTTTGACTTGCGTGCCGAAATCCTTCCGTGTGCGGTTATTTTAAACGAAGTGGCTATTCGTACTGGAACAGTTCGCCGATTGTGATTTGCTATTCGTACTGCATTCGAAATGTTTTTTCCAATTGTCGCAATAATAAAGGATTTAATCGACTCTTGTAATCCGCCAGTAATCGTACCTTTATAAAGGGACAGTAAGCGATTGCAACAAACGTTATTTTGGTATCGGAAATCGATGTTTGAATCCTCGGCATACCGTACGGCGTACGGCCGAATGAGACTTGTAAAATTTTTCATATTTTGGTTTTTATTCGTGTGGGCACACGCGGGCGCGCAAAACTATAAAGGCCGAAATACGCACACCGGACGCGATACCGCAACGTGACGCGCATTTTCAGATTTCAGTGGCTGCAGACAAAATGAATTCTAAAAGCAAATTTTGCAAGGTATGGGCGCCAGAGCATTCAAAATATACTATAAGTAACCTTCAACACATGATAAACTTTACTAGCTTCTGGTGAATGAAAAACTATCGGTTTGTGTGGCCTGTCGGCCTTAACACTACGCGCTCGCGCGCCCGCGTGTGCCCACACGAATAAAAACAAAAATATGAAAAATTTTACAAGTCTCATTCTGCCGTACGCCGTACGGTATGCCGAGGATTCAAACATCGATTTACGATACGAAAATAACGTTTGTTGCAATCGCTTACTGTCCCTTTATAAAGGTACGATTACAGGACTCGATAAAAACCTTTATTATTGCGACATTTGAAAGAAAGATTTCGAATGCAAGCTAAAATGAAAGCTATCTGCTTACGGATTGTCTTAACAGCGCATGCGTAGTATAGGAAAGTAAACATTCAAGATGACGGTGCAAAATGAATTGGTGGCTGAAGCCATATACTACGCATGCGCTGTTAAGACAATCCGTAAGCAGATAGCTTTCATTTAGCAGCGCACGGAAAGATTTCGGCACGCGAGGCAGAAATTATCAAACATGCCGGATATTTGCCGTAAGTGACACGAATGGCCAAAGTCGACGGAAAAGTCGCCCGCACACGAGAGCAACTGGCATATGGCTCTAGTGTGCGCCAGCCTTTGCACCACAATTCTCTGCCTGGGGTGGTTAATTGGTGGTTAATTCCAAAACTGGAAATAGTTTCACTGACTACCGTAGGCGACTTAAGCCTCTTACAGACGAGCAAGTTTTTGTAACAAGTTTTAATTGTTCGTCTGTACAACCAACTGTACACCCAACCTTGTCATAGAAAACTTGCTCGTGTGTAAGAGGCTGAACGACAGCGCACAGCGGAAATCGTTAGGTGGGGGATGTTGAAAATCTCCAAACAAGTCTGATTTTCCGCTACACTTGTCCAAAATTGCACACTCTGTGATTGTGTATGACTTTACATTTATTCAGAAATCAACACTTTACAGCAATTCACGCTCTAAAGCCGCGTTTACACTTTAGGCCTAGACCTGACCTGGACCAGGTCTAGGACAAGTCTAGGTAATATGTGCCACGTTCACACTGTCTTCCTTGTTGATGATATCGGATAGCCAAAGTAATTGACAAAAACCTTGGAAAAATATCCAAAACACTCCGAAGTGGGGTAATACTATATGTATCCCATACAAATCATACTATATTAGCTAAGTTAAAAATTGGCCAGGACTAGGTAAAGCCTGTTCACATTACCAAAATCTTGCCCCAGGTCAGGTCCAAGCCTGGTCCAGGTTACCTTCTGCTGTTGGCCTGGATTTTGTGGCCTAGACGAGGACCAGGCCTGGTCTACGCCGGATAAACAAAGTTCACATCTAGGCCTAGGCCTGCATGGTCCAGGCCAGGTCAAAGCACATAGTGTAAACGCGGCTTAATACATAACTAACTTAAAACAATGATTTTAAGCTATATTTATAATAACAAAACAGGATGCTTTTGATGCATTTCCCTGACGCATCTCTTACAGGACTACAGGATGTTTTTCTGTAGTTTTCGCTCCACTACAACCCACATTCGCGTCCGCTTACGTTATTCTGTGGGACATTGGTTTCGCTGTGGCTGGCTGCTGCTACGTGCTACAACCTCAAAACCTCCATTTCCTATGCTATATGATACTACACTATTAACATTTACATAACAATTCCTTTAACAATAGTCAATACCTATACAATTTGCGACCATAACACTATATATTTGCGCATACTCTGTAAGTCACTGTTTACTTATGGTTGGCGCACTCAACCTAACCTAAATTCTGCAACAGGGGGCAAATATTCATAGTATTCTCGTTCAGCATTATTAGTTTCTTTTGAAATTTATTGTTTTTACGATCTGCTAACATGAATGATGATTATTAGTCACCACCTACACCCACCCCTCCCCACTTAACAATCGTCCCCCCACCCCTCCCCCCTTAACAATCTTCCGCCGTCTATGTGTACATAGTCAGTGCCGTACGAGAGGCAATAATTGGGGGGGGGGCACGTATTCATTTATTCATGTTGTGCAAGATTAATTTCAATCTTTTCAAATCTATCGTCTTTACCATAGGTATTATATTAACAAATTACCGAAAAATTTCTCGCGCATGCAATTTGTGGCCGCCTATGGTCTTTACAGGCCTGTTAACATGAATATTTGAACATGTATCGTGCCTCGTACTCTGTACATAGTTGAATGAATACTGCCATTTTACTTTTTATATAATCAGCCACAAGAAAATGGTATTCTGGAGGCTTTAACATTGCATGTTACTTGCAACTAAATACCAGGGGCCGGTTGTATCAAGCCCGTTTAGCTTAAACAGTGGTTAAGTTCAAAATAGAAAGCAAGTCTATCGCTTTATTCAAGAAGCAAACTAAATGTTTTTAACCTTAATGCAAAGATACTGTTTACAATTACATATTCATTGTATAATATTCAAGTTGACTCATACAAGAGAGATGTAAGAGTGTTATTTAAATCTGACTTATTCCCCGTTTAAGGTAAACGGGCTTGATACAACCGGCCCCAGGGATTATATTGCTCCAGCTCAGATACAGAGTTCATTTGCTTTATAAAGGCCTTCGACATAATTATATTCTATTTATTTGAATAGTTATAGCCCAAGCACCACCGCGCGCTCGCCTTCTTTCAGGTGACCTCTATATAATAACTGAATGCAAGGTTATATATTTTACTGTGATTTTACTATTAAAGCGCCTGGGTACGAGGCTGGCCAAGGCTTGTGTTTTTTACATACGGTTGTTGGATTTTGATACACATGTACATGCATGTAACTGTTATGTTTTAAAGCTTTAATATCTAATTTTTAAGGTTTAAGATGGTTATTACAAACTATGAATGAGGATTTTGCATCTTTGAAGGAGCGAGTTGAGAAAGATGTTGAGATTCAGGTATGTTGGTGTGAAGTTGCCATCGCAATTGATTTTGTGTCAGCCTTTTCAAGTAAACTGAAATAAGACTGGAACGCTCACTCTCTGACTTTCCCTCAGAGTGAAGCCAAGATGGCGGATTATGAAGTCTTTCTTGTAGGTATGATCCAGGCCACTGGCGCGGAAATTTCAAAGGTAAAATTATAATTGCCGCCATTTTACCTACCAAATTTCCGCGTGGAGGCCTTGATCATACCTACAAGAAAGGCTTCAGTATCCACCATCTTTGATTTGATCCATCCAGATTGGATTTTTAGTTCAGTTTTACCTTGTTCATTGCCAGTTAAAAATCAGTGTTTGCATTTGAGATCAGTGAGCGAGCTATCCTGTCAAGGTCAGCGTGTGACCTTACAAACATATATTTGAGATCAGTGAGTTATCTATTCAGGTACATTTGTGATCGATTTTGTATGAGCGTTTTCTCGCAACAGTTTGTTTATCACTCGGAAAGAATGTGTTTTACATAGAACATTGCTTGTTTTTAATTTAGAAAGAGGCTGAGAAGAAGACGAGGACTGAGCGCTTGGAAAGGGTTAGAAAAAATCGGGAAGAAAGGTTAGTGAAAAGTTTGTCATATGATGGATATATGCATTGTAAACAAACTGGTTTAAGATCAGTGAACTCTGGCAATGTTTAATCTGCGATATTTGCTGCGGTTTTCTCCTTTTCACAGATGTGAACAAGTGAATTAGTTACAGATGTTCACGTAAGAGCTCTTATATACATCAATGCATTCGTAACTAGTCACTCGTTCACATCTACCAAAATTTGAAGGAAATCGCACACAAAATCCCACCTAAAATTGCAAGTGTGAACGGGCCTTAAGGACGGAAAATAAAGAGTAAAATACTGCAGCAAGACAACAATCACACATAGTTTTGTTAACTCGTTACCTGACAGCACTCTTCCACTTTGGCCGGTTGTATAAAACTCTTTAACTACATTTTGCATAGTTAAATCCTAGTTAACTCAGAAATAAACGACTCTGTTTGGCCATTTCTGTCCTTTAAACTACATTTAAAAGTTAACTAGTCTTTTATACAACTGGGGCCGGTTGTATAAAACTCTTTAAACTACATAGTTAAATCCTAGTTAACTCAGAAATAAACGACTCTGTTTGGCCATTTCTGTCCTTTAAACTACATTTAAAAGTTAACTAGTCTTTATACAACTGGGGCCGGTTGTATAAAACTCTTTAACTACATAGTTAAAACCTATATAGTTAACTCAGAAATAAACGACTCTGTTTGGCCATTTCTGTCCTTTAAACTAGCTACATTTAAAAGTTAACTAGTCTTTATACAACTGGGGTCGGTTGTATAAAACTCTTTAAACTACATAGCTAGTTAAATCCTAGTTTACTCAGAAATAAACGACTCTGTTTGGCCATTTCTGTCCTTTAAACTACATTTAAAAGTTAACTAGTCTTTATACAACTGGGGCCGGTTGTATAAAACTCTTTGAACTACATAGTTAAATCCTAGTTTACTCAGAAATACACGACTTTGATTGGCCAATTCTGTCCTTAACTACAGCTAAAAGTTAACAAGTCTTTTACCCCAGGCCCCTGATGAGTAAACTCATCTTGTATTATACAGAGCAAAGTGCTAAATGCATGGGGCTGCATTGCAAGCTAACGAGAAACGGCGTTTCCTCGCGAGGTTGATAATTTATCATTGTCATCTATGTTCGCTTTCTGGGGCCGGTTATTTGTATCAAGCCCGTTTAGCTTAAACGGTGGATAAGTTCAAAATAGAAAGCAAGTCTATTATACAACCGGCCCCTGATTAATAGTGTCAAATATTTGACTTTCAATATATTTCAAATATTGACTGAAACAATGACGTTTTGAAATTAAAATAGACTTCTTAAATACATTTTCCTTTTAATATTTAACCAGTACAAGTTGACGCGGCCGAAAGCAAAATTAAAAAAAATATGAAAGCTCGACTTTCATAACATACATGCGATAAAATAACTCTAAATATCTTTTCAAAATAGCCATCGTTTCGTAGAAGGCATTTATAAAATACATTTTCATTGCTAACGTCTCGCTGTTTACCTGCCAACGTCTTTAAAACGGTATTTAGAATGTTTCAAATATATTGGAATTAAATACAAAATTACTGCGAAAATGAAATTCGCAAATACTAAAGGTCATGTTACACGGTGCAATTTTTCATGCAACTTGCAATGCAATTCTGCTTTTAAGAGATGTAAATTTGGCAGCTACGAAACTTTTATGTTTATTACACTCCATGTACGTTTCTTTCACTTACATTTTGAATACTCTGTACTAAATTACATCTCTTAAAAGTTGTATTGCATTGCAAGTTGCAAGTGCGAATCATATTTTAATAATTCATTACTGATATTAAAGTTTTCTTAAATAAACAAAAAACTTGGAAAGCTGTCGTTAAGGCGAACAACAACCGGGTTGTGCTCACATAATTATGTCTTTCTTTTGAAAATTCTGATATTTCTCTTCTGAAGATCTCATGCCAGTCGATAGCATTCTCACCGGGTACAACCCTGCCTTTCTGCCTGTATATATCGTGTGTTTAACTGGAGCGATATCCCAAGTTCTGCTTCTGGTTTGTCTCATAAAAGATCCTTTGAAATGCTTTCGGAACTCGTCGACGGAAACCTCGTTGGAAATCTAGCGGTTTGCGATTTGGGGGTTTTACTGCAGGTGACTTTTGGAACATTCTCTTCGCTGAAACCGCTCTTGCGTCTAATGTCTTACACGTTTTTCTACGGGTCGATTTTGACAATCCTTTCCATATCTTTGGATCGTTACACGATGGTCGCTTACCCATTTAAACACCGTTTTTTGATGAGCGGGAAGAAAGCTGCCGTTTGGATTATGGCGATTTGGCTCTTAAGCGTAGCGGTCCCTTTGTATTTCGTTATTACAACGAGACCAAACGAGGAATATATTGCGTATAAATACGGGATTTTAACAGGAATCATCGTGATGATTGTAATCATGTATTTTCTGGCTTCTTTGGCCTTGAAACAGCAAGTTAAAACGCTCCAAGGCACCAACGAAGCGAGGTATGGTCATAGGCTTCGTGTAGCGGGTGAAGAAAGGTTTATGCGAACTGTGATTTTCATTACAGTTATTGCCGTTGGGTGTCTCACTCCAGTTGCCATCTACGGTCAGGTTGTTACCGATCAGATTTCGAAAAATGGGTTGAACTATGTTTACGGTTCATTGATGACGTTGTTGTGTCTAAATTTCGCCATAAACCCTCTCATCTATTTCATACGACTGAAAAGCTATCGCAAAACGATATTGCTTGTGTTTCGCTGTGGAAATTAGGAGTTTCCTCTGTGGCGTTTTGCGAAGGAGAAAGTTTATTCATTGGTTCAAGGCCTATTGAAAATCTTCATGCAGTCCTTGAAATTTTTATTGTCTGGACTAACAGAATGAGTTGTTTTAATGTTGTGTATGATTCCACTCGAAATTAAGACCTTTAAAAACCTTTAGAATTTACGTACATCGAGTGAAGCGCCACAAAATCGTAATTGATTACCCTCACCTATACTCGGCATTACCACCTTAAAATACACATTAACACTAAAGTGAAGTGAAATGAAGTGAACATAGAAGTAATGTATAGACCTACTCTGTTCTTATCTTACATTTGTAATTTATCTTGTATATACTAGTTGTAAGATTTCTTATTGAACATAACTTGTTAAGCGCTATTGATCTGTCATTGTAAATAGGGCTATATAAGTGTTAAATTATTAAATTATATTATTATTATTGACCCATATACATATATATTTCAAGCTATATTCGTTTTTATTCTGACAGTGTCAAATTCATTATGAGTTGAATATATCACGCGTCATTTCCGATGCATCACTAAGTGTTTTTAATAGACAAATTTCAATTCAATACATATTTATATAATGCATTCAGGAAATTGCATGAAACTCGGGCTTATTGATAAAAAAACACCGCTCAATTATTTATTAAACTGTGTTTATGAACTAGAAAAAGCTGCACGATTTGAAATAATAATGATATATGTATATCCAAAATATTGTCATATCTGGTTTAATTTCATCGAAGTGGCTCTATCGCGCGTGCAATATGCCAGCTCTCTCAGAGGAAACTGATATAAGATACCTGCCAATATTCGTCGTATGTTCCTTCGGGGCTCTTGCGAATGCTATGCTGTTGATAGTCCTTGTCAAAGATCCCTTGAAATGCTTCAGAAATTCAGCGACATATCTCATCGGAAACTTGGCGTTATCTGATCTGATGTACAATTGTGCCTTGATCCCATATGTGTATAAAGTTACCTCTGATGAAACATTTTTGCTGTTACAATATTTTTCATTTTATTTATCAATGGGATCTATATTTTCCATTGCGCTCGATCGATATTTCATGGTCTGTCACCCTTTTAAACACCGTTTCTTTATGAGTGGTTACAAAATGGTTGTATGGATTTGCATGGTGTGGTTACTAAGTTCTGTGCATCCAGTGAAGGTGAATTTTGAATTGAACAAAATGGACGGAAGGATAAAACCCTTCGTTGGTTTGGTATTAATCATACTGACGGCTGTATTTTATAGAAAGACCTATTATACTTTGAAGAAACAAGCGAAGTCTATGTTAGGAAAAAGATCTGCCTTTTCTCCAGAGCGGAGTGAGGTTGTATCCAACAGAAGTATGTCGACTGACGGCGAGAATTGCACCACCATCGCTGGCTTTGGTGTAAATTCAAGTTTAAATAGAAAAGTAAATTCGTTTACCGTAACTGAACAAGTCAAAAATCCGAATGACACTGTTTGCAGTCGAGATTTTGGCCAATTTCAGAGTACGAATAACCGTGCCGAAAATGAAGATTATCGATATCGTGCTTGCGATTCACATGAGCGTGCTCAAAACGGGATTGAACGTGACGAAAGTCGTTCTGAACGTGCTCGAGATCAAGATGAACCCGTCAAATGCCTAAATGAACGTGGTGAAAACCATAATGAACGTGCTGAGACTCAAGATAAACGTTTCCAAATTCAAGAGGAACGTATTGAGAATAATATTAATCGTGCTGGAAGTAAAACCGATAATTGTGATATTTCTACCAGAGCTACGACGAGCATGACAACAAAATCAATCACAAAACAACGCAAATCTCCCCAAAACATGAACAATTTTAAGGAACAGAAGTTTTTAAACACCATAATTATCATCGCGTTTGTAGCCGTGATTACTGTGGTCCCGGCAACGATTGTATTTCAGTGTTGTCCCCAATTAAATAATTCATTTCCACAGATCCTCGTCGTGACGATATTCTGCGTCAATTTTGCTGCCAATCCCGTCCTCTATTTTTGGCGTTTGGAGCGATATAGAAAATCGTTTAAACTGGTGTTTGGATGTAAAACCTAGAAGCTTTGAATGTTTTTAAATTGACTTTAGAAACTACAAAGTAGGCGATCTCGATTACTAATGAAAATTACGAAGTTAGTAGCGAAAATGGGTTAAAAAATTGCGCTATCAAAGAGAAAACTATTAAATAACGTTCAAAAGTTCAGTTTTTCTTCTGAATACGCATTCTGCAATCTTTTGACAGCTCATCAAACACATCTGACAGCTGTGAAATGGCCATTTTGAGGCTTAAAGTATACACAAGGTTATTAATTCAAACGATTCGTTTTTGCCGTGTACAAGCTTCAAATCTTGCGTGCCAGACATATTTTGTTGAGTATTTATAATTCTTTTTCTCACCAAGTTTGAAGCCGACGGATTAAGAATTGCATCTAAGACTTATAAATTTCCGCGTTGTCAGACGCAGTAAAATATAGTAAATCAATCGCTTTTTTAAAAATTTCACTTTTGGCCATATGACTTGAACATATTTCTGTCACAATGATTGATAATCGTAGTCTAAACTATTTAATCAATGTCGTTAACACTGGTGGTGTTCATCTTACGCTATAAAAATAACAAAGATCTCGAGACATTAAGTTGATGAATATGCATGGCTTCATTATCTGGTATATTTAGGAAGAAATATATTCTCTCCATGAATGAGTTATTCTTTGCAATGTAAAAAATTAACGTGACTCTAATATTTAGTATCTACTACATATTAATAATTAATCAATATAAGTGTTTTAATAGACATGAGTTCTATCATTGTAATAATATATATATTTTTAGACATAGCTTATAATATTGAAATTGGAATACGTCTTGTTAATTCATAATTTAGTTTAAATGCAGATGAATAGACATTTTCAGCTTGCATGCAAATTAACCCATTTCAGATGTCGTGAGCATAGAATAGCCAATAAAACTTAACCATTTCAGACCATGTGACTTCAAATGGGTTACTTTGCATACAAGCTGAAAAGATTTATTGTTTTAGGGATTGAGTTTTATTAATATTAAATTTCAAAGCGTTTTGATTTCGAGTGAAAATCATACACAACTCAAATTCAAGCGAGGAACAGTTGAAAAAATAATATATCGGTTATTACCATTACCTATACAACATTAAACAAAATCCTTGAAATATTTCGAGAAATACTATACTTAGGTCATCTGCCAAGAGAGATATAGCTTGTGGTGTTTTTGTCATTATTTCTTCCTTTTCATTTTAATCATACGTGCATGTGTAGTTTGTTTACTGTATCCCTTTAAGGATCAGAATATTACTATTATTGATTTTGTCCAAAGTAACCGAGCTATAATGATTAAACTCGCGGTCTTTTTAATTAAAAAAGCGAGAAGAATTCCGATATGACTTTCGTTTCTACTAATATAGAGGTTTCAATTTCATATATTTAAAGCAATCCTACATACAGCAACATGTCAGTCTCGGATGAATTTGCGCTACATTTCTTGCCAACCTGTTTCGTCAGTTTTATCGGGATTCTTTCGAATACAATGTTGTTGGTTGCCCTCGTGAAAGATCCCTTGAAATGCTTCAGAAATTCAGCAACATATCTTATAGGAAACCTTGCGCTATCAGATTTGATCTACAACTGTGTGATTACTCCAAGAAAAGCCTTCGAATATTTTGTCATCTTACAATTTTTATCTTTATATTCGTCGATGGGGACAATATTTTCGATTGCAATTGATAGATTTCACATGGTCTGCCTTCCATTTAAACATCGCTCCGTCATGAACGGTCGCAAAATGGCTTTCTGGATCGGAATAGTTTGGCTCCTGAGTTCAGTGCATCCGTTAAAGAGAATTGTTGCACGAAGTGATAACGATTTCTTAGCTCAACCAATAATCACTTTTACTTTTATCTTACTGTCCGCCATATTGTACGGCAAGACGTATTATACACTAAAGACGCAAGAAAGAGCCATTCTAGGTAAAAAGTCGACATTCTTTTCGCGACAAAGTGATTTTGAAACAATAAGAGTATTTCGAAAGACGCAGAAAATTGTATCAACCAGGCAGGGCAGTTTAAAAATGGACGCCCAAGTCAAAGGTCGCGTTTGTTTGCTACAGCAGGCCACGATGAATTTAAGAATTCGCATGCTAGGAATGAAATTTATCGTGCTCGTAATCTGCATGAGCGTGCTCAAAGCGAAAACGAACGTGCCCACAGTCCGGATGAATTTGCTGTGAAAAAATACGATATTTCTAAAGATCACAATAAACGTGCCGAAAGTCATTCTAAACGTGCTCATAGTTGTGATCAACGTGCGGAAGGTCATTATGAACGTGCTGAAGATCACAAGGAACCTGATCAAAATCAAGATGAACGTGCTCACGATGAACGTGTCCAAACTCGAGGCGAACGTGTTCAAAATCAGATTAATCGTGCTCGAAATGAGGACAATAATTGTGATAATCTTACCAGAGATATTACCAGCATCCCACAAAACTCCTCATCACAAAATCTTCCCACCAAAAGCCGCCAATATTCCCAAACTATCAACAATGCTAGAGAACAAAAGTTTCTAAACACGATAATCATAATTACATTTCTAGGCGTCATCACTGTCCTACCTGGGTCGATATTCTATCAATTTTGGCATAAATATGCACACGACAATAGGAATGGTCCTGGAATTGTAAAGGCCGTCGTAGAGACGTTATTTTGCTTTAATTTTGCGATCAATCCTTTCATATATTGTTGGCGCTTGGAGCGATATAGGAGAACGTTTAAGATATTGCTCAAATGTAAATCCTAGGTATATATTGAATGTTCATTTTGAGGATGTGTGTTAAGCTAATGTTCCAGTTAGGTTGAGGCCACATTTAGCTCAGTGCACAAAATACCCATCAGAAAGACAACTCCATTGTTTTTTGCGTAAGTGTGTGTCGACATGATTCGTCATGATTCGTCACTCAGCAAATACCGTAATCACACCCCCCCTGTCAATGTTTAAAATCGCGCAATATTTAAATATTCCCAAGGGGGGGGTTGCCTCTATTTACAGTACTTGCTGAGTGACGAATCACACTTATACGCAAAAAACAATGGAGATTCTCGTCTGATAGGTAATCTGCGATTTGAGTGCAGAAGTTATGTCAACCCGTCGCTGTGGACAATAAAGTCGTTTTCTTCTTGAAGAATACGTAATTGACCTCGCTGTGACAATTGAAGTGCCTATACCATGGTTGCGAATTTAAAATATATCAATACATTTTGTTATCGAAAAGTTTTGTCTGAATGGATTTATTAGGCTTTAAATTTACCGGACATGACGTCAAATCGGGAATTTTCTGAAACTTAAACAAAAGAAAACTGATTTGGAATTTCCGATTTGACGTCATGTCCGGTAACTTTAAAGGCTAATAAATCCATCCAGACAAGATTTTTCAATAACAAAATGTATTGCAAAGTTTTTAAAAATACCTCAAACTTTTGATATATTCAAAATCCGCACCATGATATAGGCATTTCGCTAGCAATCTCGTCAGCTGGGATTTGTCAGTAAATATCATTTTCCTGTCAGTAAAAATGTATTTTCTTCTAGATCATTTCTTTAGCACAGAGACTCAAAAACTCGAGTTAAATTTTATCCGCCGGTTGTATTAAACGGTAGTTCACTTTTAACTATAGTTAGTGACAGAATTAGCAAATCAGAATCGTGTATTTTAGAGGTATAACTACGATTTACCTACTCAAAATCTAGGATGAAAGTTTTATACAACCGTCCCAGCTTAATATAACGAATTCTTCCCGTGTCTTCCATGTGAAGTATAAAATCCACTATGAATTTCGTATCGCTTAAGGCCCCTTTTACACTTGCGATTTTTGCTGCGATTTTATGCGATTTTCTTCTTTTGATAGATGTGAACGGGTGAATCAGTTACTAATGTTCAATTAAGAGCTTTTATACATCAGAGCATTCGTAACTAGTCACTCGTTCACATCTACCAAAAGAAGAAAATCGCACCTAAAATTGCAAGTGTAAACAGGCCTTTATGTTAATCAATAAGTATTTTCATAAACAAGTTTAGATCATAAAAAATACATTTATCAAATGCATTATTGAAATTGGAATACGGTTTATTAATTTTTTTTAAAATAAATAGTTGTTCAAGTGAACGAGTGTTAAATATTAAAATATTACATATAATTTTGAAGTCAACCCGTTAACTTTACGGAAAATATAACGTAGCTCATTTGACAGACGACATTCTGGAGCAAAACTTGTTGTTTTTAACATTTTTTTTTCAATTTAATCTCGTGTTGGTGATTGTTAATACCTCAATGATCAAAATTTTTATTATTATTAAAAGCTGCTTTAAGTAACATTCGCAATAATTAAAACCGCTCTTTTAAAAAACAGGACATATCTCATCAGCGACATATCTCATCGGAAATTTGGCGTTATCTGATCTGATGTACAACTTTGTGCTAATACCAACCCTGAACCCGAGCTCTACCATAGAAGCTTGTCTCGTTTTCCAGTTTCGATTGCTTTATACCTCAACGGGGACCATATTTTCGATAGCGCTCGACCGATATTTCATGGTCTGTCATCCTTTTAAACACCGTTTCTTCATGAGCGGCAACAGAATGACTGTGTGGATTGGCATGGTGTGGGTTCTCAGTTCAATCCATTAGTTGAAGAAAATTTTCGCACCAAACGATAACGATTTGTTGGCAAAACCAAGCGTCGCTTTATCCTTGAACATCCTAACCGCGCTCTTGTACGGGAAGAGATATTACCTGTTGAGAAAGCAAGCGAAATCCATGTTAGAAAAAAGATCTGCACTCCCTTCTCAGCAAAGAAACCTTACCTCCAACCAAAGTTGTATTTCGACCGATACTTTAAAAGTTACCACTATTGCTGATTCTAGACGAACCCTATCTTCGTATTCCAAAAATGAACACATTGGGAATAAGACCACAGTTAGTGATGAAATTTGCGGACCGTTTCAAAATCAAAATTACCGTGCTGTGAATGACAGTTATCGTGCTCGCGATTCGCTTGAGCGTTTTGGGGGCGCAAATGACCGTGCTTGTTGTAGTCTGGATGTATTTGTTGAGGAAAATAAAGAACGATCTGAATTGGAACTAAATAAACGTGCTGAAACTCCTACTGAGCGTGCTCCAAATCTTGATGAACGTGTCGAAGGTCATTATGAGCGTGCTCGAAACAGTGTTCAACGTGCGGAGAGTCTTTCTGAACGTATTCAAGTTCACGAGGAACGTGTCCAGTGCTTTAGTGAACGTGTTCAAAACCACGACGAACGTGCTGAAAGTCCAGATAAACGTTCCCAAACTCAAGACGGACGTGTTCGGAATCAGATTACTCGTGCCCGAGGTCGAGATGAAGAACCACGAACCTCGACTAGCATCACGCAAAACCCTTCACCACAAAATCTTTCCGTCGAAAAACGTAAACGTTTCCAAACCATCAACAATGGAAAGGAACAAAAGTTTCTAAACACCATAATCATTATAGCGTTTGTGGCCGTGATCACGGTTGCCCCTGGAACCTTGTACTTACAGGTTTGGCATGGGGCTGCACGTGACAGTAACCATGGATACGGATTTCTGAGCGTCGTCATAGGTTTTATATATTGCCTCAATTTTGCAGTCAATCCCTTTATGTATTGTTGGCGCTTGGGACGGTATAGAAAAACGTTTAAGATACTGCTTGGATGCAAGTCCTAGTCATATTGAATGATCACATTGAAAATGTTAAAGCCACTTGCATTTTTTTTAATGGTCTAGTGCGGTTAACGACGTGAGGTTAAGTTTTTTAATGGCTCATTTATACTCGCGATTTTTGCTGCGTTTTGTGAACTCGTTGATTTTGCTCTGTCTTTGTGAGAAGCAATGACTTTGTGAAGAAGGAATTAAACACCATTGCCAGATTGTTTTGTTAGTTCGACTAACTTAGACACACTAATTTGGTTAGTAATGCTTAGGTTAGCTTTATCAATATCAATTGTAGTGTAATATTTGAAATATGAAATAAACTCTAAGACTTAGCTAAAGCCGGATTAATTTTCAGTCTAAATGTTTCCTTTGCCGTTTTAATTTTTTTGTCGGTTTTCAGATCATTGCTGCATTTTCAGTTGTTTCCCTTAATCCATCTCCATACCTTATGCTGTCTTCAAATATCCATCTCCCACTTTAGTTGTATTCAAATATCCATCCCCATACGTTTAGTTGTATCCAAATATCCATTTGTCTTTAAATATCCATCTCCACACCTTTAGTTGTATCCAAATATCCATCTCCACACCTTTAATTGTCTTCAAATATCCAGCGCTACACACCTTCAGTTGTACCAAATATCCATCTCCAAACTGTAGTTGTATTCAAATATTCATCCCCACACCTTTAGTTGTATCCAAATATCCATCTCCACACCTTTAGTTGTATTCAAATATCCATCCCCACACTTTAGTTGTATTGAAATCTCCATCTCTACACCTTTAGTTGTATTCAAATATCCATCCCCATACGTTTAGTTGTATCCAAATATCCATTTGTCTTCAAATATCCATCTCCACAACTTTAGTTGTATCCAAATATCCATCTCCACACCTTTAATTGTCTTCAAATATCCAGCGCTACACACCTTCAGTTGTACCAAATATCCATCTCCAAACTGTAGTTGTATTCAAATATTCATCCCCACACCTTTAGTTGTATCCAAATATCCATCTCCACACCTTTAGTTGTATTCAAATATCCATCCCCACACTTTAGTTGTATTGAAATCTCCATCTCTACACCTTTAGTTGTATCCAAATATCCATCTCCACACCTTTAGTTGTATCCAAATATCCATCCCCACACACTCAAATTGTGTACATATGTCCCTACATCATAGTGATTTTACATCATCTTTCCACCCTTTCTTGTATATCTATGTCAATAATTACCCTGCCTATGTATTCTGTTTTCCTTCGGCTGTTTCACGCTTTCATTTCATATTTCAGAGAACGCGCCGAACGAGAAAAGGAAGCCGCTAAAAATAAAGAGACTGTCGATTCTGATGACGAAGGCGTTGTTTTTGGAAATGTAAGTTCAATTTTTACAATAATTCCAAAAATTGAAGATTTTTTCTTGAAATACGATTTCAAACACTCGTCGGTTACCAAAAAAGTAACACTTTTGAAAACGACTTGTTATTTAAGGTGTTACCAAGGGTAAAGGATCTCTCGAAAACGAAGGGAAACAGAACAAAAAAATTAGAATTTGAGGAAGAGAATGTGGAAAATGTTGACGAAAACGTGGAACAACCTGAGTTACAAAACGTGGTGAATTGTGCTTTAATTAAACTAACTTTATTTATATTGGATAGCTCTATCAGTTCTAAACTAATAACATCTCCTGTAATCAGGTTAATCAACGGAATACCGAAGATATAATCGAAGAACCTCTGTCAGAAAATATTCATCAACTAAACGAGAGTGAAAACCAAGCAGTAACTAAGAAGAAACGAAAAAAGAAGAAGAAAGCGAAACGTAATCAAACTGTTCCGAGTGACGATGGAGAGAATAGCGACGCTGGAATCGTTTTGAAACCGATTGCTTGGAGAGGTTCATCGATGCCATTAAACGGTTTCCCTGGCAATGGCAGGAAATTAGAGCCAATCAGGGCTCCGCTACACAACAGTGAGTTTGAAAATTCTTTGATTGTGGGCTTTAACACTGGATCAAAAAGTCATGATCCTTTGTGATCATCCTAGTTTGGTTTAAGTTTCCTCCTGTAGTAACACTGGATCAATAAGAGATTATCCTTACTGGACCTCTAGGAAGAACAGTTTAGAACTGATAGAGCTATCCAGCATAAATAAAGTTACTTTAGTTTAGGTTTCCTCCTGTAGTAACACTGGATCAATAAGAGATTATCCTTACTGGACATCTAGGAAGAACAGTTTAGAACTGATTGAGCTATCCATTATCAATAAAGTTAGTTTAGTTTAGGTTTTCTTCTGTAGTAACACCAAATGAATGAGGGATAATCTTCCATGTTTGTCTAAAGATTGATTTAATTTTGTTATAGATCTTTGTTCGCCATCACCTAAAACAAGTCCAGTTTTTGATAAAGACAATCAATTGGAACAGGTATTTGATATATGTTAAACCGTTTTATGATTGTGAAGGCGTTGCCAGAACAGGAATTTTAGGATATAGTGGTTTGCTCCACCATTTATAATATACCTTCTCTTGCTTATAGTTTTGTAATGGTCATAGTCGCTCGTTTCGACCACGACCAAATGAAGAAGATTGTGAAGTCATAACATGACGTCATCGTTGTCAATATCACGATGACATCATCATCCTAAATTATCAAAATAGTCCTTTCTCAACACCTAATTTCTCCACGATGGCAAAATCACTTCGTCTTTTGAGAGGGCTTCGGTTACGTCATGGTGACGTTATTATGGCGAAGTTTCCATAGCAACGCGAGCTTTTACGTCGAATTTAGTGAAATTTTAGAGCTGTGGAAAATTACAGCAATTTCAAATTGGAATTTTATAGTTAGAATCAATGATATTTATTAGGGCAATTCTTTATCTAATTATTTGTAGATATGAAAATGTATATAATATATATTTGCATGTAATTGGGATCTATACAATATGTGAATATATCGTATTTAAATTGCATCATCAGGCAGCATGCCTTAACTCTGTTTTATGAAATACGCAATGAATAAATAATGTTTTCATGTGATTTATATTCACATGACAGTTAAATGGTATTTTATTTATTCAATTTAAAAGCATGCACTTTTAGTAAATAGAATGACATTGCTGAACCAAGCGACAATTTTAGAAAAGAAATATTCTGATAAATGCTGTGAACATTGGGAACTTCATGCTTTATTATAGTTACAGTTTTATTGAGTATTCTACAAAATCTACTATTAAAAGTCTGAACATGATTAGACAAACACTCGTAAGAACAATTACAGCAACTGACAAACAGAACCTCAACTATATAATAACAACATAAGCACAATTTGTGAAAGTCCCATGCAAGGTGCTCACCGTCACAATACAACATACAACGAATCCTACACTGTTAATATTTAAAGACTGATTTGTGGCAAGAGCAGTCAGGCACCAATGTCCACGTGCATGACATGTCTATGTCAAATTTTGCCTCAAAACTGTGTTTGTACGTGTCTTTAATTTATAACTTTGAAATAGAGTCAAAGTATTACCTTGAATATTGTGTCTTGTTTTTAACAACAAATATCTTCACATTGCAATTTTTGCTGTGATTTTATATGCGATTTTCTTCTTTTGGTGGATGTGAACGAGTAATTAGTTACGATGTTCTGATGTATAAAAGCTCTTATTTAAACATCGGTAACTAAATCACTCATTCACATCTATCAAAAGAAGAAAACCGCACATAAAATAAATCGCAGCAAACATTGCAAGTGTAAACGCCTACTACACGGGCCTTAATGGTAAATATCATGGTAAATTTTATGCAAATTTATTATTATTTGCAAATGTTCACCCACATGTTATTTCCATTGCGATTGAGCGGACATATATTTATGATACAACAGAAATCGTTTAATATTTTAACCTAGTATCATGTTTCTTGTTTCAACAAAATCTCCAGTCAAAGGCTGATTTCTTCTTAGCGACATTTATCTGGGATTATGCCAGAAATATTGAGAAATACCTTGCTATTAAAGTATGTTTGCATCACAACGATTCTAAAATGCTGCAACACGCTAGATTCCAGCGTTTGCTGCCCAAGAAATCGTTTTATTTTGTGGTGAGTTATTAGGAACACTTTATTACTTAGTTTGTAGTTTAATATTAACTGGTCGTCTATCATGTTATTCTAAATATATTGTTGGCAATGAAGTTCGTATGAGTATGTCTTAAATTTGCCAAAGTTTGATAAACATTTCGCCGATATTTCGTCGCCATTTTATCATTCAAATTTCAAAATAGAAATTCTAAGTGGAAATGATCACAGAAATGTTGATATTCAATAATGTTTATCGACAGAAAAATGCAATTTAGACGAGCAAAAATGCGGTGTTTATTCTAGTCAATAGAAGTATTTAAAGAGCCTTATTCATACGACCCAATTTTGTTCTCCCCAATTCGACTTTTGATGGATGTTTTATGGTCTGTTGACTTAGGTATATGTGCAGCGTTTACCAAAAGCCAGGGCAGTGCTTTATCAATAACAGACTACATTCCCTGCGACAAACTGAGTAAATTGGATCATTTGATCAGACCTTAAGATTATGTAAAGTCATGCTGCTCATATCTTCTGCTTATAACAGTTAGCAAGTTAAGCAACATTGTCGTTGTAGGCGACTTGGCGTGTTGCGAATGTTAACAGGGGTATTTTTTTGTGTTGCTACACGCCCCAGTTTTGGCATATTGGTCGTTTAAACGCGACGTCCGTCGGTACCAGTGAACTCTATACAAATGGAACGATAACTCCTGACAAACATCCCTATTCAGCTTGAAACCAAAGTAGTTTTTCGGAGTTTTGAGACGGAATACTTGACGCTAGACGTTGGGTTGTGTGTCAAATTAAAGCTATTGAAAAGTTATATTTAGTGTAGAAATTTCCAATTTCCAAAAACACTTACCAACCGGCATAAAACCGGGAAATTGAATCTCGGCTAACTGGACACGTGTAAAAGCCACTTGGATAAAATTTCCCCCAGCTTTTCCAGATTCCTGCCGGTTGGGTATCGGGTTTTGTAAAGTTACCAAACACCACCATATCACCGGGTACAAACGCTTCTTTCATGTCAAACAGGATTTTGGCCGGGAACAGCAGGTTCTTCAGGGCGAAGAGGGACACTGACGTGAAGTTTTTTTGAAAATCTGAACCAACTGCGAAGGAAAACGCCGAAACATCTTCAGGAGAATTCAGTTGTCGATTTTCAAGTAAATTCTACTCAAGGCTGGCGAATAAATACAGGGTCCAAACGCAAGTAAGATTTTTTTTCGAGTAAGTTTAAAAATCATGTCTGGCACAGAATTCATGCAGGCAAAAGTTGTTTAAAATGTGCAACCGTCATATTTGTAACCCTCCACGGGAAAACATATATTAACGCTTTTCCGTTTAAATGAGCAAAAAAACGGATTACAAACGGTTAGTAAACGGATGCTGTAAAGCGTTTTCACGCTTCGTTAAAACGTTAAAACGGTTCGATGAAAAAATTTAACGCTTTCAAGAAAGCGTTTTTACGCTTTGGAGAAAGCGTTTGCACGGATACGAATAACCGTTGAAACGCGCAGAAAAATGAACCGGTTTTTTGGATGGGCCGATTCATCCGTATAAACGGTTTGACGAATTTATATACCCAATTTCACGGACGAAACCAGACGATTTTGGGAAACCTTTGATCCTAGACCATGATACTGGTGTTTAAATCAAACAACGGTAAAATATATCAACTGTCTGTTGCATGGGCATGCATGTTTGATACACCGGGAGGGGAAAAATGATTAACAGGTAAACGCAAGTAGCGGATGTAACATTATACGTTGTTTATGTTCAGCTAGGAGGGAGCCAGAGCTTCCATCGCTATCCGCACACTGCTCTTTATTGCTTCGTAATCCCAGTACAGCATGGATAATATTAAAATCATAAAATGGAGTAAAATTGTAAAAACAATAGCAAAATATACCTGAAGGACATGGTATGATACATGCCGTCCAACAGCTTTAGGGCTAATTACGCTGCGTTGACAGCTACACATAAATACTCGATCAATGTCATATGTACCTAGTCAACGAAGTTAATTATAGGTAGTAGAAGCAAGCAGACCAGTAACAGTCATACAGTTGTGATTTGCCACTCGTGCGAAGCAATTTACTTTGTTGTTTATGTGTGACCTTCCACGGGAAAAAATACGTTAACGCTATTTGGTTCCTTGAAAAATATCGTTCATTATATCCATTCGTTTGCCATTCAAACACTTCAAGCGTTCTTGCGTTCGTTGAAACGATTTTCGAGATCGTTCATCCTTCGAAATTGCCCGTTCAAATGCCTCGAGAAAAAAAGTTCGAAAATGGTTCAAAAAGCGTTCAACCGTTTTGATTTACCGTTCGTTGGAACGTTTGCCGGAATTTTGTTCAATCGCATTGCATTTGGTAGAACATTAGATTAAACATTTGCAATGTTAATTGTTACAACTTTATAGAAGAAGCGACGAAGGTGTAACACATAATATTCCTAGAAGCGTATTCAGTTCCTTAACAGAAGGCTTGTAAAGGGGTTATATTATTTTAGCCGAATCGAATGCTATTTCGTGCGCTTCAAGATTTCTCTTAGCGTTCAGTGCATGCAATTATGTCATTAAGCTCAAATTTCAAGTCATAAACTGAAAAAACTGTCTTTCAAAAATTTATTGTTTTTCGAACGCCGCAATAATGCAATGGTTAGAATCTATGCTTTAATACTTTTGTTGTTTTCATAAAGCCAAAGTTCAATGCGCGCACAAACATGCAATGTCTCTAGCCATCTATACATTAAAACAGCATTACGTAGAATTGCATAGTTGTTGTGTGGTTGTTGGAAGCCGTTTAAATAGTCATTGGGATAGATACGAAGCAACCTGATAGTAGGAGCAAAACCGGATAACTGCATATCTATAGTAGCCTATGCAATGATTAAAACCCTTATATAGTTGTGTAAACAATGAAATAAATGTAAATAACTATTAAACTACATCGCAATAATTGTATCAACAATAGACATAGATCTTTTGAAGTGCTTGATCGTGGACGCCGACGTTCACCGGCCGAGGGCGATCCGAATAAAACACTTCGCAACTTTCGGCAAAGACAGATCCATCAAGCAGTGAAGCACATTTATAATCAAGCATCTTATGTTTGGTTATAATTTGATTTCCCTCGACTAGCTCCTCGAATCGGAAACGTGGAACGCGGAAAAGCTCAAATTGTACAAATGATAGAGATTGTATGAAAGTAATGAAAAAAATAGAACCACAAGGAAGTCGCCCAATGAACATCATAATATCGCTCACTGAAATTTAGCGTAGCTAAACTTTGATAGGCACAAAACACAAGCAATACTAATTGTTCAAAATAATCAGGATCATGTGACAAATATAACAAACCAGAAAATATAATCGATATTATACTATTTAACTATATATATATATATAAGCTTTCTGGATATTAAACTATAGCATAAGCAATGAAAGACACGGTCTACAAATTGCGTGTTTTACGAGGTAAAGTTTTAGCGCTATGTTTTTACCAAGTTTGTGCAGTCCTTGCGCACACTGGCACAAGCCCAATTGGTAAAATTGGCAGCTGACATGCTGCAGCGTAAGCCTAATACAATATTGGCGATAAGTTATATCTAAAAGAAACCCAATTCGTTCTATTATCATAGGTCTTACAAACATTTAAGTTTGACCTCACAGAAATTGAACATTAGAATTCATATTTAACAGCTGCTTGGACAATAGGAAAATATTCACTAATTTTGATTTGGGTTCTCTTTATAAGGAAATTGCATTCCGGATATTAAATTGTAATCATGCATTTAGCATGTATGGTCATTGCACATTTGGGCTTTGAAGGCTGTTACCAGCTATAGATCGGCGAAGTGAACAAATATGAAAAGGCGCCAATCAAGTTCATAAGCACGCGGGTAAAGATCTTTACTAATAATTTCGCGAAGCCCTATCCCAAGTATTTACTGGATATTCATATCTATGGATACGTCGAGGTGTTTTAACACGTTCATATAAAGGTATGAACACATATTGATTAATTTCTAGACTGTAGTGTTTTATATAAGGCATGCTTGCATGATTAAAAATACTTTATGCATGAGTCGCGCTTGGAAATAATTCCCGTCAAGCATTGAAATCAGGCCCTATCGATGAAATCATGAATCATCAGATTTCGTATTACTGTTGGGCCGATCAAAACTTTATTTTTTTTTGCCTTGTGTGCATATATATGTATTTGTTAAGTGTGTGCATATATATTTATTTGTTAAATGCGCACTAAGGCTTATATGAAATTTTTATAGACTATATGACAAAAGAAAGTTGCTATTTAGTCAAGATCGCTTTGGTTCAGTCTAACATCGTAAAATCGAACATCGTTTGCCAGAGGTTCAAAGAGGTTTGAGTACTTTAATTGGATGGTCACAAAACTGAGATAACATAAATAGGTGCATCTGCACTCAAACACCAAAAATTTTTCTTAACCAAAAATTGTATGCAAATTCCTAAGTAATTTGTGTGTAGATGCAACCATATTAATTCCTAAGCTGAGACAGGCAGGACAGGTAAATAAGATTTTTCCAGACACGAGAATCAGTAGATATATTTTATGCATCAACACAATATTTCTGGAGAAGTCTTGCTTGCCGGGTAATCGTAGGCAGGGGCACAAATTGTGTCACAATTAGATGTCTCGAAGATGATGTGGATTGATTTTTTGTTATAATGGTGAGTATAAACTCCCCTGTGCGTGCGTTTGGAATTGCCGTGTCTATATGGGCGACTGCACTGCTACATGCTTTGCAGAAAAAATTGTGCGCATTTTTGACAGTTTCGATCCGCTGTTTCTATAAGGGCAGTATATGTAATTGTTATATGTTTTGGCTAAAAAATTGTGCACCTTTGCGCCGGGATGGAGTATTAAGTTGCTTTTCAGGGCGGAAATCTTGACGTTTGGATTACAGACGGCAGGCCTTCGATCCCATATTCAACTAACAAAAACTTTTTTTCATGCAGTGTAGCACAGATAGCGTATAATATTATTCAGATAACATGCTAGCTATATTCTACTGTTAACGTTTTGGCAGATGCTCTAAAATATGGAAGGAGATAAAGTATTTCATTATGAAATATTTACAGATATTTTGTGACCACCAAGAATTTTTATTAAAAGTAAGATTTGACATAGAGCTCATATTTTCCCTACAGAGGTCAAATCTTTTCAATAACATACATAAAAATTGCGTCAATTTTAAGTACGGATTAGAATAATCTGATTATACATCTTAAGGCTATTATGACTGTGTAGTCCGTGTGTTCTCAAAATGAAAGGATATATAACTAGTCTAAAAAGCGATCGATATGGCAGAAAAACGGCGATTTTATATATATCATACCGATCGTGATTTTTTACCAACCCATTTTCAAACTTCGACACGCACTGGCGAAGATTGGTTAAATGCACTTTGTTGAAAATATTGTGAAAATGTGTAATATAGCGTATATAAAAGTTGATATAATATAACAGGAAACTCGCACACGATCCTATAACGCATTAATTAGTTGTTTTTGCCAAAATTGCTCGTGAATGTGCGTATTTATTATATCTATATAAGTATTTGCATAACAAATACCAGATATCTCTCGTTATAATTAGTTGAATTATATTTGCATCTCAGATATGTTGCTTAGTATGTGTATAGAATTTAATTGATGTAATAAATTTTAAACTATATGTCTTTTCACACGCACTATAGAAATAGGTACATTTATAATTGCGAAAAAGCATTTTGGGGCCTGTTGGGTTTCTGGCAGTGCAAGTTGGCAAATCATCAAGGGCGGCTGTGTCTTCGCTTCTGTGATAATACTTTATTAAAAGATAGACATGTAATCAATCATACTTCTTTAATAAGCATTATAAACCTGAACTAGATTTGTTGTAATCAGTGGTATATAGGGATATCTCACTTCGGTGTTTGACCCATTTTGCTTGCCTCTGATATATAAACATTTTATTACATTTTATATAGTTTTATACGATTAATTACAAGGTCGTCCCGACTGTTGGATGGAAATATTTAATTGCACGCTAGCGGAAACGTTATACTGGTTATATAGGTGAAAGGTGAAACCTGCATGTTTACGTCTGCAATAAAACATTTTCACGGTTTTATTTAAACGTTTTCACGGCTCTACCAAAACGTTTTCACGGTTTTACCAAAATGTTTTTACGGCCAAAGCAAAACGTTTTCACAGCTCTACCAAAATGTTTTCACGGATCGCTCAAAACGTTTTCACGGATCGATGAAAACGTTTTCACGTTTGGAACAAACCGTTTAAACGCTAAGCAATAAAATTTAAACGGGCGTTTAAAATTTTCAAACGGCAACCGTTTTTGATTTTCACGGATAGAAAACGGATAGCAAACGGTATTTCAGCCCGTTTTTTCAAACCGTTAATATATGTTTTCCCGTGGAGGGTCACATTTTTAAACTTATTTTCTAAATAGCAAGGCAATATCGCTATACAGTGGTATTAGAGTTCAGTTTTAAATTATCCAATAAGATGTCCGTATTTGATGCAGCGGTAATTTGTTAATGTGTAAAAGATGATTCGCGAACATCGCGCGAGACCACACGCCAGGCTAAAAAATTGCGGGAACATTGTTGTTGTTTGTTTGAAATTAAGAAATGGTCAATTCTGACGAGGAAATAACCCGTATTCTCCACCAGAGACACAAAGAAAACACAAAAAGTTGAAACAATGTTTAAATACGATTTTTTTTAGTCTTGGTTCCAGTATTTACCGACTCATACTTGCAAATATATTTTTACCAAGGTTATAACACGTAGTTACTTTATAGTATGTGATACTAACTTCCTGTTAACCGAATGCGAGGTCTTTACCGAGAATTATCAGCCTAAGGCTTTTTTGTACAAACCGAGCTCGAAGAGCGAGGTTTGTAGAAAAAGATCAAAGTCCGATATTTCTCGGTAAAGACCGAGCAAGCAATAAAAAGTTAATAAAAAGTTTATTATATGGCATAGGGCATGTATTTGCACTTAAAACAAACAAGAAATGCATGAATTCGTATTAGTAGCCTGGTACGCATTTGATAAAAACAAAAACAAAATATTGAATTATTCAGTTTACCCATACTGTCTGGAGTCGTCTTATTAATTTCAAAAGCGATTAAATTTTCTCTTGAGCATTTATTTGTGCCTTTTCAATCAGAATTTCTCTGTTTTTCATCTCGTATTGGATCGCCGGTAATGCCGGTCCATTACGGGAAAGTCCATTACGGAAAAGTAATGCTAATGGACCGCTGAAAATTCTTCTCAGCCAATCACGGAGCTCCACTTCATCGGAAGTGACGTTTGCCATGATAAATATATCTTATTTCGGGTGCGAGGCCCGAATAGAAAAATATTTTCCCCATGTTTCAAAAATGTTCCTGAGATTAAAGGGAAATCTTTTTCTATCCGGACCGGCCAAAACGGTAAATAACGTATTTATATTTTTACAACAACTGGCGTTCGGTCGTATTATCATTGCTTGTGTAGTCGGACTCAGCAATGGCGACAAAACATAAACAATCAAAACCTCATTTGTTTAATTTACTAAAATTCACTTCAATTTATCGTGGTGATCATTCGGCCCATATATTTTAAAATAAAATGGGCAAAATTTGCGAATAAATCATCCGCCCGCTGCTGCAGCCAATGAAATTGCAGGAAAGGCTACGATTCCGCCCACTGCTAATTTGTAAAAAATAGATGTTTGTATTGAATGTTATATTACTGTCAATATCATCACTTCGGGTAATATTTTGCCGAATTCCCCTCGTCCTCGGGTCTATAACTGATAAATAATCCTTGATCTCATACGGGTATAGTTGTTTTAGACTTTTAGTATAATTATAAATCTAAGATTATGCTTTGAAGCTGTTATGAACAAAATATTTCTTACAGTCGTAAACAATTTTCTTCACAACTGTGCAACAATTTACCTAAAACCATGTTTGCTGCAAAATGCAGCAGAATTCAAAATACAGCAATATTCTAAGCAATCTCTGTGATATTCTCAAGTGAATTCTTTTATATGCGGTTTATATGCTATTTATTTCGAAGAACGCCCAAAACAATGAAAACGCAAATACAGCATTTGTGAAAAGTTGCTTTGGAAACGACGGATACTAAAGTGGGTTTACAAAACATT
This sequence comes from Dendronephthya gigantea, assembly GCF_004324835.1. Classification (NCBI taxonomy): domain Eukaryota; kingdom Metazoa; phylum Cnidaria; class Anthozoa; order Malacalcyonacea; family Nephtheidae; genus Dendronephthya; species Dendronephthya gigantea. The sequence goes on from NW_021163012.1 coordinate 4,322,463, forward strand.
AGCAGTCGAACTTAACGCCACGTTATAACGGTGCAATTTTTCTTGCAACTTGCAATGCAATCCTACCTGTAAGAGATGTAAGAGATTTAGTGCAAAATTGAGTATTAAAAAATGTAGGTTAAAAAAACGTACATGGCGTGTAATAAACATAAAAGTTTCGTAATTGCCAAAAGGCTTTCCTCCCCCCCCCCCTCCTAGCCCCTTCTGGTAAAATATAAAGGCGTGGCTGCCCTGCGTAAGTTCCGGCGTCCATGTCTAAGATCAAAAGAATTACCAAAATTGTCAATTTCAGTTCAAAATGAATTGTTCAAAATTGTAAAAAGTCATGAAATACGTTGTGGAATTCTTGTTCTGGAGCCTAACCTGCAATATCAGGTTTTGTAAAGTTGCCAAACACCACCATATCACCAGGTACAAACGCTTCTTTCATGTCAAACACGTTTTTGGCCGGGAACAACAGGTTCTTCAGGGCAAAGAGGGACACTGACGTGAAGTCTTTGTTGAAAATCTGCACCAACTGCGGAGGAACGTCTTGCTTCATTCGGCTAAAGTATTTATCTTGGAGTTCTCGATCACTGGTTTTGCATGGTCCAGCAGGTGGTGAAATGTGACCGTCGAGTTGGAACTTTGTTGAAGTCGTGTGAATCCTAACCATCTGATTCTGTTCAGAACCAGTGACGGTCAACTTGAATACAAGCTTGCCACTTGATGTTATGAGTAGTTTGCAATGAGTAGTTTTTGCAGTGTAATGGAGTCCATTGGCCACCGAAACTCGAGGAACAGGTTCCATATTGAAAACAGCAGTTCTTGTTGATGTCATAAGCGATCTTGACATCCAAACCTGATTGATTGTCAGTCCAATCGCCTTGGTTAGACTTTGACAACGTGCAAGAATGGCTTCCATATTGAAAAGGATAGCTCCTAGTGATGTTGTAAGCCATCTTGACATCCCAACTTGATGTTTCGTCGCCAGGTTTGAACGCCATACCTTTGAGGTCTACAACCACTTTGTCACCTTCGACAGTCACGTATTCTTCTTTTTTGATGACATTGTAGACTGGTGTCACCAGGGTGTTGCTTGCCACCAGTGTTTGCTGGAATGAACAGGATACTGATCCAGCTGTCACTTTAGAAGACCACGTTTTGTCTTTGTTAAGATCGGAAGCCGGAGGATCGCTTTTCAGGATTAGGCCTTTTGTGTTTCCAAGACTTGCAGGCAAGACATCCTGGAAGAAAATCTTCGTGTTGACGATCAAGCAACACTGATAATCCGACGGAATTGGCTCCTGCAAACTGCAGTGGGCAGAACTTTGCAGTTTTCCTGTTGTTGCGATGAATAACTGAAGCAGATTTCGGTTGCTCGGGGTTTGGTAAACATTGAAGGTGAAGTTGGATGGTTTTAGAGATTTTAGGACGGAAATTCCATTGAAATCGAGAGTTCCAAATTTGTATACATCATAACCATCTTTCAATTTGGAAAAATATTCACTCAAGGCCATGGCAACAACAGTCTGCACACCACTAACCTTAAAACGTTGAGGTTGAAAACTACCACCTTTGAGCTTGACGACCACGTTATGATGGCTGGACACACAACCAGACAATATTGCAAGGTCTACATTTCCAAGGTCACTTTCTTTGATTTTGTAGTCGTTAACTGGCATCCAGTTCCCGTTTATTAAACGGCTATAGGTACAGTAACTGTCTGAATTTTGCTTATTAACATTCTGTTATAACTTCTATGTATTTTTGGATTAGGATGTGCAAAAGAATCAGAGAAATAGCCATTTTAAGATCTAAGCGATGAGCCTTGATGAGCATTGCTAAGAGCGTGCTTAGTGTTTGCTCAGAATGTTGTCACGCGGTTCAGAAATGTAACAAAAGTCTGTGATGCCCACCCTCTAGGGTATTTTTTAACCCAAAAATCGATTCTGTCATAAAATTGGACCAAGAGGTCAGTTTCTCGGCTTTTTTGGTGCGAAATTCTTGTTGAATGCGATAATACATAGCATCATGCAGATTATGAATGTTTATGTTAAAAATGGAGAAAAAATCGTCTAAAGGCACGATTTTGAAGCTAAATATATCAAAGTGATCCTAGAAATGTGAACTAAATCACTGTAACCAGTTTCCGTTTGCCTTTTGGGCAACATTTTAAGGATTAGGCTGCTTTGAGGTATGATATCCAATAATAAATCAATCGCATGCATTTTAAAGTGAATATCATAGCGAATTTGTAACATATAAAACTAAAAAAAACATGTATCTACTGAGGACAATGTCCTCTTTTAAATGGTTAAATTGTTTTTAAAATCGGTCAAATATTTGCACAGAAGATGCAAGTTAAAGTGAGCCAACCACTCTCAAAAGTCATCCGATCAGGCGACAAAGAGTTGTGCTTAACCGAGCAAAATATAACAAAGAAATGATTGTTACAACCTAATATCCGCCTAGAACTTATGTTCTTGAGTCGTGACAACTACTTTGTACTACAGTACCATTGACAGGTACTCATTACAGGAAAAGTAATTTTATGATTCCGAAGGGTCATAATAATATTCACTTTACACTTCGTTTTATGTGACAAGTTCTGCAAGTATAATTTCCTGATCGATATTGACAATCTTCCATTTTTTACAATGCTAAATTATGGGCCAGTTTAATAAAGGCTAATTAACTTTTGACTGTAGTTAGTGACAGAATTGGCCAATCAGAGTCGTGCAGTTCTGAGTTAACTAGGATTTGACTATGCAAAATATAAAAGGTTTTTAAAGGGTCTTAATTCCGAGTGGAATTATACAGACTTCAAACTCAAGCCGGGAACAGTTGAAGGAAAAATGAGTCAACTATAGGTCCTCCGGCAGGAATCGAACTATGCTTATGCGATGCCGGTACAATGCAGAAATTACCAAATTACTTGCATGGAGTAAATTGCCACGAAATCGTAATTGATTTATCCTCACCTGTGCAAAATGTACTTAAAGAGTGTTATTTAGAAATAGAAAAATTTTTTCCTGTGTTTTTTTACAGTTTTAGTATACACCCTAATATTGTCTATTACAAATCCTACATTCTGGGTGGCTACTCAACCATTGTCTATTCGTGATGGTGAACGTTTGGGAAAATTCGCTCGCGCGACCGTATAAAATTGAATTTATTAAATTATTTTTCGGTGTATTTGCAGTGTATCGATTATTTTATCGAAATTAATAGATCTAGGTACAGGGTGTAAACTAAAACAATTAGACAACTTGCCTTCGTTGACTATTCGCTCATAGACAATTCGAACTCGTTGTCTATAATTATTAAATAGAAACACGAGTGGGAGTTTGGGAGAACGAGAAATAATCAGTGGGACTGATAATCCCAAACTCAAACAACTGTTTCTATAACTGTATAGAAACGCAGGAAAAATGTTTTCAATTTCTATTACAATATAACTCAGTAAAAAGATTTTGTAGAAATATTATAGTTCGATTCAATTACAAATTCTCATTACATCACTTCCCTTGTCAAGTTCGGCGGGAAAGTTCCCGTGTTTCTATTCAGTAATGGAGACCGCTTCTTGTCCGCTTAATGTTGTATTATAAAGTAATTTGTTGATGTAGAGTGTTTAAAGTGACAAAGATAAATAAACACTCCTCTAAACAACGCAGTTTAATTGATATGTTTTGGTCCCCGAGCGGGCACGGAGCGCCTGTGAGGGCAATAATTCCGCTCGGAGATTACGAATTACACCCGGAACCCGGGAGAACATAGCTGAATTTAAAGTTCTCCAAATTCTATGTCATGGACGGTCGACGTTTGGTGGTTTTGTAATTTGAGGTTTGAGGTTTTTTCTTTGTCTCTGATGCTTTTGTACTGTTTTAATCGTTTGAAACTTTGATTTTAAACCGTTACTTAATTGCTGCCATGGTATAATTCAGCAAAATTGAACGGGCAATGTTTACACTAGCTTTGTGATTATTTTTGTATTGAATGATGGAAACATTGGCTATAACATATTTGAGTTTTGTGTCATTTCAATATTAATTTAGATCTTTTTCGTACTTGATTTGAAATAGCAAGGGGTTGCTGCATGCGTGTACTTCTAGTAAAATATAATGGTCATTGGCGTAAATTGACTATTAATTCAGGGGGGGAGCATATTCATATATTCTGCCATGCCCGGTAAATTTCTTTTGAGAGCAATTTCACTTTCAAAAGAAATCAGCCTGGCATAACAGAATATATGAATATGGTCCTCTATATCAATATGGTCCTCTATATCAATATGGTCCTCTATATCAATATGGTCCTCTATATCAATATGGTCCCCCTATATGAATATGGTTCGATTGACGCCCATCAGCCAATAACCATGATAATCTTGGAGTAAACGTTTATAAAATTATAATCCTAACAGAATGAAATCATTGAAATGTATTCATCTATAATGCTATAAAAATAAACTACTCAAAGTTCAAAATTATGAAAAAGTTTGAAGTATATGTCTATAATATTCCAAAAATTTAGTAATTAATAGGATATATCATTGTATCATTAAGAAGGAATCATACAGATTTCAAATCAAACCAGGAGCAGTTGATAAAAATTAGTCAACTATCGGTCCTATTGTATATAATATTGTATAATTAATGTTCAAAATTATCCAAAATCTTCAAAATGTTCCAGAAATCAACTTCCATAAAATATCAACTTACACGAAGTACATTAGTTAATAACTTCTAAACAATCTATGTGATAGTTATATAAATGAATTGTTTATATGCGGTTTATATGCTATTTATTTCGATGGACGCCGGAATGATGACAGGGCAAATACAGCATTAGTGAAAAGCAGTGCTCTCACAATTTAAATATGCCTATTTTTTATTGTGGGGAGGTTATTTTTAATAATCTGCGACAAAGGACATTTGAATAGAATATGATAACTATTTTTCCCTCCCCTCGATAGAGTCAAAATTCTCAAAGGAAATTTCCTTATAAGTGAGAACGCTGATGAAAAGTCACTTTTGAATTGATAGATATTAGAGAGTTGTTGTAAAACATTGGAATTCAAACTTAGTCTTAACGTTTTCTTTCAAGTTTGGTGAATCTAACAGCTGCTCTGAGTAGAGAAATCAAGCAATCAGTAGCTAGATCCTTAACAAAACGAAATAAAGTTCTATATATTGAAAAAGCAGATGCTCCCCCCCCCCCTTGACATTGTCCCACAGGTTTTCAATAGGGTTAAGGTATCTTGACTGTGCAGGCTAATCCATTTCTGTAACTCCCTCTTCCCACGAAACCATTGTTTGAATATCTTGGAAGTGTGGCAGGTTGCATTACATCACTGAAATATTGCTTGGAATAAGAGAATTAACCAAAATACCTATGAAGCTCTCTCCTATATTCGCTTCTTCTTTATGAATTTGTTTCTAAACAGTTCCTTTTGACCGCTAGTGTACAATAAAAGATTGATTGTTACGATTCCTGTTACATAGGACAATAGCAACATTTGAGCAATTCATTTTGACTGCAAGTGTATAAGATAAAGGGGGCGGAAAAGGGTTGCCCTCCCTCAGTTCCAGCGTCCATATCTAAAGCGTTCAAAATCAAAAGAATTACCAAAATTGTCAATTTCAGTTCCAAATGAACTGTTCATCATTGTAAAAGCCATAAAATACGTTCTGGAATTCTTGTTCTGGAGCCTAACCTGGAATATCAGGTTTTGTAAAGTTGCCAAACACCACCATATCACCAGGTACAAACGCTTCTTTCATGTCAAACAGGTTTTTGGCTGGAAAGAGCAGGTTCTTCAGGGCAAAGAGAGACACTGACGTGAAGTCTTTGTTGAAAATCTGAACCAACTGCGGAGGAACGTCTTGTTTCATGCGGCTGAAAAATTTCTTTTGGAGATCACGATCATTGGTTTTGCATGGTCCAGCAGGTGGTGAGAGTTTACCATTGAATTGGACGTTTGTTGAAGTCGTGTGAATCGTGACCATCTGATTCTGTCCAGAACCAGTAACTTCAAGTGGTAAGTTTGTATCCAGGTGCACCATGACTTGTAATGAGTGGTTATTGTAGCTTATTTCAGTCCAATCGCCTGAGCTAAAAAATGTCGGCCTGCGAGTGCGGGATCCATATTGGAAAGGGTAGCTCCTAGTGATGTCGTAAGCCATGTTGACATCCCAACTTGATGTCGCATCGCCATGTTTGAACGTCATGCCTTTCAGATCTACATCAACTGTGTCATTTTGAACTTTCACGTAATCTTCATATTGGCTGGGAATCTGGCCTTGGTGTGTCACCGGTAAGAAGCCGCTGGCCACCATTGTTTGGGGGAATGCACTGGATACTAAACCAGCTGTCGCTTCAGAAGACCACGTTTTGTCTACGTTTAGATCCGAAGCTGGAGGATCGCTTTTAAGGATTAGGCCACTTGTATTTCCAAGACTTACAGGCAAGATATCCTTGAAGAAAATCTTCGTGTTGACAATCAAAGAACACTGATAATCTGTCGGAATTGGCTCCCGCAAACTGGAGTGCGCGGAGCTTTGCAGTTTTCCTGTTGTCGCGATGAATAACTGAAGCAAATCACGGTTGCTCGGAGTGCGGTAGACGTTGAAGAGGAAGTTGGATGGTTTCAGGGACTCCAGGATGGAGATTTTCTTGAAATCGAGTGTGCCAAAATTGTACACTTCGTAACCGTCTCCCAAATTGGAAAAATAATCAGTCAAGGCCAAAGAAACAACATTGTTCACACCACTAACTTTAACATTTTGTGGTTGAAAATGACCTCCTTTGAGCTTAACTGCCACGTTATGCTGACTGGACACAGAACCAGACAATATTGCAAGGTCTACATTTCCAAGAACAGACGCACCGTCACTTTCTTTGACTTTGTAGTCGTTAACTGGCACCCACTTTCCGTTTATCAGAAGGCTATACGTCCAAAAACCAGAAATGATGGGCAAAGTGATTTCCGCGCTGTTTTTATTGTTCAGGAGAAACTGCAGCTCAGGAGCGTTGAAATGAAATTCAAACTTCTGTTTGTATTTCAACCCGGTGTCCGTGGTCCCATCTTTTTCATGTTTCCCAGTTTCTCGTAGAAACTTTGGATTGCCTTTCCTGTCTTCGTACTGACCTTTCAACTGTTCGTTGACTTGTTCAGCTGTCATGGAGAAAACAACATCCCATCCTCCGCAAATGGATTTGCCCTTCATCATGGCGAGAACTGTATCTTTGGATACAAATTCTGTGGAATTTGAAGATGGTGACGCTGCAACGAACGGTGGTGCACTTGTGAGATACTGCTGGGATTGAGCTTGCATTTCCAACGGCGAGATCTCCGTTTCCTTCAGTTGAGCGTAAATATGGAAGATGAGGCGTACGTTGACACGATCGTCAAACTTTATTCCCTGATTCGATTGAACTTGAGGCAAAGAGAAGTACCACTTGGAGAGGGGAGTGATTTGGGAAATCTTTCCATCAAAAGGATCTTGACTGGTTGTCAACACGTACGCTTGGAAATCCTCGAAAACACCTGGCTCGCGATCTTGAATTGAAGAGTCGACTTTTTAGAGCCCCGTGAAAATTCGCGATGTCGTTTGAAATGTCAACGTTTCACCGTCGAAGCTTCGATCATAAAATGGATCACCATCAAACACAAGTTCTGTGTAATACTTACCACTATCGGTGGAAACGATGCCATCAATCTCGACCATCACGCTTTCCACCCGCACGTAGTTGAATGATACAAACTCGCATTTGTTGATATCGATGTTAAAAGCGAAGCGACGGTTGTTTGTGATGGTTTCTGGTCGAACACCATGAATCTCGTAGATGATCGGGTCTTTCTGCTTCTGAGGAAGTGGTTGCACCGTTAGGCCCTGGTTGATGCTTTGAGACTGTCTGAAGATAGCTAACTGTAAACCCATCATCGTGAAGGATCCGATCGGAGTGGGTTGACGAAGATACTCGTATTGCAAAGCTCTGTCTTGTATGACGACAGTGGAGGCCAATATCATCAGCATCTGGCGTTGAAAGAACAACAGCTGACCCGAAATACCAATCAAATCAATTTTTTCAAGATCAAGTTTCTGAGGTTTCGCATCCAGATTGATTTTCAACTCGTCCAGGCGCTTCTTCTGATCTTGATGAAGCTTTATTCTTTGCTGAACTGCAGACAAATCCGCTGCGATTTTCTGAATTGAACTCTGTGATTCCAGCAAGGCTTTGCCACGAAGGACGAGGATCTCAAAAGCAGCAGAAAGCTTTGTCTTTGCTGAAATATCAGGTCCAGTGGAAATAACAGCTTTAAAGTTAACGTGCATCTCATCCCATTCAAGTGTGGATAACGTCACCAAACCTTCGGGTCCCAAGTCTTTCAAGGCTTCGACAACTCTTTGGGGATCTTTGGGCAGCTTTTTGAAGCTTTTATAAACGTTAATGACAGCATCAAAGACTTTAGCCATCTTTTGAATTTTCTGTACTGCGTTACCAAGTGACTGGAGTGCTGTGAAGGACGATGATGGAGTCACGAAGGCGAAACCGAGAGAAAAGAGACCAGAGGCGATGTCCATGACTGCTTTTAACGTTTCTTGCTTCTCCCAGTCTGCGACAGCGTCCTGGTAATCCATAATGGCTTCATCTACGACCGTTCTTTGTTTGTTTAAACCTGATTCTAACTTCTTTGTCTCTTTAGCAACATTGTTCATTTCGTCTTCTTTATCTTCGAAGACGCTCTGAAACATACTTTCCAAACTACTTTGGTAATCTGCTTGGGTGGAAATGTATTCCTGTAACAATTTACCAGACTTGATGATATTTTCGTTCAGGGCTTGTTCTCGTTTGATCTCTCGTTCCTCTGCCATTCTTGCTCTGATTTGGCTCTGAAAGTTCAGCAACTTTTCAGAAGCTGTTTTGATGACATTCTGGACATTTTTCACGACATCTTTGTAAGCCTCGTAGCGGAGTAATGGAACAGGGATTCCAGATTGTTGAGGGCTTCCAGCAACCTTTGCAAGGTACATTGCTCTGGCTTTCAAATCCAGCAGTTGGTCTTCACTTCCTGTTACGTCAGCAAGCCACACGAGGAAACGCTTCATTAACTCGATACTCTTATCGTGATTCGTGGAGTTGGCGAGGAGAAAGTTGAGGCGAGCTTCAGCGACAACCAGGGAAAACTGAATATCCGTGAGTCTTTCCATCACAATTTTTGATGAAGGAGATTCTCTGACATCACGAATTATGGTAACCTTTCTATCATTATATTTCATCATCAAACCATTCATAACAACACAAGACTTGCTATCATCGGAATTACTAATACGTAGACCACCATAAAACTCACCGCAGAAGAGGCGACCCTCGATATCTTTGAAAGCTGAATCTGTGATTTGGATATTTGGTGGTAAAGGGCTGTTTCCACCGCAGGAAATGACGTGACCAAGGAAAGTGACGCGAGAGGAACCAGGGACATTGATGGATGTCTTTTGCTTGTGATTGGAATTTGGTAACTATGGAGAATAAATTGTTTTAGATATTACTTTCAAATAGAATTTGACTGCAAGCTTACTGTCGGCATGTCCAAAATTTTATGTATTAATGCGGTCTATGTTTACATTACGAAATGTGAAATCAATTCCCGAAATTCCAGGTGGATTTTTCATACCATCAATTTATTAAACCCGATGTGTTCAAACCCAAATATAGATCAGTTAAAAAGAAAGTACTTTGAATTGTGCACTATTCGACGGGAATGACGGAATGACCTACCTAAATATATTAAAGGCCCCTTTACCTGAATTGCATTTGCAAAAATTGCGAATTCTCTGACCACTTCAGGAAACCTGACCACGAAGGCGTCGAGATCAATCTTCTCTTTCATGATGTTAACAGAGGGTGTTGAAAGTGTTGAGAGAAGGCCATCACCATCGATCGGGTCTGAATCTTTGAAGATGGTGTTCAAATCATACGGGCAGTTGTTGCTGAAGTACGGCGCTACGCCAAAGCCATTGGCATATTTTGTAAACATAACTCCTTTGAAGACCCGATGCCAAATCAACATCCGATAATACTCGGCGAAAATGCTGAGGGAAGCCAACTCGAATGAAATTAGAACAACTTTCTTGAAAGTTGTGTTTAAGTAATTTGAACGACCATAATGGTACGGAGTCAAGACGCTGTTCGTACCAGAGTAACTTTCATCGCACCAAAGACCGTCATGCAAGGATTTTACCAATTCTTCATCTTCACTTGCGATACAAATTTTTCCAGCTGCAGCTGTGTAACCAAACTTTCCATCATCACTTCGTGGTACGGTGAAAATTGTAAAGGAGTAGGAAAGTGGGCCACCGAAGGATTCTGGGTCTGTTTTGTAGGTCTTTTGGATTTCTTTGAACGCCGAGGCGTCATAAGCGAACACCTGGAAGATGGAATCACCAGCAGTGATGCTTGACACGAAGTGTGTACCATAGTTTTCGTAGAAATCTAGATATCCTTTGGCGCCGTCCATTGTGACATCCGTCGACGTCTTTTGCAGTTTCTCGAGTTTCTTCAGGGCCGCTAACGCATCTGGTCTGATTGTGCTGTCAGGATCTGGATTCCCAAAGATTCCTCTCTCGTAGCACAGGTGAGTTGCCATGCCAACCTTACGAGTACATCGAGCCAAAGCATAGGACCAACCTGCAGTGGAAAGGTCAACATCGAGTTGGGCGGACAGATGTTTAAGGGCTTTCTGACGAGCGACCTTGTCCATTCCTGCAAGCATAAGAGCCCCAGATGGCCAGGAAGATGGTGAGCCTCCTTCGCTGGGTTGCTCTTCGTTCCTCATTGGTCGTAGTTTTACTTGAAGTACGGCAGAAAGAAGATCTTCGGCGTTCTCGTGCAGGGTGATGACTGGGTACGACCATTTGGCGTTATCACCAGGATTCTTAATCACCGCTTCATGCTGGAAAAGGGCAGGTTTGCTTGAATTTGCGAAAGGCACGGAATAGATGTCCTTCTGAAAACCTTTAAGAAGGTTTGTGGACTGACCGAGCATGATTTCAAACTCTCGCGACATTGTTAGAATTTTCTTTGTTCTTTCGTTGGACTATTTCTGATTCCAAATCAATGTTGATTTTTCTCTGGTAAATAAGAGCATATTGAAGTTAAACTAAACAAATTTAAGCCAGGAACAGTTGATAGGAAAATGAGTCAACTATAGGTCCTCCGGCAGGAATCGAGCCTACGCTTTTGCGATGCGCGTGCAATGCTCTTGTCACTGAGCTACAGAGGCAGCTGACAAGAGCAAGCGTGGTTAATGTGTATAGGATGGTAATGCCGGGAATAGGTGAGGGTAAATCAGTTATGATTTTTAGCACTTCACTCGATGTAGGTGAATCCTAATGGTTCTGAGGGTCTTAATTTCGAATGGAATTATACACGCTTAAAATTTAAGCCCCGAACAGTTAATGGAAGAATGAGTCAACTATCGGTCCTCCGGCAGGAATTAAAAACGTAGGTTAGATTCCTGCCGGAGGACCGATAGTTGACTCATTTTTCCATCAACTGTTCCTGGCTTAATATGAAGTGTGTATAATTCCACTCGAAATTAAGACCCTTAGAACCATCAGAATTTACCTACATTTAGTGAAGTGATAAAAATCATAACTTATATACTTCTATATTTACCTCTACATATACTTCTATATAGGGCAGTAAAGTGTATCTAACTAAGTACTTCCAGTGCGAGTCTTGAGGAGCTATCTTGATTGGCGCAGTCAGCCAACTAATATCTTATATTAAATGATGTAATATAAGTTTTTATCCTCCTATACAAGAAATGTCAATGACAACTTCTGACGTCACACAAGACGTCACCACAGCCTCGCCCTCGTTAAGAAAACCCCTCCCCCTTTGGTAAATTAAGTTCAATAGCACTGAATACGGTCTAAAAAAACTGTCTATATAGAATCTATAGAGTTTTCCAGTATAAATAAAGTTGTTTAGTTAAGTTTCTTCCTGTAGTAACACTGAATCAATAAGAGAAAATCCTTACTGGACTTCTAGGAAAGACAGTTTAGAACTGATAGAGCTATCCAGTGTAAATAAAGTTAATTTAGTTTAGGTTTCCTCCTGTAGTATCACTGGATTAATAAGAGATGATCCTCACAGCAGCTTTAGGAAGAACAGTTTACAACTGATAGAGTTATCCCGTGTGATGTCACTTTTTTGTGTTCAGATATATACAGAGTAAAATAGTTGTAGAAATAGTTATATCAACTGGCATGACATGGAAGAGTATCCAGTAAATTGTTATGTCCAGTGAACTGGTTGTTTTATGAAAGAATTCGAGCGATGAAGCATATGCGCTGTTTTGAAAAGGCTAGTATTAGGATGACGCAAAGGGGCCTTAATTTAAGTAAGTGGTTGGCAAGCAGCGTAGGAATAGGATTTCGAGAGCGACATACTTCGAAATCCGGACTCTGACTCCGACCCGAAATTCAAAATTGAAAATACACGGATCTAAACTGGATTCAAAATTACCCAATTATCTATTATAAATCAGTAATTTCAGTATTACTTACTATCATCTATCTACCTGTCGGCCTATCTATATGCCTTACGATCAAATTGAACGGTTGATATATATTTGCGCAAAGTCATACCTGAGACCGTAGCATATTTTGACATTGTTTGCAATGTTTGGGAGTACGATAATGTCATATAATCATATTGGTGCGGTGAGCGTTAGGGTCAAGGACCAGTTGTATAAAACTCTTAATCAGTTTTTAATCACTTTTTTGTAGTTAAAACGTCGTTAACTTTAATCACGTAAAGTTAACTTGGGCTATAGTCAACGCAGCGATTTACGGGTTATTATCAACGTAAGATGCTGTATATTCTTATAAAATTCACTGCACAATTTCGCCACCGTGGGGTGTTTATTGGCCAACAATAAAATGCGTTTGTTTTGATTAGCCAGTTCTAATGAGTTGACAGTTGAAATGTTTTAAAAACTGTCACTCAAATCATCGCTGCATATTCAATCAAAACGTAAAGTTGAGTAGGGGTGAACGTCACGTTGGCTGCTAATAAACAACGATAAAAATTCGGCCCTCGGCGCGTTTCATTGCAAATAGAAGTAGCAGACGTCCGGAGTAAATTTTGGATCCCAAAAGGGTGACAATGTTTAAAAAAAGTTGTAAATGAGTGCTGCGTTTGTGAAAGACTAACATGCGGTTAAATCGTATAAGGCTCCAAAAACCACAACTTCGCGCCTTTGCCACCATTTCGAGTGAGACATTCGCCGCCATTTGGCAAGATAGGAGAAGTAGATCTCGCAGGGCCTCTTTATATAAAGCAAGCGAAAAATATAGTCAAGGTTTATGCAGCGTTATTTTCATGTTGCGTATCGAGAGCAGTCCATTCAGAAATAATTGAGGATTTGACCGCGCAAACATTTAGAAGATTTTTAAGACGTTTTACTGCACCTCATCACTAATCACTAAACTCATCACTAATTGTCTCAGATAACACCAAAACATTTAAGGCTGTAAATAAAACACTGAGGCGCCTGTTCAATAATCCCGAAGTAAAGTCAGACTTAGAGATTAGAAGGATAGTATATGGAAGTTTAATCTAGAGAGAACACCATGGTGGGAGGGATTCTTTGAACGAATGGTAGCTATAAAGAAACGTTAAGGAATGCATTAGGAAGGTACTAGGAAATGCTAAATTGACCAATAGGAGTGAGAATTATTTTTTGCAGAGGTACAGGCGGCTATAAACTGTGGACCACTGACTTACCAATACGACGAACGAGAGACGGAGATTTTGACTTTATCTCACTACATCGTAGGCGCACAATGAGCATGCCAGACGATATTGACGAGCCCAACGATTACAATGACAATAACACATCAACCGATCCGTATACCATCTGACTACAAGGAACAAACACTTTCGGAAAAGGTGGAGACGCGAATATTTAGTCAATCTCAAAGAGTTCCATAAAACATAGGTGAAAGAGCATGGAATAGGTAAGGTTGAGGTGGGAGATATAGTGACTATTTTTGAGCAAGGTGTGAAGAGGGATCATTGGCAGTTGGGAATTGTTGAACAGCTAATTATAGAGGGTAAGGTTGGTAAGGTGCGGGTTATAACTTTGGGCAAACCAGTTCGTTTGTCAAGGCCGAAGCAAAAATTTCATTTGCTTGAAAGTAAGAGTAGCCGCCCCGCGTTAAAAACAGAGGCGACATCATGCACTCACCCCAAGGCACAAAGGAATGCGAAGCAAGAAGCAGTAAGATCGGAGTTTGTGTGCCGCCAGATCAGAGCAAACAACAGATATACGTATGGCGCGTAGGAACTTACCTAAGCAGAGCGTGGCTTTAGACGCTGGTCGCGCGCAGGCTAAAAGCTACAGTTATTTGCAAGCCAGCGTTAACCATGAAGTTTTTATCTCGTTTGTTTCCTTTTCAAACTTTTGGGTTTAACCGGAAACGTTGAACATGAAACTATAAACCAATCAGGTTTCACTGTGTCGGTGATATTTCGACAGTTGGGCGGAACCTGTCAATACTGTCAAAATATCACAGTGTAGCTTGATTGCTTCATAGTTTAACATTCAACGTTTCCGGATAAACCCAAAAGTTTGGAACGTAAACAAACGTGATAAAAAGTTCACAGTTAACGCTGGCTTGCAAATAACTGTAGGTTTATGCTTGACTCATAATGAGCCATTCGGAGGAAGAGTCCCAGTAAATTGTTATGTCAAGTGAATTGTTACGTTCAGTAACAATGGTAACTACAGGGTGTCCCAAAAAAAACGAAAACTATTGAAATCACTCATTGTTAAAATTGAATGCCGTGTTCACGAATTTCAGCCCGTGGGGATTTAATGCAACTTATAAAATGCTAAATGCTTTGTGTTGCTAGAGAAAGGGGACATGTCGAAGGTCATGGTCCTTGAGATGCACATTTGAATAATGTTATCCATATTTGTAAATTGTAAATATTGTTAATAAATATCATTTTTGCGAACAAGCAAATTTTACAGCATCATATGCATGCATAAAAATGCTTATGGCAACCCCGATTTATACACTTGTGGGCCCAACAGAGTGCTTAGGCATTCAAACTCTAACAATGGCATTGTTATGGGTGATTTCAATAGTTTTCGGGTTTTTTGGGACACCCTGTATATAGCATTATCAAAGGTCAAGTTGTAACAATGCCTATACGCATTGTAATAAACAGGTTCTTCCTCTTTACGCAATAAATGTAGATTAAATCAAGTAAGCGTTTTTTGACGTAGTCTTAAGTTATGTTCTTCCTTAGACGTAAGTCCTAAAATCTTTCTTCCTTTAAAAACACTATAAAAAAAACTCAATCTTTAGGAAAAGGAGAATTATTCTGTAAATTTGTATCGCTATTGTGAAATGTATATATTTCAATAATTTAGTTTGAATTATGGTCAGAATATATTTAATACATGTAGATTCTGGTCCTATTTTAATAATATCGCTGCTATTAATATTTCGTCGTTTAACAAGATGATGTGGTACTGTATGGGCACGTTGAAACATCGCAGTTTGCTCAGTATTGAAGATTTAATATAACTATATAAGCACAAATTCCAAAGGCAAAGTTTAAGACAAAGTGAACGTATCATGCGGTTTATTTACATTTTTTAACAATTGAACTTCTATACTTTTTAAAGTACGATGTGCTTCTGGATTTTGCGTTCGAACAACGTTAAGGTTAGCAAGGCATCTAAATGAATATGGACTGTATTGTTTATGTTCCGAAGCTTTTTATATTGAAGACTGGTACGTTCGCAGCACGCCAGAGTTAACGCTAGAACAGGCGTCTTGTTATAGCCGTTTCTATCGCTTTTTACTGCAGATATTTGGTGTGTATCAATCGCATGGGTGCTTCGGTTTAAAAAAGATATAACAAAGAAAACAAAGACAAAAAAGGCAATGAAGACAACAAAGACAACAAAGACATAGCGCGACGCCTTAATTCAACACATTAGACAGTACTGACTGTACTGTACGTCTCATATCTTACCTACTTACAGTATGTAGGCGGTTTCTCTGCGATCAAAACTCTTCGAACCAGAGTTTTTTGTTTTCTTTTTCTTTTCGAGGCTATGAACATAACATTTGTTTTCTTAGTGTTTAGTGTGAACTTGTTGGCTTCTAACCATTTACTGATATGACGCAAGTCTGAATTCAGTGTGCATTCGATTTCCGTTGGAGACCTTCCTGTACATGACAGGTTAGTGTCATCAGCAAACACGGTTACTTGTTTGTGCTGGAGGCTATTTGGCAAGTCGTTTATGTAAAGAGAATATAGTAAAGGTACTAAGTTAGAGCCTTGTGGTACCCCACTTTCTGCTAATCCTTGCTTTGATTTTTCGTTGTTAATTACACAGACCTGCTCTATGTTGCTCAGGAAGGATGTGAAAAATTTTAAAGATGTTCCCTGTAGAGTTTGCACAAATTTATCTGTAAATTATTATTAGAATTTGTAATTACTAGGTTGCCAGCAGGACCAGCGCCTTTTAGGGTCCCGCGATTTTTTCGTTCCAGCTATGCCTTGGGACAAACTTAATTGAAATATGCCATGAAGTGGCGTAGTCAGCCCGACAATTTAATCATGCTATGCTAATATTTTGGTGTTCATTGACTGTGAAAACAATGAATTTCTAAAGTAATGAATAATGATAATCATTAACGACATAAAATTTGCATAGCATGACTAAATCGTCAGGCTGGCTACGCCACTGATGTCATGAGGATATGATAAATATAAATAAAAAACTTAAACACCAAGTTTACATCTATACTCTTGTTTGTGATTCTGTGTCAGAGTTTAGAGTTGCTATATGTATAATTATAATAAAATCGACATAAAGCGTCGTTCCAGTGACCCAGCATCGCCTTATATATGCAAGCGAATAACACATAACATCATATGCACAGTTAAATCAGTATACTTAGGAACGATTCGTTGCTATAGACAAAGCAAAAATTTGGAGTTCCGCGTGAAAAAAATGCCGCGGGCCCCGAGGTGTGTAAACCCGCTCCTTACTTGGCTAAATGAATTTTGCTATGCCGTAATTTATAATAACAAAAACAAACTCATTCAAACCGCAAACACCATAAATCCTGTGAATTTGTAGCAAGAGTTTTCTGGTATATATCGACATGACACGATATTTAAAGTGTTTGCATGCATGCATACGGCATTTCGTGCGCTTACAATTTCACAATAGAGTGATTTTCAACCAAAATACCACAGATAAACCGCCTAAAACACCTTCCAACCCCCGGTAACAACTCCGAAACGTCTATTAGGCCCTGTTCATATGAGCCGGGATGGCCCGCTTTGCCGGGCTGACTCGCTAGAGGCGAGATCCTACTTCCTAAGTTGTTTCTATATGTTTTTGAAATTTGATTCACATGGAAAGCGAGCCAGCCCGCTTTATAGCGAGATCTCGCTTGAGCGAGGTGAGATCTCGGCAAAACGGGCTCATATGAACGCACTAGGCGGGCTAGCCCGGTAAATCGTCGATCGCTTTCTCTACAAATATACCTTCATAGCATCATTTCGCCATTTTATATGTATTTGCAAACCAAAAGAACACAATACATTTCAAAATTAACGAAATGTATCTGCCCAAAACCGCTGTAATCGATGCAAGCAGCATTTTTCGATTTGTTTAGCATCAACAAATTATAAAACGCTACCGGGCTAGCCCGCCTCATGTGAATAAGAAAAAAACTAGCCCGGCAAAGCGGGCTAGCCCAGCTCATATGAACAGGGCCGTAGTCGTATTTAACAAAAATATCTCGGTCGCTTACCTTAAACTGTGGCCGATCAAAATTAAACATGGACTCTGATCCCCATTGCTTGTCTGCATGCGTTTGTCTGGTCATGCAAATTTGGGTCTTTTATAACTTTAGTTAATTACATACCATTAACTACGGAAGGTCAATGCTGATTGACAAGTTGATCCAAGCAATTAGCAACGGTAGCTAGCAAATTGCACGCTTTTTAAATCTTCAAATTCCGTTACTTTTTTTTAAGAAAATTTAAAGGAACCGCTATTGTGTAGAGTATCATAGCCGTTTCTACTAGCTGTTTTCTAATGCAGAAATATGGCATATATCAATCGTGTGCATAGGTGAAACTTCGGTTTCAAAAAGGTATAACAAAGAAAACAAAGACAACAAAACAATAAAGACAACAAAGACAACAAAGACATAACGCGACGCATTAATTCAACACATTAGACAGTACTGACTATACTGTACGTCTCATATCTTACCTATATACTTACAGTATGTAGGCGGTTCTTCTGCGATCAAAACTCTTCGAACCAGAGTTTTTGTTTTGTTTTTCCTTTCGAGGCTATGAACATAACAATTGTTTTCTTAGTGTTTAGTGTGAACTTGTTGGCTTCTAACCATTTACTGATAGGACGCAAATCTGAATTCAGCTTGCATTCGATTTCATCCGTTGGAGACCTTCCTGTACATGACAGGTTAGTGTCATCAGCAAACACGGTTACCTGTGTGTGCTAGAGGCCATTTGGCAAGTCATTTATGTAAGGAGAAAATAGTAAAGGTCCTAAGTTAGAGCCTTGCATGTGGTACCCTACTTTCTGCTAATTCTTGCTTTGATTTTTCGTTGCTGATTACACAGACCTCCTCCCTATTGCTTAGGTAAAATGTAAAAGGCTCTAAAGATGTTCCCCTTATTCTGTATTGCTGACCTTTTCGAAGAATGATAATATCTAGAAGGTCTACTGTGACTGTCGAATGCTTTTTTAAAGTCTATGGCTTTGCCCTTCTATGGCTTTGGGCGTTTGCACGGCTGAACGAAATGCATCGCAGGATACCGCAACGCTTGTAAATTGTATTGCGATTCTTTTAATCTATGAATGTTGTGCATTGGCAGAGCGACCTTGCAATGCAGCCTCAAATATAAACAAATCAATTGGGTTTGCTTTATAAAACAAAGTTCGAAAGATAGCGACAAACGATTGAAGTTTATATTTAAAGCGATTATTCTGCTTTGCCAGAAAACGCAGGGACGCAAAAACATATCTTTAAAAACAAATTGTACTAATCTCTTTGGCTGGGAAGTATATTTGTATGAAAAACATGCACGCGCCATATTAGCCACAACTTGCGAGTCCCAGAGATTCGTTTAGAATTCCGCTTTCAAACAATTGAAACAAACTAAAATATATTCGCCGAATAAATAAGACAAGCTTTGCAAGTAAGTGAGTTCCTCGAGTACTCTAAAGGCGATTCTCCATTAACGTCCGCTTCACCCGCGCAGGCGAAGCGGCTTTTGAAATTCTGTCCATGCGACCGTGACGGACCTGAAAAACAAAGCGCGCTTCGCCCGCGCGGGCGGAGCGGACGTAATGGAGAATCGCCCTAAGTTCGTTTCACGCGCCACGAGTGTACGCCGCGGCCATATTTGTCGGATATTTGAACAAATTGTCTTTTATGTATAATTCCCTTGAACTTGGCTCAGCGCTGGATTACACAGTGGCAAATGCTAAAAATGCCACGGGCCCCACGCCTTTTAGGACCCCGCGATTTTTTCGCTTTGGGTATTCCTGGGGACAACCATGATTGAAATATATCATGAGGATCAGAGGATATGATAAATATAAATAAAAAACTTAAACACCAAGTTAACATATATACTCTTGTCTGTGATTCTGTGTCAGGGTTTATAGTTGCTATATGTATATGATTATTATAATAAAATCAGCATAAAGCGTAATTCCAGTGACCCAACATCACCTTATATATGCATGATGCGAATATATGCGAATAATTTATATCATCATATGCACAGTTAAATCAGTGCTTAGGAACGATTCGTTGCTATAGACAAAGCAGAAATTTGGAGTTCCGCGTGAAGAAAATGCCGCAGGCCCCGCGGTGTGTAAACCCGCCCCTTATTGGGCTAAATGAATTATGCTATGCCGTAATTTACAATAACAAAAACAAACTCATTCAAACCGCGAACACCATAAATCCTGTGAATTTGTAGCAAGAGTTTTCTGGTATATATCGACATGACACGATATTTAAAGTGTTTGCATGCATACGGCATTTCGTGCGCTTAAAATTTCACAACCGAGTGATTTTCCATCAAAATACAGGCATGTTGTAAAACACGGACTGGACTGCATTTGTAAAACACGGACTGGACTGGACTGGACTCAAAATCTGTAAAACACGGACTCAAAATCTGTAAAACGCGGACTCAAAATCTGTAAAACACGGACTCAAAATCTGTAAAACGCGGACTCAAAATCTGTAAAACGCGGACTCAAAATCTGTAAAACGCGGACCCAAAATCTGTAAAACGCGGACCCAAAATCTGTAAAACGCTAAGTTTGAACTACAAGCGGGTCTGGCTTGCTTGGTTAATGATTGTTCGTTTGATTTGAAAGGAAATCAACCGCAGGGTCTTCATATTTCATTTGGCAGTTTTCACACCTTTCTGGCGGCTATACTATTACTTCAGTTCAGAGTGTTAGCAAGATTCCCAAGTAACTACACCAAATTCATAAATATTATATAATGCGTTCTAACCCATAGATAAGTTATTTCAATTTTAAAGATTTTGTAGCTATCAACAGTTTCGTATAGGCTGTAACCTTAAATTGTTACAGCTTATATTATTTCGTATCCGGAAATACAAACTGTCAAACAGCTGCATTCATGCGACGATTGTGTATGATAGTCTGTCGCGTATAGTCTGGACTGAAAACCAAGTTACTTCAGTGGTATATTTTAAAATGGCAGGGAGCTTTAAGCTCCCGAAAGTTGTTTTAATACAAAAGGATTTAGAGCTTCCGAGATTTGCCTGGAGAAGCATTTCCAAAGAAAAAAAACTTGGATCTGGCAGTTTTGCGTCGGTATATTTGGCTACATATGGTAGCACTTCGCAACAAAATGTCGTTGTCAAGAAACTTAAAAGTCTTAACATCGACTCCCAGACGCGCTTCGTAAAACAGTTGCAAACATCACCAAGTATCTCATCCGTTTATCTTCATGTTAACTTGTACTGTGCACGAACAGCTCTTCCTCAGTTTACACCGGCTTTGTGCCATTTACAAAGCGATTTAATTCCGTTTCTTCAGAAAGAACATTACAACCTCATGCTGACGAAATTGGGTATAAATTTTGCGCTTTAGAGTCGTTCTATTTCTCGAGTCAATATTTCTCTGGCACAAAATCAATTATTGAAATCTTGGCGAACCAGTGGTTTTTATTACTGATCTATGTATTGACTGAAAAATTGATTGCTACAGCCTACAGACGCTACCTTCTCGCTTGTCCTACAATTACAAATACATAACGTTTTAAATAACGGCCGGTTTATTTACAAGCTTCGCTTTATATTTTCTTCAAAATATAACAATATTTTCTTCAAAATATAATATAGAATAAGCATATTCATCACAAATCACAGCCGGTCGAGCGAGAAGAAAATAAGAAAATTATAACGACGCATACGTCATGTAAAGATTATATAACCAACGTGAACAAACATTGTTATGCGCAGAATATATGCTCAGAACGGACTGTACATCATCTTTAAACAGTCATAAACTTTCTACTCGTTTCATAAAAACTGCTCATATAGCTATATACCATATTCAACGCGTAAACCTTTTTCAAAAACATCAGTTATCGCGGCGTTGCGAGTTGATGTTGAAAACCGGTTTTCGTGTAACATTTTTACAATTTAACAATTTACCTTTCAACGATGGGAAAGTAAATTGGCATATGGTAAAACGCGGACTGGATTGGACTTGTAAAACACGGACTGGACTAAATTAGTAAAACACGGACTGGACTAAATTAGTAAAATGCGGACTGGACTAAATTAGTAAAACGCGGACTGGACTAAGTTAGTAAAACGCGGACTGGACTAAATTAGTAAAACACGGACTGGAATAAATTAGTAAAACACGGACTGGACTAAATTAGTAAAACACGGACTGGAATCGATAAAATTTCTTAAATTTTATAATTATTATCACAACAAGAGATTTAAAAAGTCGTATATACTTTCCCAAAGTTTTGGAAAGGAAGCGTAGAGCCTTGAACATTATTCACGATGTAAAGAAACTAGGAGCGACGAGCATTGCTTCAAAACATTCCGGGCGTAAAAATCGAGCAATTCTTTCAGAATCTACGCAATTTATCATCTTATGTTATGAATTACGACAATTACGAGCATTCAATTCAACACAAATATAATTTGGAAGGCTTATTCCATTAATAGAGCTAAGAGGTTAGGAAGAAACGATGCTGTTGTTTATATATGTGCTGATAGATCTCTTACACGAATATATATTATGTCGATAGCAAGTCGATACCTGGTATTCTGCATATACAGTACATAAATGATATTATACAGAACGGACATTTTTTGCAGTAATCAAATCATTTTGCCGGTATACAGTATTGATTATAAGTATATTCTTTTATACAGTGGCGTAGCCAGCCTGACGATTTAGTCATGCTATGCAAATTTCATGTTATTTTTATTATTCATTTCTTTATAAATTTATTGTTTTCACAGTCAATGAACACCAAAATATTAGCATAGCATGACTAAATTGTCGGGCTGGCTACGCCACTGGTTTTGTATCGATTTACGCGTCGAAGTATCCACATCATAGACATAATAGTTAATATCCACATCATAGACACAATCATACTTCGACGCGTTAATCGATACAATATTCATTTCTTTATAAATTTATTGTTTTCACAGTCAATGAACACCAAAATATTAGCATAGCATGACTAAATTGTCGGGCTGGCTACGCCACTGGTTTTGTATCGATTTACGCGTCGAAGTATCCACATCATAGACATAATAGTTAATATCCACATCATAGACACAATCATACTTCGACGCGTTAATCGATACAAAACAATATACTTATAATCAATACTGTATACCGGCAAAATGATTTGATTACTGCACAAAATGTCCGTTCTGTATAATATTATTTATGTACTGTATATGCAGAATACCAGGTATCGACTTGCTATCGACATAATATATATTCGTGTAAGAGATCTATCAGCACATATATAAACAACACAGCATCGTTTCTTCCTAACCTCTTAGCTCTATTAATGGAATAAGCCTTCCAAATTATATTTGTGTTGAATTGAATGCTCGTAATTCATAACATAAGATGATAAATTGCGTAGATTCTGAAAGAATTGCTCGATTTTTACGCCCGGAATGTTTTGAAGCAATGCTCGTCGCTCCTCGTTTCTTTACATCGTGAATAATGTTCAAGGCTCTACGCTTCCTTTCCAAAACTTTAGGAAAGTATATACGACTTTTTAAATCTCTTGTTGTGATAATAATTATAAAATTTAAGAAATTTTATCGATTCCAGTCCGTGTTTTACTAATTTAGTCCAGTCCGTGTTTTACTAATTTAGTCCAGTCCGTGTTTTACTAATTTAGTCCAGTCCGCGTTTTACTAACTTAGTAATGCGTGGGTCATTCGTCCATTCAATTTTTTCCGAAATTGAAAATTGAAAATTGCATTCAATTTTCAATTTTTTATTTTGCAATTCGTAAATATATGTAAAAATAAATTTCGGATATTAATTTTTATGCTTTTATAAGACGAATTTAAAAGAAAAAACGGCGCACATTGGGAATTTTTTCTTTAGTATCGTTGCCGATTTTCACCATCTTTCAATTTAATATATATACGGTGTTTGTACAAAATTATAAAAGCAATCAATTTTCAATTATTCCTTTCGAGAAAAAAATCGAAAATTGATTGCACTTCCGGTAGCAAAATTGCGTAGGGGGGGGGTGTCCTCATAACTAAAATAGCGCGGGAATCTTAAGCTTTGATAACAAGTTAGGCTAATCAGCAGCAAATATGGATGAAGTTAACTTGGAGTACGTAAAAGATCTCGTGTTAACCAAAGAAAAACACACTCTGAAGTAAGCCTGATATTACAAGAAGCGTTTCCAGGAAAAAGAGGATTTAGTGAAAGATCAGTAAGAAGATTTTGCTGTGGAATGACATACACTCACAACACGTGTATCTAATGACGATTTGCACAATGTGCAAGGACAGTTGTTGCCAAGGTAAGAGAGTAAGAAAAAGGTTTTAAATCAAATACTATATGGTCCCAAAAAATCTCACAATTTCCCCCTCCCCCTGCCAACTGTAGCCCCAAACCTCAGTTTATCAGCAGCATATTTACACACTGCCACTCACTTCCCATCCCGAAACCTTAATTTTTGGCACTCTTGCCCCAAAGCAAATTCAGAAAATCTAGCTGTCTAGGTGTTATGAACCTTTATTTTAGGTTGGGCCAGCATGGGGTCGGAAAATGGTGAAGGGCTATATGAGGAGCATTGGTGTCACAGCTGGTGAAAAGCGCATTGGTAGGGCTTTGTCTATAGTGTCTCCCGCATATCAAGCCAAACGAAATGCCAACACAGCAAGACAAGTCAATCCAGTGCCATATAATGCTGAGTATTTTGGTCACAAATTACATTTGGATCAAAATGAAAAATTGGCATTGTATGGGTTAACAGAAGTCTGTGCAGTTGATGGTTTCAGTGGTAAAATTGTAGCTTTTGCTACAATGCCAGTCAAAAATAATGTTCTCATTTATGAGCATATTTACAGGTAAAGCATTCAGCATACAGCATTAAAAATCATGGTTGTGGAGTTTTTAGAGTTTGCATTTTGAGAAAGAAATGTAATATGTTTTGTTTAATTATGAGGGAATAAATGGGAAATTTTGCTGCAAATTAACATTAAAGGAAACTAAATTGCAATTGCCTTTCCGACATCATGTTCAGTAGCTGATAAACCCAACATGAAGTTTTTCAAGATAAAAATATATTGCAAATTTCTTAGTTTCTTTGGGGCATGCAAACTCCACAACCATGATATAGGCATTTTAATTATAAACAAAACTCATTGACCTATTATCCTTCCCATTGTGCATGTATTTTTACAGCAATGTGCATATGCTTTTTGATAGAAATGTTGTTTTACAATATGGAATGTGGGACCAAATACGCGTGGATCATGGAACAGAATTTTATCTCAAATTGCATGTGCAAAACAGGTTGCAAGAGTATAGAGGAAACGTAACTAGATCACCTTACATTCAGACCACATCAAAGCAGGTATAATATTCATAAGGTAAATTATAATAAAATATGTAAAAAACAACTGTGGCAAAATGCAGGTGGTAGAAAGTGTGTGTTTTCTAGGGGTTAAGGCCCTTAACCCACTAGTGCTTCCCCTTTGACAAGTAAAATCACCCAGCATTTGAAAAAAAACCAGCTTAATAACTACTGTAGAGATTAATCACAATTCAGCCTGGTTGTCAAATACATAGTACTATTGTAGGTTTTGATCATGATGTTGCTTCCTGTTATTAATTGTATTAATCCCAATTAATTTTAAAAAATAAATTTGCACATAATAATTTCATAATTGTAGATTACAAGAAAACAAGTCAACTGTTGTTATTTATTGTAGAATCTTCCTGTTGAGAGAAAGTGGGTAGAGTTTAACACTCGTGTAAATTACCCTATTAAAAGTGTTCTCAATTCAATGGCTAATGAAGAACTCATCAATATGGATGATGACATTACCAAATTCTGCGTATCATGGTTTGTGTCGAGGGTTGCAGATACAGGAATAAAACAGGTTATTGACAGTTGGAACAATCATCCTATTCCAGGTAAGGATATTCCTCTCAAAAGTAATGATTAATTAACCCATTAAACTCCAGACACATGCCTGAAAAACAAGAAAATTGTCAGGCATTTTTCAAGAAAAAACAGGTAGAGCACATTTAATAATTTTAATAACGGAATTTTAATCAGTGTGCTCCATCAAATTGGTTTAAATGAAGCAGGCTTTGCTTTTATAGGTTATTTGTTTTTCCTTCAAAATAGGAAAGGGAGTTCCAAATGAAAGAATGCAAGCAAGTAACAAAGCATGCTTGCTACCAACACAAGATTTACTACCAAGTAAGCTGTGGCCTTATATGAAAGTGAAGGAGGAACTATTACCCTACCAGAATTGTTTGGAGTTGATCCCATTTATGAAAACCCACAGCTGAAGAAATTGCGTTTTGATTCATTTGTTGCTGCTTATCCTAATTTCAGTACAATCTTTCATGGTGTGGTAAATGGAGAGAGTTACCTTTTTAAAGAAGGCCTTCAGCATTTTATATCTTTGACAACAAATCAACATTAAAAACAGGCTAAATGAAATTGGTAACTTACAATTTCAAGAGTATTAATTAAACACTTGGTAACAAAGTTCAACTCAATTGGTTATTCTTTCAGCATTCTGAAAGATTTCTCTGTTTATAGTTCTTATTCCAAACCCAACTTGCAAACATGGCAACAACTATCATTGTGCAAACTATAACTGAATTAATCTACATTATACTGTACATGTAGAAAACATATCTGGAACATTTTAGATATCTTCAATGTTTGTGTTGGAAAGAATTATTCAACATCATTGTCTGCACCCTTGATCATATTTCCTAGAGCAGCCAAGAACTCGTCAAGACCCTTAAACTGGTATGTTGAAGCATACCCTCGTGGCTCGTTACAATATGGACATTTCTTACTTAAACTGTCAGTTCCATTGTACCATGTGTTAACACAGACCTCACACCCAAGCAGAGTACAGCAACACTTTGTTGCTATAACTGGTGGTTTTATGGGTGTTTCATGGCAAATTTTACACATGAAGGCATCACGAACAAGCTTCACAAGCCCCACTGGCAAAGAAACCGACTGGTTAACTTGAAGTATATCATTTATCATCCCTTTCATCTCATGTAATTGTGACTTTAGTTGTTCAAAATCAGTGCTGGTGACAAATTTTGCTTTCTTATTCTTGGATACAAATTCATCATCACTATCATCCGAAACATAATGGGAAGTAATCTTCTTCTCCTTTGATTTATTCACTCCTTTAATACCTCTGGGATTTGCCTTCACGGCATATATCTTTCTACTTGCACATTTCCAAAAGCTCAAACCTGAAACAACATTAAATTGTTAGGACTAAAAGGAGTTACAAGGAACTATTCAAGCAAAGCCCCTGCATTTCCTTGTTTGCTAAAGGGTTACAGTAAGGTCATTTTTAATTAGTACTTTTAGTTAAACCCCTAATTACTTTTATGAAATAAATTACTTATAAAAACATGTTGTGTTGTTCTGGAGCACTATATTTGATTTACTTAAAGTACATGCTATACATGAAATCATTTTTTCATTAACAATGAGTTATATATTGTATCAATATTGTTGAACAGTGTTGGCTGCACAACATTGTTCAATCCTGCTGACAGCAGGCTCATAACTTTTACACCTGTATAAAGTAAATATTAATTCCTGTTGTTAAATTTATTACCAGTGTGTGAGGTCAAGCTACATATTACAAGGTAAGTTTTTATTGTTTAATGATGCATTGTGCCTATTTATATTGCAGGCCATTTTAGTTTAATAATTATATCTCAACCTTATTATAATTGTATACCAATTATATAACATATAAACATAATGTAAACAAATTAGTATACATCTGCTAAGCAGAATTAACAGTCTCTTTAACCATGGAGATGTGCCTAAATGCACCCTAATATTAAATATTTGAAGACAATTGGTAAAAATGGCTATAAAGCATAGAATACTGACCTCTTGTTCCCTCATTGTCCATGATTTTTAAGCCATTGCTGGTGACCAATTCAATTGCTTCATCATGGAATGATTCTTTTGCTTTCGTTGTTAGAAAATTGACATTTGCATTTTCTTCGTTTATATTTATGTACGTTTGCCCTATCTCTAGAAAGGTTGGATTGTTTTTTTCATTTCTTAATGACATCTGAGCATGGATTATCTTAACTATCACAGCATTTTTCCGTCTTCCACCACCAAACAGAGGGGTGGCACCAGGTGTTGACTTGGTCAAAGTTGGAGTAGTGCTATATGAGAAGGATTGTACAGAATGCTGCTGCTCTTGGCTAGATGTGCTGGCCATATCATCTCCCATCACCTCAACTGATCTACCATCCTCCAGATGAGTAGTGTTAAAGCGACCTGCTTCATTTGGCCAAAAGGATAAGTCTCCAAATTCTTCCTTTAGGTATAAGGAATTTGCTTCAACCTGAAAATTAATGTAAACAATACATAGTCATAGAGAATTGAGAGTAACATTGTACAAGCAAGATTTTCATATACACTTAACATTTAAATTTATATTTTGGTAAGAAATTGCACAATATACCAGGGGGTTTATAAAGTGGGTGCAATATACCCCCAAAATTATAGTGATATACTTTTCATTCAGCCATATATATTTCTATTTATAAACGCTTACTTTACAATAAGATGGACATGATTTACAATTTGTATTTTTGCAAGTATCCAATACTTTTATTGAAATACATATTGAAAAGGCTCGTTGCCCAAACAGTCATGAGAAATATTAATAATTTATATTAATACAAAATTATGCTAAATTTACTCGCCTGGAATGCTCGAGAAAGCCTTGACACCGTGAGCTCACTGGACGAAATTCGCAATCTTAAGCTTTTCCCTTCCCGATGAACATCAAAAATCTTTGTGCTTGCCATTTGCAGTTGAAGGAATAACCAAATAACAACGCCGTTTACATAAAACACAACTATACTACAGGAACAGTGTTATAACCGTGGAACACGTTCTTTTTTGTGTTCCCGCCGGCGCGAAAGAAATTCAAAGAATTAGGGCCAGTGGGGGAGGGGGGGGGTTTGCTACCGGAAGTGCAATCAATTTTCAATTTTTTTCTCGAAAGGATTAATTGAAAATTGATTGCTTTTATAATTTTGTACAAACACCGTATATATATTAAATTGAAAGATGGTGAAAATCGGCAACGATACTAAAGAAAAAATTCCCAATGTGCGCCGTTTTTTCTTTTAAATTCGTCTTATAAAAGCATAAAAATTAATATCCGAAATTTATTTTTACATATATTTACGAATTGCAAAATAAAAAATTGAAAATTGAATGCAATTTTCAATTTTCAATTTCGGAAAAAATTGAATGGACGAATGACCCACGCATTCTTAGTCCAGTCCGCGTTTTACTAATTTAGTCCAGTCCGCATTTTACTAATTTAGTCCAGTCCGTGTTTTACTAATTTAGTCCAGTCCGTGTTTTACAAGTCAAATCCAGTCCGCGTTTTACCATATGCCCCCATGCATGGTAGAGGTACTAATTATATCATCTGTCTATCAAAATAATAAAGCTGTTTTCATTAATCTGCCTGAAATGGGGTTGTAATTAACAACATTCCTATAGCATGAAATAAACATTGCATATGATACTTTCCCTTATTTGAAGTATTTAAATATGTTTTGGATTCATCGGTTATGAAACAAAGTTCATAAAGTTTAAATGTTAAAAGTTTTCATTTGTAGATTTTGTAGTTAAGAAAGGCAGTGGCGTAGCCAGCCTGACGATTTAGTCATACTATGCAAATTTTATGTTATTACCATTATTCATATCTTTAGAAATTAATTGTTTTCACTGTCAATGAACACCAAAATATTAGCATAGCATGACTATATTGTCGGGCTGGCTACGCCACGGAAGAAAGCCGCAATGTAGAAACGTAAGTTAGACAAATGCAGCCGCCTAAGGCTAAGGGGTTGTTTATATGGTAAACAGGATAAACTAGTCCTGTGTTTCTCATCATTCACAACGCCTTTGTTGGCTTCACGCTTAAAGTTCATATTACATTAGTATCAGCATCTATTAAAGTACGTTGCTACTGTTTGATTGTTTTTAAATATGTAGTGAACACTGAGGAACATAAAAATTATAAAAATTGGTTTCACAGCCCGCTTAGAGCGTTTATATGAGAATATTTTCATCTCGCTAAGCCAGATCTCGCCTCTTTCGAGCAGGATCTCGCCAAGTAGCGGGCCAGCCCGCCTGTCCATATAAACGCACAAACGTTTTTATTAGGAAATGTACTCGCGGTGAGATCTCGCTAGCTAAGCTGTCTCGCTAAGTGGGCCAGCCCGGCTTCCATATAAACAGCCCCTTAGACAAGCTTACGAGCTTGGTAAAATATAACGCATACGAGCGTCGTTTTTTATGTTGGAAGTTTAAAATAGCAATTACTCCGGCGTCTGTTCGATTATGTTTAGATTGAATTGGGGTAAGAATATATAAGCACGAATTCCAAATGCAAAGTGTAAGACAAAGTGAACGTATCATGCGGTTTATTTACATTTTTGAACAATTGAACTTCTATACTTTTTAAAGTAAGACGTGCTTCTGAATTTAGCGGTCGAACATTTAGGTTCGCAAGGCTTCTAAATGCGAATATGAACTTTATTGTTTATGTTCAGAAGCTCTATATTTGAATCATTTGAATATCAGATATTAACAGACCTTAGTATTTTAAAAAATACAGCAGTTCAAAATGTAAACAAACCGTTTGTTTACTTACGGACTTCACTTTCACCTTAAATTGACTTTAGCGAAAAGTGCAAATATTACATTCCTTAATCCTCGGAAATTCGTTTTGGGAAAGATGGACTACATGAGTTACTTTGAAATGTTTTACTGTTTCCGTGTGCGACACTGTACTGACTGATATTTCTCTTTATTTTAAAACGTGGACCAGTTTCTTATTGCAAGAAAATAGAATAACTTCACCTTTAAACTTTTTAATCTACCTAACAATAGCACGTGAAGATTGAACTGTCAGGTTGAGTTAAAGAAGAGTTTCAGGGCGCTCGTAGCGTGACTATCTTAACTGAAGGGGGGAAAGCCTTGAGTTTTACCGACTAACACCAGTTACTAGGGAGATTATATAGCAGTGGCTACGAGTACGAGATTCGTCATTCCCGCGCGCGGTTGTTTGCTTACGCCATCAGCTAGAACTCGGAGTCGTTCAGCTTTTGATACGAGTTTGTTGGTAAATTTCGTACTCAAAAGTCCAACGACTACGAGTTTTGGCTGATGGCGTATGCAAACAACTTGTGAGAATGACGAATCTCGTACTCGTAGTCACTGCTAAAGCTCCCTACTTGAAGCGCGTCTGAAGAAAGCATATCGCCTTTTGATCGGCTCATCAATATAGACGAGTTACTTGTCAATTACATATCGCAAGCAAATGGCCATTTCGCAACTTTCAGATGTGTTTGATGAGCTGTCAAAAGTTTGCAGAATCCGTATTTAGAAGAAAAATTGAACTTTTTAAAGTTATTCAATAGTTTTCTCTTTGATGGAGATAGTGATTAGATTTTCGAGTTGAAACTTCATAAACACCATTTTCCGCGGTGTGGATTACCCTAAATATAATTGCAACCAAGCGGTCAGAATTGTTCAAAAATTCCTCGCTTGTTGAATGGAATACCAACGGAGACGTGATTGTCTCAATAAACGGTACCTGAATATATTCGATTATAGATATTGACGATGTTATTCTATATGCCTCACATGAGCCCGATCACCCGAGATTCAACGAAGCGTTAGCTGATTTTGAGGCATGGAAAGAAGTCTTTTTGAAACCAAACAAGCACATTCTTTTGTTAGAATGACTACATGCCTACCAGGATCATATTATTTACTTATTTCAATACCTCAGAAGTCAATTTTACGTTTTGTTATATCTCAGCAACGTGGCTCACGAGAAAAGCCCAAAATACGGTTCAAATAAAGATCTCCACAATTAACTCTTAAATTATAACCAATGTTAAGCATTCTATACCGCATCAGCGGCAACTGTCTTGGCTAATATACGCGCCCGGAGAAGGTCCGCTTACAACTGCTTAATCCCTATGGCTTTTGAAAAATTCAATTAAATTTATTAATTAAATTGTTTACCAAATTGAAGGTTGTGGCACTTATACACTGCTGAATCACTTGGCTTGTTTTCAATATTCCCTTGAAAATTGCTTCATACAAGTTGTTTCTAGTCGAACAAAGCTCATTTTTTCAGTTGTATAATTCTGGTAACTACGTTTGGAGCTGATAACTCTGCTGTTTTTCAATTGTACAACGTTTTTCGGCCGCATTTGGACAGGTAAGACCCGAAATGGGTTAAAATTTTATTATCGTATCATATTGTATTGGTAATTATGATGGTAAATTATAAATTTATATATTTTCTGATATCGATTCCAGTGCAGGTTAACGGAGTGTAATATAACTGATTTATTCTTCTTACATTTTCTTAATTATCGTGTAATAAAACCATCGTGCAAAAAAAAATCTGCGACTTCAATCGGAGCGTTTCCGCCTATCAACGTTTGTCCAGCATCAATCATATAAAGTACCGATTTGCAAACGAACTTGCTGAATCTCAACCCAGGTTATCCCTCTGTAACGTAGAGTTCAAAATATTTGATATAAACGGTAGTTTTAATGAGAATTTTACAAGATTCTATTGATTTTTGCAAACCTGCTACAAAGTATTCAGAAAGTGGCGGGGTTTTTTACACACAGTTAGGGGCTGAATGCAATATGTCTTTTCAGCGCGGGCTGAGGTTCAGCCAGGCAAACCGGAGCCAAAGTATTTTTCAATTACATAACAAGTTTGTGTTATGACACGTCACTGATTATTTTTAAAGCAGCCTGAAATTTCAGCCCGGGCTGAGTTTGTAAAGACTGGTCGTAGACCTATTTCGATTCTTCGAGCGCTTTAAAATCCCGAATGACAATAACTTGACCTTTAAGAGACTATGACCGCACATGGTGGTGGCCTCCTTCGGTCTGTGGTGACCATGGGTTGAAAATCCTAGTTGTCTGTCCTGCTGGAACAGCGCCGCCTGTGGCTGAACAGGCCGATGCGCGAATGGCAGTCTCTGTCACACAAGTCACACTTGTGGATTGTCTCTGTGCTGTGAGAGCGGTCACGTTCTTTTCTGCGGGCTCGCTTTTCCTCCGCAGCACCTTTCAGCCGCTCCTCTCCTGTCTTCAGCTGTGTGGTCGCTGTGCTTCACCATCTGGAGCGGTCGTCGGCCAGGCTCTCCCAGCGCTCTGTGTCGATCTCAAGACCTTTCATGTCCCTCTTGCAGACATCTCTATAGCGCAGCTGTGGGCGGCCAGTGCCTCTCTTGCCACTCGCCAGTTCTCCTTAGAGGATGTCTTTGGGGATACGGCCGTCCTCCATGCGGTGAACATGGCCCAGCCAGCGGAGCCTTCGTCGTCTGAGCAAGGTAAACATGGTTGGAAGGCCGGCGCGAGACAAGACTTCGGTGTTGGGCACTTTGTCCTGCCACGAAATGCCCAGTATGCGGCGGACGCACCTCAGATGGAAGGCGTTCAGTCTTCTTTCTTGTTTGGCGTAGGTAGTCCACGTCTCACTCCACAGGCATTGTACACTGCCATCCTGGTCTTGATGGAAAGTTTGGAGTTCTCCCACACTCGTGTGGTGAGGCGAGCGAGTGTTGTTGCTGCCTTCCCAATTCTTTTGTCCAGTTCTGTGTCCAGTGAAAGGTTGCTGCTGATCGTGGACCCCAGGTATGTGAATTCGTTCACGACTTCCAGCTCGTAGTCGTCGATGGTGATGGATGGTGGCACTTCCACGCTCTGTCCCAGTACGTTGGTCTTCTTTAGACTAATAGTAAGCCCGAAGTCCTTGCAGGCCTGGGAAAAGCGGTCTATCAGGGTCTGGAGCTCCTGCTGTGTGTGTGTTGCGACTGCAGCATCGTCGGCAAACAGCATGTCGCTGATCAGGGCCTCTCGTACTTTGGTTTTGGCTTTGAGGCGGGCAAGGTTGAACAGCTTGCCGTCGGATCTGGTGTGTAGGTAGATCCCCTCTGTTGATGAGCCGAAGGCGTGCTTCAGGAGCAATGCAAAGAAGATCCCGAAGAGAGTCGGGGCGAGGACGCAGCCTTGTTTGACGCCACTGCGTATGTCGAATGGCTCCGAGATACTGCCGTCGTACTGTACAGTTCCCTTCATATCAGTGTGGAAGGATTCGACGAGGCTCTGCAGCTTTGGGGGGCATCCTATCTTTGGCAGGATCGCGAATAGGCCTTCTCTGCTGACCAAGTCGAAAGCCTTCGTCAGGTCAATGAAGGCAACATACAGCGGCATGTTCTGTTCTTTGCATTTCTTCTGGAGTTGGCGGAGGGAGAAAATCATGTCTACCGTTGATCTGTTGGCGCGAAAGCCACACTGGGACTCAGGGTAGACGCGTTCGGCGAGTTTCTGTAAGCGAACGAGGATGACGCGCGCGTACACCTTGCCAACTATGCTGAGGAGAGAGATCCCCCTGTAATTGTTACAGCCGCTTCTTTCGCCCTTGTTTTTGTAGAGGGTGATGATCTTGGCATCCCTCATGTCTTGAGGTACAGCACCTTCCTTCCAGCACTGGCAGAGGACTTCGTGCAGTGGACGCAATAGGGCAGTCTTGCAGTGCTTGATCAGGTCGGGTGGTATAAAGTCACTGCCTGGAGCTTTTCCTGCGGCCAGGCTGTCAATGGCCTTATTGAGCTCATCCAAGGTTGGCTCCGCGTCGAGCTCGTTCATGGTCGGTAGGCACTCGATAGCATCAAGAGCTAAGGGGGACACTGTGTTCTGTCTGGAGTAGAGGTCGGAGTAGTTTTCCACCCATCTCTCCATCTGCAGGCCCTTGTCTGTGATGGTTTCCCCAGTGGAGGATTTGAGGGGTGCCGTCTTGCTCTGAACTGGGCCCAGTGCCTTCTTGATGCCATCGTACATCCCTCTGATGTTCCCAGTGATGGCGGCAGTCTGAATGTCTTCACTTAGCTGCATCCAGTACTCGTTGGCGCAGCGCCGTGCCGTCCGCTGGACTTTGCTCCTTGCAGCTCTGAGGATCTGGAGGTTCCTCTCGTTTGGGGTCCGCTTGTACTCGGCGAGAGCAGCGCGCTTGGCTTCGATGACAGGGGTCATCTCAGTCGTCTTGGCTTCGAACCAATCATGCGACTTGGTGGTTTTCTTCCCAAAGGTAGTCAAGGCTGTGTGGTGTATGGTGTTACGCAGCTCCTCCCACCTCTTCGTTGCAGATTCCTCGTGCCCCAAGGTGCCAAGCTCCTTCTCAAAGGCGGCGGCGAACTGCTCCACAAGTTCTGGTTGGGCCATCTTGCTGGTGTCAATGCGTGCCTTTCCTTGCTGTCTGGCGCGGTGGAATTTCTTTGGCTGCATCCTGAACTTGTAACACACCAGTGAGTGATCTGTGTCACAATCCGCACTCTGGCAGGAACGGGTCAGTAGCACGTTCTTCAGGAAGGTGCGTCTGGTCAGGATCATGTCCAGCTGGTGCCAGTGTTTGGAACGCGGGTGGCGCCAGGAAACTTTGTGTTGTGGCTTGGTCTGGAAGTAGGAGTTGGTAATGCACAAGTTGTAGTACGTGCAGAACTCCAGTAGACGCTGTCCGTTTTCATTCATCTTGCCCACACCAAATTCACCGAGGCAGGACGGCCAGGAGTCATGATCGGCGCCCACTCTGGCGTTGAAGTCGCCAAGCAGAACTAGTTGTTCTGTGCTGGGAATATTCCTGACATTGGCTGCTAGGTTCTCATAGAACTCGTCCTTGGCTTCTGGGGTGGCGACCAGCGTTGGGGCGTAGACACTGACGAGAGTGACAGGGCCTTCAGTGGTGTTAAGGCGGAGAGTCAGGAGTCGCACAGAGCCGTTGCTGCCAGGTTCAACCATCTTCAGCAATGTATTCCTAACTGCAAAGCCCACTCCGTACTCCCTGGGCTCGTTGGAGCCCTTTCCCTGCCAGAAGAACGTATAGTCTTTCTCTCTCAGTGTGCCCGAGTCAGCCAGTCGTGTTTCCTGCAGGGTAGCGATGTCTACGTTCAGTCTCTTCAGCTCGTCGTTGATGACAGCGGTCTTCCTGGCGTCGCTGATGTGTTTGAGGCTTTCTGCGAGGCCGGTCATCATAGTTCGTACGTTCCAGCTTCCCAGTTTTAGAGCTGGTATTTTTCTTTGTTTTGTTATGCCTAGTGCGAGATTTGCAGTCTGCCGTTCAGATTTCTCTTAATCCCCATGCACCCAATGGGGCAAGCAGACCGTGGCGGGACAGCACCTTATTGGCTGGGGGCTACCCAGCTTGAGGCGGGCGATAGCTGTCCAATGGCATCCGAAAATCCCTCCCACCGTCGAAAGCAATCCCTGGCGCCAAGCTCTACGCCAATCGAGCAATGACTTATAACCGGTATCTATTGCTTCCCGTGTTGTGTCGACGCCGAGGGCGAAGCTGGAGTGTCCTCTCCAGTGTATGGTCTGGGTTTTGGTACGTTGTGGTAGGATTCTAGCCTGGGCAGGATGATATGGAGGACGGGCTGTTGCCCATGCAGCGTGTCCCCCCTCTCCACGTCGTTGGTGGATCCAAAGGAACAGCAGGCTGTTACAGTTTGGCACCAGCGCCGTCGCAGGAGCTGCCAGAACGAGGTTGAGGGTAACGACGAACTGCCTTAGGGGCCCCGACTCCGGATTTTTCCTCAGGGTTGACTCCCGAAGCCTTTCCAGTGAACGGGTATGCCGCAAGGCAGCG
The DNA here is from genome assembly GCF_004324835.1 of Dendronephthya gigantea. Classification (NCBI taxonomy): domain Eukaryota; kingdom Metazoa; phylum Cnidaria; class Anthozoa; order Malacalcyonacea; family Nephtheidae; genus Dendronephthya; species Dendronephthya gigantea. The sequence goes on from NW_021163012.1 coordinate 4,359,063, forward strand.
CAGGTTTGAAATCAGGGTTTCCTTCCCCTAGGTGGACTGCCTTCCCAGGCTGTCGAGCCCCACCTGCCCGAAGCAATCTGGTTTTAAGGCGCCAGAGACCCGCCTGCACCCCTTCTCCTGTCAGTAGAAGCAGTCCTGCGACGAGCACGCCAGGAGCTGGACTTAGTTGTCAGGCTATTTGAGCACGCACGCCATATGGGAGCATTTTATAGGTAGTGGGAGCTTATCCTCAATACCACCCCCGGCTATGACAACCTTGGGACCACCGCACATAAAAGTGAAATAAACAAACGAAAAGCATTGTCAAGGCGAATTTTTCTTTCCGGGTTTAAGTTTATTTACGATTACATGGCAACAACACTAAGTTTCAGCCCGGGCTGAACTTTTAGGGTAACTCAACTAACTTTCCCAGGTAACTCGAACTGGGCTGAAATTCTTGTCATGTAATCGCGTGCGCGATTTTGTTAGGATTTTATAACAACCCCAGGCTGAAGTTCCAGCCCGGTCAGCTGGGGTGAAACTCTGCTCGGGCTGAAAACACTCCATGTAATCAGCCCCTTATATATACCAATTTATTGAATAATTGAAAGAAAAGATTGCAAATCACCGTTGGCCGTATATGTCAAATGTTTACAAGCAAATTGCATGGTTATGTTCTAAGACCTGGTTGTGTGTCTTTCATAAACAACCACAAGCTTTTTACATGCATGTTCGACCATTTTGTGCGATCGAGATAAATTTAAAGGAAGGCAAATTCAGTTCAAAGAGATTGATTATATACACATATATGAGAAAAGCTTCTCTTTATTCAAACTCATTGCAATGACTGCGCTGTATAGCGCTCGATTTTACCAGTTACTGAATTACGGCAGTTACAGCGTTTTGCAAACTATTTAACAGCAAATAGGCTTCGCTGAAGTGTTTCACAAAATAAAAATGTTGCCTAAAGCTGTAGCTTTGGCCTAGACTGCACGTTAATGTGGACATCTTTCCTCTATTAAAAGGGCAAATATATCGCTGCCGAAACACACGATAGTTAGGGTTAAGTCAGGCAAGAATTCACGCCCCCCCGGCCGCTTGCAGCCCCAGAGACTAGTGTTCATGATATATACGGCATGAGTAAAGCATGATTACTGGCATTCAGGTCCACCCCATTACCATGCAGATACAAAACTTAAGCGCACTGCTTTATCCGTTTCGGCGTTGCAAATACTTGTTCCTTTGTTTATGTTAGAAAAAATAAGGTGAGAGATAGGAGGCTAATCGTGTTCAACACGTGTAGTACAGTCAAAACGATGTTTCTTTTCGAGTGGTCACTTTTTTCCCAAACCGATATTCTGACAATAAAAAGCTTGTCAAATTTTCCGAGACTGAGTAAGAACGTTGTTCAATTAAAATGTGTGCTGAAATTTTTCTACATAATTCATTAATATTGGCGTCAATAAACACTTAATAAAATAATAAGCATGATTACACAGCTATTTGCGAGCCACCGCTAACCGTAAAGCTTTTTTCACGTTTGTTTACGTTTAAACTTTTGGGTCTAACCGGAAACGTTGAATGTTAAACAGTTGGGCGGAACCTGTCAAAACTGCTGAAATATCACAGTGTAACTTGATTGGTTTATAGTTTAACATTCAACGTTTCCGGTTAAACCCAAAAGTTTAAAACATAAACAAACGTGATAAAAACTTCACGGTTAACGATGGCTTGCAAATAGCTGTATGCTGTATTGTTTTATAATTACGATGTCAAATAAATCCGGGCAATTTAAATTATCACAACAATGTAACTAATGTTAGGCATTCTACCAACGTTAGCGGCACTTGTCTAAGCTAATAATTTAGACGCGAGGCGGTCTCCTATTTCACCCAACTAAAAAATTGAATTTGTATTAAATACAGTAACTATATTCGTAGCTAGCTGAGACTATTTACACAGCAAACTTATGAGGTTTTTGCTCCCGCATAGAATAACACAATAAGAACCAACGTGATATTTTCTTCCGAATGAATTTGTTGTTAATTACTTGTGTTTAATAATAACTTGTGTTTTGTGCTTGCTGGCGCTAAGAATGTACTTTATTATTTATTGAAAATGAGTCAAGAGTTTTGATTGGCCAGCAGCTGTTTGCGAAATCGTCATATCCGCTCGGCAGCTGCCCAAATTTGGACAGTGACGTCACTTCGTCGGATATGAAAAAAATTATTGCACGTTTGACGTCACTTCGTCAGATATGAAAAAAATTATTGCACGGTATGACGTGACGCTAATTTATGCGGCTTGTGCCAAAACCTAAAAGCGGGAAAATACGAATGGCTAAATCAAAGGAAAGGTAAATTTTTGCAAATAAATAATAAAACAATTATTGAATTCGGTTCTCGCAGGATATGAGGAATTATCAAGGCCTCGGTTTGTGTTATCCGCCTCAGCCTTCGGCTTCGGCAGATAACACAAACCTCGGCCTTAATAATTCCTCATATCCTGCTCAACCTCATTCAATAATTGTTTATTATTAAACCTTATTATTAAACTTTTTTATTAAATTATCATTTGCATGAACTGGTATAATTTGAAAAATGCAAAATTTGTTTGTTTCAAGGTTAATTGAAATTCGGAAGACAAGGCTTGCATTCTATTGAATATTCCTTTGAGTCGACAGCCGCAATTCTTAATACGTATAAGCTTCAAACTTGGTCAGCGAAAAGATTAATAAATACTCAAACAAACTATGTCTTGCACACAAGGCTTGCACCGACTTAAGCTTGAACACGGCAAAAGCGAATTGTCTAAATTAATACCTTTGTTTATATACTTTAGTCAGAAACCAATAAACATACATGCATTTTTTGTATATTTATATTCAAACTATTTGAAGTGTAATGGTATATATGTATAAGATAAACATGAAATTTAGTTGCATTAAGACGAGAATTTTTCTATGTCGGGTAATATATGTGCTCAGGAAGAACCTTAGTCATATAATCATGCAACAGTGGTAACATTTTTAACATAAAAAGACATTTGGGAAACATTGGACCGGTTGTATCAAGGCCGTTTAGCTTAAACGGTGGATAAGTCAAAATTAAATAATTCCCTACATCTCTCTTGAATGAGTCAACTTGAATATTATGCACTGAATATGTAGTTGTAGACAGTATCTTTGTAAAAGTTCGATTGTTGAATAAAAGAATAGACTTGTTTTCTATTTTGAAACAAAACGGGCTTGATACAATTGGCCCGTGAAAAGCATCTAAAAAGTAGCTAGCTATATAATCTAAAAATATCGTTGAAATGAAAAGATTTCTCGGGATACGCCGAGAAGAATATGACACTTGAATCAAAGCAACTTTTGTATTCATCTCAGTGATAATGGCGTTGAAATTTATAATTAACAACGTCGATAGCCGCTATTTGGTGTTATCCAATCACGGATAGCTGTTGGTAAAACTCCCACGCGTGTTTCTATAACTGTATAGAAACACAGGAAAAAATGTTTTCTATTTCATTTATGATATATCTCAAAAAATGATTTTGTACAAATATTATAATTCGATTCAATTACAAATTCTCATTACATCGCTTCGCTTGTCAAGTTCGTCGGGAAAATTCCCTTGTTTCTATACAGTTATAGAAACACGCTTCTCGACCAATCAGCATGCGCGTACTATAAATGTCATATTATAATATAATAATTTAATAAACAAAACTACTATAAATGAATTTTGTGTGGTACGTCCAAATGATTTGATGTTTTGAACGTTTTCCCGCCAAAATGCACATATAAACAATTCTCCTATTAATCCTTGAAGGTACCCCATACCAACTGTAACGTTAACTACAAACTTATATATGTGATTTTGAACGACTATTGCATAAACATATTCTTGCACTGGCGTTATCCTATCGCTTCGTTTTCAATAATTTTGATTATTCAAACGCTAATCGAATACAACATTCTGTTTTCGATTATCGCGGAGCCCTCGTTTCCTCGTTAGAGGGTCGTGGACTAGTGGGTCGTGGACTAGAGGGTCGTGGACTAGTGTGTCGTGGACTAGAGGGTCGTGGACTGGAGGGTTGTTGACTAGAGGCTCGTTGACTAGAAAGGCCGTGGACTAGAGGAACCAGAATAACATTTTCGCATTTCCGGTCATTTGTACTTTGAAATTTCTCATATTCGAACGGTATATACCTCAAGTTTCCTCGGGACTTTAGCTTCTATTACGGTTCGAATCTAGCAGATGTTTGCTTCTTTTGGAATTCCCGTAAAACTTCCCTGATCCTCTCTTTTTGCGTTTTCTACAAAGTTTCCCGCCAAAATTTCCCGTTTGCGGAATACGAAGTTAACTTCCGTTGTGTCACTTTTTCTTCCTCCATAACACGTTTTGCTTTTGTTTTATCTTTTTTATTTGCGTTGCGACACTTTTGTTCGCTTTAAGACTTTTTTATTGCCCTGCAAAGTACACGCGTCCAAACGCACAAATTGTAAGAAGTCTGCAACAGAGTTGTTACAAGTCTGTTCACAAGCTTGCAACAAGATTTGTTCGCACCGCTTGCTCACCGCTTGCTCCAATTTGTTGCAACAAGTTTGGGACAAGCTGTTAACAACTTGTAGCAAGTCCGATGGCATTTACAAGATTGTTCTGACAAGTCTTATACAGATATGATACAACAACATTGCTACGAACTTGTACAGCAAAAGATTGTAGCAATATTGTCACATCATGTTTGTACCAGACTTGTTTGAACAGCCTTCTATCAAGTCTTTCGATTCAACAAGTTTGTTATAATTACAACTTGTTAAGAAGTTGTCCCATCTCGTCAAAAGCTTGGGACAAGCAGTGCGAACAAATCTTGTTGCAAGCTTGTGAACAGACTTGATTCAGACTCTTGGGAAAACAAAACTCACTATTTCCCTCGGGAGCATACATTAAGTGTATAATATTTTCCACGCGTGTACCTTGTTTTGTTTACGTTTTAGCTGTCTTATAAATTAGTCATATTTGGCCTGTTTCAGACGTCGAACTTTTCATCTAAAGTTAATGAACCAAAACCTTTGTTTAAGTTCATTTGCATTCGATTCGGCACATGAAAATTTCACGTCTGAAACGGGCCTAAGTGTTTTTATTATTCTATTCTTGGTTTGCATATGACCTCACAATCATTCATTCGGCGCCATCTTGGTTGACCATAGGCGGCCCAGAACTGATCTCGCCGACCTCGCGCGACGCTCATGTTGTCTGAACAGTCTTATATTATGATATAGGCAACAGTCATAATATAAGACTGTTCAGACAACATGAGCGTCGCGCGAGATTAGCGAGATCAGTTCTGGGCCACCTATGGGTTGACTCTGCAAAGTTTACTTCTACTTTTCAAGAGATTCACTGCTTTGATTCACTATTTCCTTGTTTATTTTGTAACTGTTTTTCATCTCGTTTATTATGTAACTGCTTATTATCTCTATCATATTTTTGGGTGGGTATTAAGATACAACGATGAAAAAATATTTGTGCATATGTTTTGAAAAATCAACCAAGATGGCGGCATTTGCAAACCACCTATTGTGGAAACTTCTGGGACACCTTCACAAACATGCAGCTGTGTTAAAAACCTTAAGGCGGCAAAATAGGGGCGACATACGTCAGAACCTGTCAAATAATTATATTTTCACAATTTTCACACTTTTTAACTTTAACAATGCTCTTATTTACCAGAAACAAAGCAACGTTAATTTGGTAAAAGAAATAGTTCGAATCTCAGTGCATTGCTGACAGGGAGCCAAGCAAACTCTAATAATGTCGCAAAATTTTCGAATGAAGCTCGGTGAATCGACGAACCTTATTGCAGGTTTTAACGCGGATATCTATTCCGTGCCTTTTGCGAATTCAAGCAAACCTGCCCTTTTCGAGAAGGAAGCGGTGATTAAGAATCCTGATGATAACGCAAAATGCTACCAAGTTCCAATGACCAGCAAAAGACATCCATCAATGTTCCTGGTTCCTCTCACGTCACTTTCCTTGGTCACGTCATTTCCTGAGGTGTAAACAGCCCTTTACCACCAGATATCCAAATCTCAGATTTAGCTTTTAAAGAAATCGAGAGTCGCCTCTTCTGTGGTGAGTTTTATAGTGGTCTTCGTATTAGTAATTCAGATAATAGCAAGTTTTGTGTTGTTATGAATGGTTTGATGATGAAATATAATGATGGAAAGGTGACCATAATTCGTGATGTCAGAGAATCTCCTTCATCGACGGTTGTGATGGAAAGACTCACCGATATTCAGTTTTCTCTGGTTGTCGCTGAAGCTCGCCTCAACTTTCTCCTCGCCAACCCCACGAATAACGAAAAGAGTATCGAGTTAATGAAGCGTTTCCTTGTGTGGCTTGCTGACGTAACAGGAAGTGAAGACCAACTGCTGGATTTGAAAGCCAGAGCAATGTACCTTGCAAAGGTCGCTGCGAGCCCTCAACAATCTGGAATCCCTGTTCCATTACTCCGCTACGAGGCATACAAAGATGTCGTGAAAAATGTCCAGGATGTCATCAAGACAGCTTCTGATAAGTTGACGAACTTTCAGAGCCAGATCAGAGCAAGAATGGCCGAGGAACGAGAGATCAAACGAGAACAAGCCCTGAACGAAAATATCATCAAGTCTGGTAAATTGTTACAGGAATACATTTCCACCCAAGCAGATTACCAAAGTAGTTTGGAAAGTGTGTTTCAGAGCGTCTTCGAAGATAAAGAAGAAGAAATGAACAATGTTGTTAAAGAGACAAAGAAGTTGGAAGCAGGTTTAAGCGAACAAAGAACGGTCGTAGATCAAACGGTCAAGGATTACCAAGACGCTGTTGCAGACTGGGAGAAGCAAGAAACGTTAAAAGCGGCCATGGACATCGCCTCTGGTCTCTTTTCCCTCGGTTTTGCCTTCGTTACTCCATCATCGTCCTTCACAGCACTCCAGTCACTTGGTAAGTCAGTACAGAAAATTCAAAAGATGGCTAAAGTCTTTGATGCTGTCATTAACGTTTATAGGAGCTTCAAAAATCTTCCCAAAGATCCCCAAAAAGTTGTCGAAGCCTTGAAAGACTTGGGACCGGAAGGTTTGGTGACGCTGTCCAGACTTGAATGGGATGAGATGCACGTTAACTTCAAAGCTGTTCTTTCCACTGGACCTGATATTTCAGCAAAGGCAAAGCTTTCTGCTGCTTTTGAGATCCTCGTCCTACGTACGTGGCAAAGCCTTGCTGGAATCACAGAGTTCAATTCAGAAAATCGCAGCAGATTTGTCCGCAGTTCAACAACGAATAAAGCTTCATCAAGATCAGAAAAAGCGCCTGGACGAGTTAAAAATGAATCTGGATGCGAAACCTCAGAATCTTGATCTCGAAAATATTGATTTGATTGGTCTTTCCGGTCAGCTGTTGTTCTTTCAACGCCAGATGCTAATAATATTGGCCTCCACTGTCGTCATGCAAGACAGGGCTTTGCAATACGAGTATCTTCGTCAACCCACTCCGATCGGATCTTTCACGATGATGGGCTTGCAGTTGGCCATCTTGAGACAGTCTCAAAGCATCAACCAGGGTCTGACAGTTCAACCACTCCCTCAGAAACAGAAAGACCCGATCATCTACGAGATTTATGGTGTTCGACCAGAAACCTTCACAAACAACCGTCGCTTCCCTTTTAACATGGATATCAACAAACACGAGTTTTCACCATTTAACTACGTCCGTGTGGAAAGCGTGGTGGTCGAGATTGACGGCATCGTCTCCACCGATAGTGGAAAGTATTACACAGAGCTCGTGTTTGATGCTGAGCCATTCTATGATCGAGGCTTCAATAGCGAAACGTTGACATTTCGAACGACATCGCGAATCTTCACCGGGCTTCAAAAAGTCAACTCTTCATGTGAAGATCACGAGTCAGATGTTGTCGAGGATTTTCAAGCGTACGAGTTGACAACCGGTCAAGATCCTTTTGATGGAAATATTTCCAAAATCACTCCGTTTTCCAAGTGGTACGTCTCTTTGCCTCAAGTTCAATCGAATCAGGGAGTAAAGTTTGGAGATCGTGTCAACGTACGTGTCATCTTCCATATTTACGCTCAACTGAAGGAAACCGAGATTTCACCATTGGAAATGCAAACTGAATCCCAGCAATATCTCGCAAGTTCACCACCGACCCTTGCAGAGTCACAATCATCAAGTTTCACAGAATTTGTGTCCAAAGACACAGTTCTCACCATGATGAAGGGAATATCTGTTTGTGAAGGATGGGATGTTGTTTTCTCCATGACAGCTGGACAAGTCAACGAGCAGTTGAAAGCCCAGTACGAAGACAGAACGGAAATCCAAAGTTTCTACGAGAAACTGGGAAACATGAAGAAGAGGGAACCACAGACACCGGGGTGAAATACAAACACTCTTTTGAATTTAAGTTCAACGCTCCTGAGCTGCAGTTTCTCTTGAACAATAAAAACAGCGCGGAAATCACTTTGCCCATCATTTCTGGTTACTGGACGTATAGCCTTTTAATAAACGGAAAGTGGGTGGCGGTTAACGACTGCAAAGTTTTGGAAAGTGACGGTGCATCTGTTCTTGGAAATGTAGACCTTGCAATATTGTCTGGTTCTGTGTCCAGCTATCATAACGTGGTCGTGAAGCTGAAAGGTGGTAGTTTTCAACCTCAATGTTTTAAGGTTAGTGGTGTGCAGACTACTCTTGCCATGGCCTTGACTCAATATTTTTCCAATTTGAAAGACGGTTATGATGTATACAAATTTGGAACTCTCGATTTCAATGGAATTTCCGTCCTAAAATCTCTAAAACCATCCAACTTCCTCTTCAATGTTTACCAAACCCCGAGCAAACGAAATCTGCTTCAGCTATTCATCGCGACAACAGGAAAGGTGCAAAGCTCCGCGCAGTCCAGTTTGCGGGAGCCAATTCTGTCAGATTATCAGTGTTCGTTGATCATCAACAGGAAGATCTTCTTCCAGGATGTCTTGCCTGCAAGTCTTGAAAACACAAAAGGCCTAACCTTGCAAAGCGATCCTCCGGCTTCCGATCCTAACAAAGACAAAACGTGGTCTTCTAAAGCGACAGCTGGGTCAGTGTCCGGCTCATTCTCCCCAAGAATGGTGCCCAGCGGTTCCTCTCCGCGCGGCGGACCAGATCCGATTCCAATCCCATGGGAATCTTTCGTGAGAGTCAAAAATGATGAAGTTATTGTAGATCTCGAAGGCATGACGTTCAAACATGGCTAGGCAGCATCAAGTTGGGATGTCAAGATGGCTTATGATATCAACAAGAGCTATCCTTTTCAATACGGAACCCGTACTTTCATTTCCTCAATGTTTAATAGTGGCCATTGGACCGGAATTGGTTACGAAAACTACTCTTTGCCAGTCACGGTCAACTTGAACACAAACTTACCACTTGATGTTACTGGTTCTGGACAGAATCAGATGGTTACGATTCACACGACTTCAACAAACGTCCAACTCAACGGTCACATTTCACCACCTGCCGGACCATGCAAAACCAATGATCGAGACCTCCAAGATAAATTCTTTAGTGGAATGCAGCAAGACGTTCCTCCGCAGTTGGTTCAGATTTTCAACAAAAACTTCACGTCAGTGTCCCTCTTTGCCCTGAAGAACCTGCTGTTCCCAGCCAAAAACCTGTTTGACATGAAAGAAGCGTTTGTACCGGGTGATATGGTGGTGTTTGGCAACTTTGCAAAACCTGATATTCCAGGTTAGGCTCCAGAACAAGATCTCCATAATATATTTCATGACTTTAATTTTACAATTTTGAACAGTTATATAGAAGTTGATAATTTTGAATATTCTTTTGATTTTAAGCCGTTTAGACATGAACGGCGATACGCGACGCCGGGGGGGGGCGACAGGGGGAAACTGCACCCTTACCTTTTACCAAAGTGGGGAATGGTAAATGCATGGCCTATCAATAAATATCATAAGTAAAGTGACGGATAAAATGCAGTAGATGACCTTCAAGAATTGAGACGAAGCTGATGTTTTGCAAACAGTCTCTACTATTCGGAACTGCTTTTTCATTAAAACTGCCCCCATTTCGTTTTTTTATCGTTTTGGCGTTCATGGTTTTAGAAAAAAATAACAATCGCATGTGATAAAGGATCATTTTCATAATCCGTATGAATAATACGTATTTCACACTAAAATATTGCACTACAACACTTGTTTTTATACAAAAACAAGTCGATGTATCAGATAAAATAGTTTGTTTAGAAAATGTTAGACTTATATACTTCGTGTAAGTTGACTTTTTAAGTAGACCGTATGGAACATTGTTTAATTATCTTCTCTATGACAGTTGATAAATTTGAACATGGGGCAACGATATAATACATTTGTAATTAGGATTTTTAGAACATTATAAACTTATATAGTTCATACATCTTCATAATTTTGAACTTTAAGTAGATTAATTGGGAGCTATTACAGTCTGGTGGTTAGGCTGTTTTATCCATTTCAAGGATCGGATTTCGGATATATCTACATTTTGTGGCAGTTTACGGTAAACTAAGAGATTATTGTACGGTAGCGGAAAATTATTTTTTTTAACTCGGTTTACGGTTAAATATGTGTTTTATGCGCGGAATGCGGTTTAAAATATGAACGAGGTCAAGCTTTGGAAGTTTTTATGGGAGGTATCATGAATGATTTTCGCATATTCTTAAAACTTTGATTTTGTGTTTTGTGCGGAGTTTCTTTTATGTATAAGTGTTGTTCATAGGGTTCTTTGAAGAGAAACCAATTTTATGTTGATCAGGAAAATGGCGGTTACGGATTTTCGAAGAAAAAAATGGCGGTTAACGGTGAAAGAGGATAAAAATATGGCGGTTTCCGGGTAGACCAACCCCCTATAATAGCCCCCCATTTATTTTAGACATATACATTTCATATATTAAGTTCATAGTTTTAAATTTTTAAACGATAACTTTTAAAACCATTAAACACTTTCTCCTTGTTGTTTAGCAGATCAGATACACTGTTTATCTGAGGTTTGGCGTTCGTTTCACCATCCCAAGCGATTTTGATTACTCATTTACCTTCACCGAGACACATGCCGTGATGATAGTAATTCTTTCCGGAATTAAAGATCATTGAAAGGCCGTAAAGAATTGGAATTAGATTTATGCAGTTTCCTTTTTGCAAGGCTCCGGAAGTTTAATTATTATGTATGCGGTTGCCTGGCAACGTACCTGCTCCGTAATCACGAATTGATTCAATTGATACACCAAAATTAGCCAGCATCAACCGTTTGTAAAATTCCTTAAAACTTAAAAGGCAAAAGAATTTCCTGATGACAATTTATCATCGATATCCTTTCCGTTTTTCTAAATTTGCGGCTAATATATAGTTAAAATTGACAAATAAATGTCGCTTTCTCCACAATGGCCGGACAGATTATTACAGCTGCAGGGATATATTAAAATTTCAAAAGCTTTTAGAATTTTATTGCTAAAATTTGGTTCGTAAATATTCCTAAGAGATTTTAAACTATACATCGTCTTATTCAGGTGGCGGTTGTTCGAAAGGCGTTAAACGGTGCGGTGGATAAGTCAAAGTTTAGAAATACTCTCATACATCATTACACTGAACCTGCATTTTATGCATTTAATACTCACTTTCTTTGAAAGTTAACCTATTTACATCGAAATATTTTTAGCTCGGTTGTTCAATAAATTGATAACTTTGTTTTCCATTCCGAACTTATCCACCGTTTATTAAGCTAAACGCCTTTCGAACAACCGGCCCCAGGGTATTTGAAATTAAAAATGCTTCAGTAAGTTATTTTGATAACAGCGAGATCGCAAACTGCTTTTGAAGTCGCCTCAGTAGGCAGTGCTTGAAGTTAAAACGTTTCAAAGCACGATGACAGAACCATTTTTAAGCTACGCATGAAAAAGTAACTCTATATAAAAAGTAGCCTACCTAATAAGAAAACAAGTGATTTAACATAACACGAGATACTGTTCTAAAAATATACAACATGCAAAGCTATTTTTAAAAACCAACCGACTGTTCAAAGAATAACGTTATCTTAAAAATAAGAACAGTCACAGAGTAGAGTAGAACTTCAAAAATGGTGGCATAGCCTCAAATAGTTCACTAAATCCCTACGTATTACTCAATCGTATCTTGTCATTGGCATAATACAAGCCAATGTACAGTCGGAAGCTATTACACTTGGGTATATCGATATGGAATCTATATCTTTGCTCAAATGAAGCGACAACCTTGCTGTTTCACAGTCCAAGACTAACTCAATCGTATCATCCTGTTCAACTTGACTTTGTAAGGCAGCTTTTTTATCCACATTTAATGGCAACGTTGACCCATTTTTCCACCCTGATCCACCGTTGACCCCCAATGTCCATCCATATCCACCAAGCCGTTCATGTGAAATATTATTGGGTGATACAAACACATCAACATCCATTATGCCAACGAAAACCCAACGTAAATTTTCAAACGACTCCAACTTCAATTCGAGATTCACAATTCCTTGTTTGTAAACATTCTCACCAAGGGCATATTCGAGTCCATCAGTTCTATCATGAACTGCGACTTTCCCGTTTTCCTCAAGAGTGACTCCTGGGCTGTGCAAGTTGAATTTCTCGTCAGACACAATCTCAGTTGGACAAATTTCATCACTCAAGCCAAGATACTCGACAAGAATGTTGAAGTAATTCGCTTCATCTTCCGGAATTTTAAATGCACTTACCAGACTCTCTGAGGTTGCAATCTTTTTAACTTGGAGATAATTCAAAATAACGCCAAAATGCTTTGGATTAAAATCAAAGAATACAGCGCCATCTTGATCACGCTCGACACTATCTTCCCAGCGACCGCTAAACATTGTAGCGAACAAGGAACCTTCAACCTGACAGAGAGTTGATTTCCTGGTTGTAAATGTCTTTCCACCAACGTTTAGATTTATTATAGGATCGTTATCGTTGTCTGTGACAGTTCCTCCACTTTCATTTCCCGCTCTAGACGCGTCAACTTCAGCGTTAGTTTTGTCTTGCTCGCCTTCAACAACCTGTCTTTGACAATTCATTTAAATATTCAACATGATTTATTTATTAATATTGGCCCGATTTATAGCAGAGACGGATTATCCGTTTAGACAAATCAGATCATTCGTCTTAGTATGAACACAATATCTAGACGAACTATATGTAGACGAGTATGTCAAACGAAACAGAGTCGCGCGTTTAGAAAGTGCACGGGATTTGGGAAATTGTTTATGCGGTAAGAAGAGTGCACAAGAGCCGTTTTATGATGAATTTTTCGTAGTTCCCCAATCAAGACGAACTATCCATTCACATTCGTCTAACTAGACGAACTATGTGGATAATTCGTGTTGATGGATGATCCGTCTGTTCGCCCGTGTTTACACACAGACGAACGAGAAAATGAATTATCTTTCGCTTGTCCAAGTTCGTCCAGACGGATGATCCGTCTGTTTTACCGTGTTTATATATAGACAAACTAGAAAATTGAACTATCTTTCGCTTGGCCAAGTTCGTATTGACGGATGATCCGTCTGTTTTCCCATGTTTACACACAGACGAACTGGAAAATGAACTATCTTTCGGTTTGCCAAGTTCGTATTGACGGGTGATCCGTCTCTTTTCCCATGTTTACACACAGACGAACTTGAAAATGAACTATCTTTCGCTTGCCCAAGTTCGTGTTGATGGATGATCCGTCTGTTTTCCCGTTGTTTACACACAGACAAACTAGAAAGCAAACTATCTTGTGCTTCCCCAGTTCGTCAGACCGATAATGCGTCTCTTGTATAAAGACGGTTTCGACTAGCGACAATTTTTGCGCGAAGCGACATTTTTACATTTGTTTTAGAGCTCTCAACTGCAACCTTCTGGAACGAATTGCTCACTGAAACCAAGGAATAAAGTCGCATCGGGGCGAAAAATATCGCTGGTGGAAAACCAGATTTAATCGGGCCATTACTAGAGCATTCTTGTAAGATTTGGAATGTATACAAGCTGAAATAATGATACTAGCACATTTTCAACAAAGAAATTACAATGTGGGTACACAGAACAATAGAAGTGATATATTTACAACCTAAATTCAATTGACCAATGGAAAGGCAAGAATGACTTTCTTATTTCGCTTTTATAACAGAAATATAATACATTATAAAAGTATGATAACACGAACATAATTAATATCTTCAATTTAGCAGCCAAGTCCGGGTATAGGTTTCACAAATTCACTTTGGTCTTGTCCTAAATCCATTTTGTTAGTTTGAGACAAAACTGTGGTCAACTTATTCTAGGCATTTAATTAATTCTAACCTTGATTTTTGTGAATAACGAAAATTTGTACTCGAAAAAACTACATTAAACATTCCAATAAAAACTTTTAAAATGAAGTCTTGCAATAAATAATTGCGGGTCTCGCACACTGATCTCATAATACACTGGATTTAGCAACCATGTCTGTCAGAATTAATGATTTCCGGAGATCTAATGTCAAAGGATTAATCCATCATCATTGGAACCCTGAGGTTGGCCTTTCTTAGCAACTATAAATTTTAATAGTTAGGACTTTAGTTTGCATCAAACTCTAAATCAATCTCAAAGTCTCGAGTCATTAGCGACTTTAGCGACTCCACTAAAGCAATATTTCTCTCTGTTCTGGGTCACCGAAATAGCCAATTGAAAATAATTTTTCTAAGAGTTTTGAGACGAGATACTTCAAGACTTAAAAAATTCAAGACTTAAACTGCACAGGAAATATTTAAAGAAACAAAAACAATTACCAGCAGGCAAAAAACCCCGGGAAATTTTGAAATATTTTTTAGATATTTCCCTTTAACCTAAAGTCTCGAAATTTCTACACGAAATACAACTTTTCAATAGGTTAATTTCATATACGGCTTAACATTTGGCGTTAAGTATTTCACTTCTTAACTCAGAAAAAGTAAAAAGCAATGGCTTCAATTTTCCCTCCTGAGTTATCGTTTCAGTTTGTTTACAGTTAACTCGTAACA
Source organism: Dendronephthya gigantea (assembly GCF_004324835.1). Taxonomy (NCBI): domain Eukaryota; kingdom Metazoa; phylum Cnidaria; class Anthozoa; order Malacalcyonacea; family Nephtheidae; genus Dendronephthya; species Dendronephthya gigantea. The sequence goes on from NW_021163012.1 coordinate 4,374,146, forward strand.
TGTATATATATAACCCATGTTCTGATTGGTCTGAAGCTCGTATTTGGATCAGGCCATCCCAAGACGGAAATTCAAATGTTTGCTGCGGATAATCTCACGTGACGAGATTGATCTTTGCTGGGATAATTAACAACTGTTTAATATTCAGTGTGTGAATGTGAACTTTAATCAACATACATAATTCGTTCACATGAATCAAACTTGTTGGATTCAATTAACTTCTGACATATTGAATATCGTCTGTTATTGATAAAGCCATATTCACTAGTGCATTTGCTGGCCATGAACATCATAAGACAACAGACTATTAAACATCCGTCCGAGGTGAATTGGATCTAACAAAATTGGATCGTGTGAACAAACCTTTACATCGCTATGTGTGGGTCGGCAGCGTTTACATCAATCAACAATGCACTCAGTAATGCATTACAAACAGGTCCATATATTTAGTGCTAAAGCTAATGTACTCCTATATTTCGTGAGTCATTGGCATCGTTAAGACTGAAGACTGGCGCCACTGCAGTTAACTGAACGATGTATTGCCCTAACAACCAGAGGAATTATTCTAGTTGTCGCATCTGTTGCTTTGGCCGGAACTTGTTCACCTGTTTTAAGCCATCTTGCGAATGACTCACAATTGTTGTTAACTGTTTGAAATCCAGGCCATGTTGAAGGCTCTATCAAAACTTCTTCTGCCTTCTTCAACGTCTCTTCGACCGGTAGGGTCTTGACGTGATCATTGTATTCAACTCGATAGAGTTTACCATCTGCGGAAGATTTCAAAACTTGAAGTATATCGTATTTCTCACGATCAGCATCAAGCATGTTAGCTCCTGAAAAGTAACCCACTTTATAATTCCCGAGATACACACCATATCGATATGTAGACTCTTCTGGTTTTGATTGTTCATTTAAAATTTTATGTGCAATGTGAGTTCCTTTTGGTAAAGATTTTATTTCCTCAATCTCGACTAACGTGTACGGTTCCGACATACTAGACATGTTTCTCCGCAGTTTCGTTTTGTGGAAGGTATTTGCCTAACAGTAGGATATCCACATTGCCATCACAACCGTAAATCAAAATGTCAATACTTGTTAACATAACAATTAGCAAGCACTAATTGAATAAAGCTGGTGAATTACTGTTGATTGAGTAAAGCTGGTGAATATGTTTCACTGATGACCTGAGATAAAAGTTTTTTCTGTCATGTGGAATATTACCTTTACCCTTTTACTTTATTCTTCTAAATTGCTACTCTCCAGAATGTGATTTTATAATAGCGAGGTATTTTGAATTTAAATACCGGAATTTCCTGCTGATATTCTTAGAAGAATGACCAAGTAGAGCATGATCAGGCACATAATTGCTTTAATTGTTGTGAATACACAAAAGCAAGCCTTGAATTTCAAAATATCGTGGATTAATATGAGTGCTGATTATATTTTAGTCGAGGTTAATGAAATTGGAAATTTGCCTCCAGGAACCCAAGTTGCAGTCAAAGGGCGTTATGAAGACCTACATTCAACTTTGGCTTTCTTTTATCCTCTGTTTAGTTCCGAAGAGTATTACTATCATCATGGAGTGTATCTTGGCAATTGTAGCGTGATTCACTTCGCTGGAGAATGCAAGCTTAAAGCGAAACCTTGCACATGTGATATATTAAGGTTCACAAAGCTTGCAGTGGATGGAAATCTATATCGTGTGGAATATAACAAGGAGGTTGAGACTTTTCCTGTCGAAAGGACTCTAGAAAATGCGAAAAAAGTGTTAGAAAAACCTTCAATATGGCCGGGGTATAATCTTTGCAACAATAACTGTGAATCATTTGCGACATGGCTCCTGACTGGGGTGAGACGCTCTGCACAAGTTTCAAAAGCAGTGAATACTGTCATTTCACTTGCTTCTGCTTTGACCGTGGGGTCTTCCGTTGTGTCCCCACCAATAGCTCTTAGTTCTGCAGTCACAGCTAGTGCTGCTAGCGCTGGCGCCGTCCCTTCGTTGATCTATCCGGATAATCTAGAATTACCCGACGCCAAAAAATCGAAATAACTTACGGAAAGCATGAAAAGAAAATGCCACTCTTTATATAAATAAACGTTTATCGGGATCCAAGCGATGTTCAACTCTAGACGAACTATATACTTTTACGCATATTTTATCTTCAGACTAAAACAAAAGTTACGTAACCTATCCAGCGAGATTTAAATCGTAATTTGCGGACAAGTTCAGCTCGAAAGATGATCTTCTTCTCCAGTACAAATCAGACTATTGATGAAAGAAAATACACCGAACTAATTATTTATTTCTTGTATAAAATGTGAAATTATGAAATATAACATAATTATAATTGAATCGTATTATGTGTAATATTTGTACAAAAATTTTTTATTGAGTTATATTACAAGAAAAAAGAAAACGTTTTTTCATGTGTTTCTATACAGTTATAGAAACACTTGTGGGAGTTTGGGAGAACTCGAATTTGATTATCTCTCGTTTTACCAAACTCCCACGCGTGTTTATATAACTGTATATGGAAACACGGAAAATATTTTCTATTTCTTAAACGTTTGAACCTTTATTGTGTCAAAAACAATGCTTATAACTGCCAATTGAGGACTGACAATATCCATTTTTGGGTAGAATATTTGTTAATCTTTGACTTTGTACCTGTCCTTGAAATATATAGGAATTGCTGAAAAATGAAATTTATAATAATATAAGAGTCAATAATAAGACGTCTGTCGGTTACATAGTAAGTTTTACAGTCTTCAACCACCTGGCATTGTTTCTTTCTATTCGCATTGTTGCTCATCGTGAACTATGTTTCTCTTGCCAACCGCTTAGCGACGAATGGCAATACTTGCAACAGCAGAAGAACTAGCAACAGCGCCGACAACAGCAGCGGCCAGAGGAATTATTCTTATCTTTGCACTCTTTCCTTCGGCTCTTTGACTCTCCCCTGTCTTCAACCACGTAGAAAACGATTCACAATTGTTGTAGATGGTCTGAAATCCTGGCCACGTCGAAGCTGTTTTTAAAACCTCCTCCGCGTACCTCATCGTCTCTTGAACCGGCAGTTTCTTGACATCATCGTCGTATTCAACTCGATACAGTTTCCCATCCGTTGCCCCCTTCCAGAATTGAAATATATCACATTCGCAAGGCTTCGCATCTTTCTGATTTGCTCCTGCGAAGTGGACCACTCTGCAATCGCCAAGATACACGCCATGATGGTAGTAATACTCTTCAGAACTGAATTCCGGATAAAAGACCTCTAAAGTTGAATCTAATCGTTGATATAAACTCTTATATGCAATTTGAGATCCTTTAGATAAGATTCCTATTTCTTCAATCTCGACTAATGTATACGGTTTAGTGTTAGACATTTTCACAGCTTCTTATAGACCAAGTGTCGTCGCCAAATTCAATAATGAAAGTAGTTTCGTTTTGTAGTTGTAAATAATGTGATGCATCTTTGTATCTGTATGCGATAAGTGCGTGGGCGCTGTTTCTGCTGTGTTTTAAAAATAATCATGAATATATTTAACCCATGAATGGACCACATCCATAACAGACTAAAGGCGATTCTCTATTACCGTTCGCTTCGCCCGCGCGGGCGTAGGGGCGCTTTCCATTAAGCGGCCAAAATGGTCAGACCGGTGGAATTTTGAATTGAAATAGAGTATTTCGTTAAAAATATAGCGGTGAAACTGCATCTTCCCTCCTAATCAGAGGTAAATAACATTAAATCTGAGTGCAGATTTCTTAAAACACTCTATAAAATACCAGTAATCTGTCTGTACTGAAACACAACTGACCGTTTTTACCGTATGAAGGAAAGCGATCTAGGGGCGCTTTCCATTTGCACGGCCAAACTGGTCAGACCAAAATTGCCATATCTAGTTTTATTGGAAAGATCGGTGCCGGATAACCGGATTTCTCGTTCCCAGACCTTTTGCCTTGTAGAAACCGAGACAGAAAATGTAAGAAATTTCAAGATGGAGGACAATAATGTGGTTTTCATGTTTCTTAGCTTTTTTGGCGATGATTTTGAAGAATATTTTACAGTTTTCCGTACACACTTACCAACAGAGATCATAGGGCTACTTGCGTGTTTTATCCGGAGAAACTTGGTTAGAAACAAATATTATTTTGAGGAATTAATTCCTCAATATCAAATGGATGAATTTAAAAATCATTTTCGTCTTGAAAGAGGGACATTTGAATCCCTAGTGACAGTCATTGTTCAAACAGGATACCTTCCAGTTGCAAGTAGCTCCAGGCGACCTATAATTCATCCTGCAAAGCAAGTTTTAGTCGCAATATGGATGCTAGCGAATCCGGAGTGTCATCGAAGTGTGGCGGATAGATTCAACATTACTATGAGCAGTGTTCACAGATGTTTGCACAGAATTTGTGAAGCTCTGGTTAGTGTGAGAAAAGAATTCATTCGCTGGCCGCAAGGTAATGAACGGAGAAGTTCATTATAATATGATATTCGTCGTTGGTCAAAGTTCACTTCCATATAGACATAGTAACTACTACGTTTTCTTTTTGCGAATATAATTTTCAGATGCAAAAGCCAACGAAATCGAACAACAGTTTGAAGGAATAAAAGGTTTTCCTCGTGTTCTCGGCGCTATTGATGGAACACATATACGAATAAGAACACCAAGTGACTATCCAGATAGTTATCTTAACAGAAAAAGATCTCACTCTGTTATTATGCAGGTACAAATATACCAATCACCATTTAAGCAAATTGATGCAAGTGAATAAGATGTTTTTTATTTTCATGAAATTTGTTTCATTGTAATCAATTATTACTCATTCAACTTTGTTTTTTTTTACGAAGGCAGTTTGTGCCCACGACCTAACCTTCACAGACATTTATGCAGGCTGGCCAGGCTCAGTGCATGATTCTAGAGTATTAGCAAATTCACCTTTACATGCTGAGTCTATGCAAAACCACCACTTCCTTTTCCCAGGAGATGGTCACCTTATTGGAGATTCAGGTTACCCTTTGCTAAGGTATATATCTAATAACATAAATTTGGTAACCTAAAGTAAGATATTAAAAGTTAAAACCTTTAACCCTTGCCCCTTTTCTCATAATGAATTGGTTCTTATTGGTTTTATAATTTTGAATCTGAATTCACATTTCTGAGGCTGACTGATATATATACCAGATAAACAATGCAACTCTATTTTCAAGAGATAAATGAAATTTTGTATATACTTTATTTTTATATAGATGGCTAATGGTTCCATATAAAGACAATGGTCATCTAACAGCAGCCCAGAAAACCTACAACTTTAAACTTTCTTCAACTAGACAGGTCATTGAGAGAGCATTTGGCTTATTAAAAGGGAGATGGAGGAGATTGTTTTATTTGGATATGCTTTGTCAGAAGAAGATTGTTTCTGTTATTGTTGCAGCTTGTGTTTTACACAATTTCTGCTTAATGTAAGGAGAAGACTATGAAGAATTTCTTGCTGATGTAAACAGATTGGACATTGCTGGCGGCAATATTAACAATGACATTGCTGGTGACAATATTAACCAAGACAACCAACTGGCAGCTGTTAAACGAGATGTTCTCAGAGATTATTTGTCATTGTAAAAAGGACCAATATAATAATTACAGTCTTGTAAAATGACAATTATATTGAAAAATAATTAATTAAGCTATTTAGGACCATGTATTTACATTGTTACAATTTTTGTTTAACAATTATATTAACATTCAAGCAATTCAATATAAAATATGTAAAAGCAATTATATTTGATACATGGTTTCTGAATAAATAAATGTATATAATACTATAAAATATAATAAAATATTTTAACTCAACAGTGAAGCAGAATATTCAGTCAAACATGGTGTTGCCTCTCCATTAGTGTGAGAAACCTGTTCATTATATCCATTTTATCATCATGCATTTTTTGCAGCATATCCATTTTTTCTCTTTCATTCGATTTATTTTCTGTGGCATAACCACTCAAAAACTCAACAACAGCTGTGGAGGTAGAGCTGCCTCTCCTCTTTTTTTTCTTTTTACTCCCTTCTTGTACTTCCTTATCATCTTCATCCTCAATGCCAATGGTATCTTTTTCATCCCCTATGGTACTCATTGTACATACAGGCACAACATTTGGATTGTTTCCAATTACATCATCCATCAAGTCATAGAACTCCCATTCCTTGCGATTATTTCCTGACTGGCTGTTGTGAAGCTTTACGTCTTTATACTTTTGCTCAAGTTTTTTCCACTTACTCTGACACTGATCACCAGTCGTGTAAACATCGTCAATCTCCTCGTTGAATTTCTCCGCAACTCGCGCCCAAATTACTTTTTTCCTTGAACGTCCTGTGTTGAAAAGCTTCTCGTTTTCTTTCCGGATGGATATAAGTAATTTAGTGTACGCAGACGTCCACTTTATTAAAGGAGTTGCATGGAAAATATCGCCGACTGTAACTTAAAACGGATAAAACAAAATATTAATGCCATTTTCAATTCATTGCTGTTTGCAAATGTATAAAAAACAAAAACCACAATACTGCTTCTCTTTTCGATCCTCTAATACATGTGAAGGATGCAAATTATTCGAGAAATATAAAGCAAAATGCTTACCGTTTGTCACCTCCGTCCTCTCCGCCATCTTGAATTCCGTAAGGCGGGAAAAATGGCCAGATTGGACTTACTTCTGGTCCGGTCCAAAAATTCCGGTCAGAACGGTCTAGATATTCAGAGGTTTCGCATTCCATTTAACAATATAACCGATTTTACCAGTTTGGCCGTGCAAATGGAAAGCGCCCTAGGTAACAAGCTAAAATTCGTATAATTGCCAAGTTTGGCTGCAAAATGTGACGTAGTACAGAAAATATGAACATGCGATGTAGGCAATTTTTGTTTTACCATTTTAGCCATGCCGTACCAAAAACTCGAGTGTAGTGTAAATGATGGGGCTTAAGGAAGATGTTACACAGTGCAACTTTCCTTGCGACTTGCAATGCAATTCTACTCCTGAGGCATCTAAAGTTTTCAAATACGGATATTTCTTACGATCTGCTAACGTTTTTTTAATAACCTCTAATGCTGAACTGAATGGATAAGTTCATAATATAATCTAATCATTGCATAGCGCCGATTTAAATATTTAGCTAAATGATAATGGCAGAAGCGTTGTGGCAAACTCGAGAAAATTTCGCGAGGTCTAGCGTCGGTTTATTTTGCTCCGGAAAGATGAGCAACTCGATCTACAAGATACACGCCATGATGGTAGTAATGCTCCTCAGAACTAAACAGGGGATAAAAGAAAGCCAAAATTTTATCCAGGTCTTTGTATAAACCTTTATAAGCAATTTGAGTTCCTTCTGCAAGAGTTCCGAATTTCTCAATCTCCACTAATGTATAAGGAAGTTGCATGTTTATACGCTTTAACTAAGGAATGCGGAACCGCTTGAATTGAGAAAGATATAAGTAAATTTCTCTTCGTAGTATATTGTTTTGATTTTATAATTTGTAAGCACGTAGAATCAATGTTTATTTCCTGGTAAAATCACTTCCGGTTATCTGAGGACTGGTATTGCGAAATTTGCTTTATTATCCAAAAACTGAAGTCTTATTCTGGAGTGTAATAACCGTGATTAGATAGTTTTTATTATGTTTCCTGATAAAAACCAGCAATATGTTATGATGAATATTAGACGACGAAGAGTCTTATGAGTGTTCAACGAAAAGTTATTTGAAAAGTTCTATATGCATGTTCTTCACAAATTAGAATAATTCTTTTTTTAAAGAGATTACTTCTGCATTCGAGGAGAGGTTCTGCGTGCCGTCTTTGAAAGCTTAATTCGGGGTTCCATATTCAAATTCCTACTGAATATTTCTTTTTACTGTTTGGTATAGATTTAAATGTGCATGTGTAATGCTTTATTTCTCTTCTGAAGTTTCACATGCATGTGGACCTCTGTGAAACTGCACATATCCTATTGCGAGAGTCGTATATGTTATAATATGTAACTTCACATAACGTTATTAAAATATGAAATTTCGCATGTACAAATAAGGATTGGCCTGTTTATATTTAATATAACTTGTCTCTGATCTTTAGATATTTTATATGGGCGGCGGTTACCATGTAAACTGATACGACTGGATACAGATGATTGAACGGATCCAGAAATGGTTGAAAATCATTTAGTGCATGTATACTGCCTTAGACAAATTACGAAATCATTCAACTTTATAAAGGCTAAACACTAAGTGACTGGTCTTAAAGTAAACTTTATATTGGTTGCTAGGTAATAGAAAGTTGGTGGTTGCTTTGCCTATATAGTAAACGTCTTATACTGGAGTATTACATGAAGGGGCCATCTTTGTTCCTTCATTAGCCACGTTGCAAATGTCTCACAATTGTTTTTATCAAGGTCATATTTTCCGAATTTGAATTGATTCTTCTTGAGTTTTAAAAATCTCTCTTCGGCATCTTTAGGGCTAACGACACTTTGGTCTTTGTATTTTATTTCATAAATTTCGAGATTTTTTTTGTCTACAGGCCCAACGAATTCCTCCACAGAGCACACACCAATTTGTGCCTTGCTCTTATCTTCGCCGCTAAAGTGGATAACTTGGTTGTTGCCCAAATACACTCCGTGATGATAATAATATTTTCCACCAACAACTAAAGGACAAACGGCGGCTTTAACGGTCGATTCTATTCCTTCACAAGGACGTTGCACTGCAATTTGGGTAAATGGCGATAAATTTTTGATATCGCACCTCTGAATCTTGCAGTACGTGTATTTGAGATTAGTCATTATCCTATCACTTTAACTCGAAATATTGGTGCTGTGGTCAATTCGTTCGTCAAAGTCGATAGATTTAATCTGGTTTGTTGAGATATCAGTACAGAATTCGGTCAGCATAAACCAGTTTAACGGCATAAACCGTTTATCAAAGACACTTTATTGTATACAACTTGGATGTTTAAACAATACAACCTTTTAATGTATTTAGCGTAACTTAACAAGCTGTTATAATACACTTCACGCTCCGACTAATTCTAAAACATCCTTTCTTTTTTTAACACAACATGTCCTCTCGGCCCAGGCCACCGCGAGCGTCACTACAACAACCCCCTTCTAGTGTATAGCAACATTACGTTGCATACCGTTTTGGTGTCCGTATCACCCTGCATGCCTGCTCTAGTTTGGCGTGGGACGGAGGAAAACTCTTGAAATTCTGCGTCTTGCGATTCCGCACTGCCTGTTTCTATCTGTTCGAGTTCACTGTCTGCAGGGCACGCAATAGACTCATCCTCATCTTCTCGATGATTGTCTATAAACGCCGGCTTTAACCGATCTAGCGAAACTGTATCATCGCGATCACCGATATCGAGCTGAAAGTACTTGTCTAACCGGCGGAGTACGCGATATGGCCCCTTATATGGCATGTCTAGTGGTTTTTGTACGTGGTAATGTGATTCGTTTGTCCTTTAGCACATCATAGGCATTCGTATTTGGTTTGTTGATGATAAGGTCACGAATATCAACAGCCACTTCCGGCGGAAGTGTAGCGACGATATAATGAAATTTTGTGTCTTGATTAGTGATTTTTCGCGTGGTTAACTGGGATTCCACTTGAGCAAACCATAGTAATAATAAGTACGCACGACGTTCAACACAGTTTACAACGTGACATGTATATAACGCATCTGCTGATTGGTCCGAAGCCCGTATTTGGATCAGGCTGCAGGATCAGACCATCCTAGTGAGCTCTATATAAATATGGAGTAGTAACTTGGTTGCTAAGAGTGATGCCAAAGATGGGGGAAATTGAAGGAGCTATTGGAAGACACCCCACTCCTCCTAAGTGGGCGGTCAAATATTTTTCATTGTTTTCACCGCGCTTGTGGGTTTTTTAAAAAAATTTATAGCAATCTGTTTCTCTGCATCTACCTTATCTGACTACTATATTTTCCAACTACAGTGTGAGTAAATACGAATTTTTCGCTTTGAGTTCAAGTACGCTTCAAACTTTTGCTTTAGCTTTCGAGTAAGTTTTGTTTTTTGCCTTGTAATTTTGACACAGTTTTAAGACACTGATAATCCTTTATTTTTGCCAATCGTCCTAGCATGGGGCAGTTTTTCATCCCGTATGAAAAGTTCGTATAAAAATGCGATTTTTTTGTATTTTGAAACTCGTATGTTTCGGATAAATTCTTTGCAAGTTATTGTTTTTATGGAAGATAGCTTTCTATGTATCTTTTCTCTTGAAACTGAGATAAGGTAACATTTTATTTGTATTTTTTTAGTGTATTCTGTTATTTGCGAGAACGTCAACAACCTACACTCACTTCTCTTGAGATATTGCACCATCTTACGCATCTGATGTTACACGAAATTTGATTGGCTCTATGGAGCCAATCAAACTTCGTGTAACATCAGACTTTCCGCGTTTGACGAGATGAGACCTTTGCTGGGATGATTAATAACTGTTTAATGTGAATGTGAATGTTTAATAAATATTCGTAATTTGAAGACGATCACGTGATTGCAAATTTGCGTTGTAGTGTTTCATAGTTTTATTTGACCCGACTGTTTACAAAATGTATAGCTTCGTTCGCTTCTCTCACGAACTTGGGAGAATTTAAGGTTGCAACTTAGAATTTGACTTCTATACTTTCGACATTTAAATCAAACTTGGAACACTACCTGACTACCTTGTTGTTAATGGCAAGACTTTTTCGAGGCATTTATTTCTCTCGTTAATGTTTTTGTAAATAACGAAATATTTTAGCCTTCCAATAAATATTTGTGGTTCTCGCACACTGATCTTATAATACTACACTGGATTTAGAAACCATGCCTGTTAGAATTAACTACTTTCATTGAGAGAATTAAGTTAATTAACACATCACGAGAACCCCGGAACGGTAACTTTATATTTTAATAGTCAGGACTAACTCGGTCAGGTTCCAAATCAATCTCAAAGTCTAGCGTGGAAAGTTTAGTAATCTTGGCTTTGTTTTGGGATAGGTATGGTTGCTACATCCTGTGTAATATAAGATCAGTGACCTCTTCCTCGAATTTTAAACTTTATTCCGAGAAATTCCTTTGCGAACGATCCTCACTGACAGCTCTGTCATGCAGGCTGAGGGCCATAAATTATTCGTCATTGAATAGCCGTATTTATATTAGAGACGGGAAACTTGTCAAATGTAAATCTGGTCACAGACGGGTTTCTCATCCGAATTTACCGGTCTAACTTTCCCGTTTAACTTTCCCGTAAGTTGGACGGGAATCCCGTCAGGACGAAACTCGTTTTAAATTCGCATTTCAGGACGGATGAAATGCTCGGCCGTTACAGGAATGCAAGGCGCGGTAAAGAGGACTAGAGACTAGTCTGATGCTCGGCCTTTGTGTTGGTAGCTTGCATGGGAAAGAATAACAATGTGCACGGGTACCAATTTTAGCCGTACCGTACCAATAAATTCAACTTTGTATAAACGGGCCTAAAAAATATCAGTCATAACACAAGGGATATTTTTGGAAACACTGAAGTTTAAAATGTAAACAAAACGTTTGTTTACACTAAGAGGCTGTTTACATAAGCCCGGTTACCCGAGATTCAACGAAGCGTTAGAGGAATTGGAGGTATTGAAAAAAGTCTTTATGACACCATACAAGAACATGCTATTGTTGTGGTGATTATACGAGTAATACGACTTTTAAGATCATGTTATCTACTCATCTCAATACCTCAAAATCATCTCACGCTTCGTTGAATTTCGGGTAACCGGGCTTATGTAAACAGACCCTAAATGACCGTACGTCATTTTAAAAATTCAAATTAACTCCATGAAAGTTGCTGAAAGAACCTTCAGAATATTTGACACGCTTTTAGTTTGCTCTACTTATGAGAGAGAGAGTTTATGTTCAGAGATTTACAAAACGTGAAAATTCGAGCAATTTTGAAACTGTAAAACAGTTTCGCGGGCTGCCGCTGCTTTGATGTCATCGAGAAGCCGTGAAAATACCTCATTTGAAGACGTCGTAAGAATAACAACCCTGTCGTGGGACAACAAATTATATATGCATACCTATTGTCTCGCGTGTGGGAGTTTCTTTGTTTTGCAAGTGCGTCGTCGAGATGGCCGCGTCGTGAATCGTAAACTCACTACTGAATAACCCGTGAATCGTTGCGTTGCATGAAAATAGCCCAACCTAACGTTAAGCGTAGGTAAATGTAACCTTAAGTAGAGGTCAAAGTAACATTGATTGATAATAAACAATGATAAAGATTAGGCTCCCAGCGCTTTTGATTACAAATAGCGGTATTAAATTGCATAGTGTCATATTATCACTTTACGTTTGCACAATCGTTGCTGCAGATTATCATAGAATCACAACAGTCAACATAGTTCCTTCGCTTTGCCCCGGAAAGGTTTTTTGAAACATGGCTTCGAGATGGTTAAAAGCCTTAAAAAAATGGCGGAAATATCTCATATTGTTGCTAACGCCCATCCTATTGTCCCCTATACCGTTGGCTTTGCAAGACAAGGTATTGTGAAATTAACGAGGTTTTTTTTAACCAAAGAAGATTAGCAGCAATCAGACACGCGACTCATGTGAAACCCGCAGTTTAATTGCTAGATTGGCTGTTTTCACGCTAGAGACGCATAATGCGTTAAGGCTGTTTTCCACTAGGCGGAATTTTCCGCGCGGAGCGGAAAATTACGCTCGAAAAGTTTCGAGAGGAAAGGCTTTTCAATTTCCACAAGTATCCGCTGCGAGCGAAAAAGTTGGAAAATTAATAAAACGCGCGAAAATCAAATCTCAAATTCAACATGTCGAGTGTAAAACAAAAACAACTGCAAAGATTAATAATTTTAGTTGTGCTTCGTAGGCGACTAGAAAGACAAAATGAAAAATACAAGAAGCGGTTTTGGGTGCGGAAGATTTATCAAGAACGCATTTTAAAAGGAGAATTCCACCTGTTAATCAAAGAAATGGTCCTTTTTGACCACGAGTACTTTTTTCGTTGTTTCAGAATGGTACCAGAAACTTTTGAAAAACTTCTTTCTTGGGTTTCTCCTTACATACAGAAAAAAGCAACAAAAATGCGTGAGCCCATTTCACCCAGTGAAAGATTAGCAGTTACTTTGAGGTACCTAGTCACGGGAGATGAACAAACCAGTATAGCAGCTAGTTATCGCATAAGCCCTTCGACCGTAGGAAGGATTATTGGTGAAACGTGTCAAGTTCTTTGGCATGTTTTGATCGAAAACGGCTACTTAAGTGCACCAAAAACTAAAGAACAATGGAAGAAAATTGCTAGAGAATTTGAGAGTAAATGGAACTTTCCACATGCACTTGGTGCCATCGATGGGAAACACGTAGTAATGCAGGCACCTGCTCGTTCTGGATCTGATTATTTTAATTATAAGAAGACACATAGTATTGTGCTTTTAGCAGTCTGTAATGCAGACTACGAATTTACTCTCGTGGACATTGGTGATGCAGGTAGACAGAGTGACGGTAGTGTGTACGCTAATAGCTATCTTGGTCATGCCATAGATAATAATCTATTGAATCTCCCTGGGTCTGAAAAGCTATTCCAACCTGACTCATCAAACAAAACCTACCCTTATGTATTTGTCGCGGACGATGCTTTTGGACTCAAGACTTTCATGATGAAACCTTACCCAGGACAGAACTTAACCCTTGCAGAAAGGGTGTTCAATTATAGACTATCAAGGGCACGGCGAATTATTGAGAATTGTTTTGGGGTTGCAACATCACGTTTCCGAGTGTTTCGAAAACCAATCATTGCAAACGTGGAGAAGGTGATAAATATTACCAAAGCAGTTGTTGTTTTGCACAACTTTTTAATGGCAACAAGATCTCCAGAGGATACCCACAGTTACTGCCCACTTAGCTACACAGATCATGAATCAGCAGCTGGTCAGCAAACTGGGGAATGGAGAAGGGAAGGAAACATTGAAGGAATGGTCCCTATTCCGCAAATTGGTTCAAACAACTATTCTAAATCAGCCAAAAGTACTCGTGATGACTTCAAGGAATATTTCAATTCACAACAGGGTGCTGTCAGCTGGCAAATGGAAATGGTTACGCGAACCTTACATTCACTTGACAATTAAAATACTGTTTAATTCACATCTTAAAAAAGAAACTCTCAGTAAATGAATCATACTGTACAACTTTAACTTTAAAATTTTGAGTGTCTATTGTTTTTAGAGAAAGTCACTCTATTTTGATGAAATTAGTCACAGTTCATCATTAAACTCTATATCAAACAAAAGTTGATTTATTTTTATTTTGGCAAGCCTATTTTGTCTTGCAGGCATCTTTTTAAGTATTGGTACAAGGCTTTTGCAAAATAATAAATCTTCATCTTGATCAGTAACAGTGGGTTCTTGCATATCCTTCAATGTCTTCACCAACATTGTATCTACTGCAAATGCCATTTCTGCTCTTGACTTACTTCGCTTTGCAGGTGTATTTGCAATAATTTCAGTCTCTGCTTTACTTTTTCCTGGAGCAGAGGCTGGAATACTCTTTGATGATGTTGGAGTTGAGGTCTCGGGGCAGAGCACTGACTGGGTTACAAAACTAGTAAGTGCAGAAGAATTATTGACTGCTAAAGATGAATCTTCAACATCAATCACTGGTGTCAAATTGCTTTCTGTAGGTTTGTTACAGACTTTGCCATGCAGAAATCTCAACTGATCAAAATACTTGCATGTGGGCAACTTTGATGCAGCTGCCCCTGATTTTGTAGCCTTGGATCTCCTATCAAGGCATTTCTTCAAGTTATCTTTCAAATATTTCAACTGTGTCTTTAAAAATTCCACTGTAAATACAATGAAATACTTTTAAAGTGCATGCAAATCATATTAACAAATGAAAATAAAGAGATAACATGGCAGCATGTAGACTTTACAATAATTTTTCTTAAGAAAATATATTCTAGCAGCATTATTATAAATCTATATTCACTATCTTGCATGCTTATTATGGTAAATTCTTCACCTTTAAATCCTACACTATTAAATTAATGGAATGTGGGAAATGGGTGGGATTTGATGTAGACTAGCATTTCTACTTTAAGGCCATGTAAATCTTTCTCTAAAAGCTCCTTATCATCATTTTTTGACAAACTATTGCACTGCATATCACATAATATAACAGGTTAATTTGAAAAATCATAACTGTGAATAGTATTATTAAAACTGTTCATTAAAGAATTCCTACCATCTTTGTTAAATATGTTGGAGAGAATTTTCCATGCATTTTGTTTTGCATTTCTGTCTTTGTAAGAAGATAAAGATGTATTCCACAAACATCCAAGTTTCCGAATTTCTTCAATAAATAACTCAACCTCAAAATCTATTGACATTCCCCTCTCCTCTTCTCCTGCCTCTATGTTGGTTAAAGGAGCTTCACTTGAGTCTATTGCTGGATTAGCTATGAGTTTTTTTCAAAAAATGAAATATTAATATTTATAAAAATAAAAATGTTTTTTACAATAAAGAAATTTGAACTAGGATAATTTATGATGTATGATCTATGAATGACGAAACTTTGTGTAATCTAAGTTTACTTGGCTGTATAAAATTTTGAAAAAAATATAAAAAATATATAAATGTGTTCATTTGATTTGCTATAAAAAATTTCAGTTAAAATACTACTATACATTGAAGAATTTTATAGTACTTCAAAGCGAAATCAATTGAAATCAGTGGTATTATAATGGGAAAATTACCGCAAAAAACACCCTTGAAAAATATCAAGGGATATATGATAATATTAAATAAAAAAAGTTGGTGTAAATTGTATAATTATTATTCACCTTGCTCTGTTGCACTATTAAATTTGAAATATTTTGAGAAATGTTTCCCACTTGCTTTTCCTGTCGTTGCTGTTGTATGTGACCAAACAGTTCAGTAACTGACCCTTCATCCATTGCAATAAGTTGCTGTTGTTCCTCGGACCTTGCAAGAAGCTCTTTTAAGGAATTTATGCTAGAAATATATCTTTCACGGCTTTCTTCACTCATATTCCTGTCGGCCATGTTGCTCATTGGACGGGCGGAAAGCGGAAAAAGTCGGATTGGATTGAACTTCCAAGCGAAAACGCCATAGCGCCAAACGCAAATATTAAATAGATATTGCGCATGCTCAAAATAGTTTTTGAGCGTAATTTTCCGCTCCGCGCGGAAAATTCCGCCTAGTGGAAAACAGCCTTAATGGACACACACGGCCTTATCCACGGGCGCTATTGCTCGGTAAAATGCGAAAACTTTCGCCTGTTTCTTTTGAATTGTTACCACTTGTATCAATTAATTCTGTTGATTACTCACAATTCAAAGGGAGCAAGCGAAATATTGCGCATTTCGCCGAGAAATAGCGCTCCTGGTCGTGAAACCAGGGCTTAAGCGTCTTCAATATTTTTAGACTGGCGGTTATTCGTCTTCGGTATTAAGTCGACAACAGGGGCCGGTTTAGCTTAAACGGTGGATAAGCTCAAAATAGAAAGCAAATCTATCGTTTTATTCAACAAGCAAACTGAATGGTTTTGACCATAATACAAAGATACTGTTTACAACTACATATTCAGTGCATAATATTCAAATTGACTCATTCAAGAGAGATGTAAGAGTGCTATGTAATTTTGACTTATTCTAAGTGCAGTCAAGCGTAACATCAGGTATATAAGACTGAGATGTTAGTAAATCAGGGTCAGTTGTTAAACGCTACTCCCGAGAAGCAGTCGAGATGGCCAAAGCACACGATCCAGCCGAGGTTCAAATTGTCTTGCCACCAGTCGCCAACAAACAAGTCGAGGTGGAACAACAGCCGCAAGTTGCTCCGGAGCAAATACCTGCTCGCAATCAAGCAGATGCTCAGCTGCATGGTCATGCTCCACCGGTTGGGTATGTCTCATACTATAGGCGAATTTTTAGCGGGTGTTGTCGCTTTATATCGACCTTTCTGTTGGTTGTTAATGTTTGCCTCAGACTTCCAGGGTACTGCGTAGTCCAAGAAACAAAAACAAAACAAAACCAAAGTCTGTTAGACTTCGGGTTTAGCTATGTTAGGATTTGCCGTATCATTAGGTCTTTAGAGCACAATAAAATTCCTCCGTGCAACTCATTTCACGCCGAATGATTACTTTGCTTTCGGGGGTTGTTCATATACTGTCTGTACTCTGTACCCATACGCTTGCCCTCCTAAGCTCATTCTCTAAGTTAATTTTACTTTCGTAAGGGACGTCGACTGGGTTTTTCAAACTTTCGGCGCTTTACTATGCTCTCAATTTACAATTTGTTGAGTGTAATTTGCTCAGGGCACGCTAATGTCATAATAGAGAGGTTAAGATACCCCGGTTCCGGTGTACGGGTACGGGTAGCGCCATTTTGTTTTCCATTTTTCGCTGATGTCAGCATATTTACCCGTAATATCTACCCGTTTTCCCGTTGTAAACGACGGTCTACACGTAAACAACGAACGGGTAACTACAAAGACAAAGTGGTCAAAGTTTTTTTAATAAAGGACAAATGGAGAAGCGGGTGAGTGTCTTTAACACGTTTAAAATACATTTTACGTATTAATATGGTGTTAACGTTCATATTGTTCAGGCTTCTCAAAAATGGTTTGCAAACATAATTTATGAACGCCATCTTGATATTTTTGATTTTCAAAACAAACACACGTAATACTATAGTTATATAAAAGTTAAGTAGGACTTACAATGGAAATGTATAATACATATTTACTTTTATATTCAGTTCTTACCCGGTGTTGTTCTTACCCGGAATTTGAGAAAATTCTTAAGTTGCAAACCGTACCCGTCTTACCGATAACGGGTACGTGTAATTCACCCGTACCCGTACACCGGAACCGGGGTATCTTAACCTCTCTAAAGGTTTACAAATTAGTGGTGCGACTCATGACCATTTTGGGTGTCTATTAGCGCCAAGCTTAAGTGTTTGATTAAGTGAGCACAAGTTTCGTTGTGTATATGCGTTATTACGTTTCGGGGGTGACCGAGGAGATTTTAACGTTTATGCATTAAGTGCTTTGACTCGGTAGTGGCCGAGAAAAGAATTTTTAAAATATGTTGACACGGCAGTGGCCGTGAAGAGAAGTAAGGCGTCTATGTGTTTCATGACTCGGTGGTTGCCGAGGAGAAAGTTTTAAGCTGTGTATAATAGAGACCTTAAGATCGACGACGGGAACAGAGAATGCGGGAAACCGGAAGTGTTTTTTTAATAATTGCTTTTGTACGCATGCGTTACCTCCCGTGCTGTGTCGTAGAATACGTCTGGGTAGCTGGTTTGCCGTCTTCTAGAAAACGTGAGTTTTTTTATGATATTTTCTACTTTATTCTGTTAGACATTGAAATATAACCTTTTTGAATGGATAAAATAATGCTTATTTAATGATGGCATAAAATATATACTCGTTTATACAAAGGAAATTGACCGACTTTTCATTTTTAAAATAGGTCTTTCCAAAATGGCTATGCAATCAGTTGAGAAGGATAAACCTTCACGCAGGAAGACTCAGTAAGTGATTAAAATTTCTTTAATTTTTAAGATAAGGAAAACAAATTTTTAAATACACAAGGAAATGTTTACCTTATTTACTATTGATTGCATTTGTCAAAATCACAGATTTTGTAAAAGTGCAGGCTTTTTCAATGCAGATTTAGATGTAAACAAATAAGGTTATTTAGTGAATAGTCAGATATGTACCATTTAAAAGAGGAGTTTTAGCCTTTCTGATTATCTTGTTGTTTACCTTAAACTTCTAAGCTATAGTTTCACATATTTATAGTGGTCACTTATTTATAGCAAATGAATGATTTGTTCCACATTGTGTTTCACTGATCAATGTAAAGTGATTATAACATCAACAGATTATTGCATAGAGCTTTTCAAAAAAATTGCTTACAAGCAAAATTAGTGCAGATAAGGGTTCTTTGGAGATTGTGTTAGAAGAAGTAATGTGTACAAAATCTAATATTTTTTTCATTAATTTAGTGCTATGGTCTGGACTGATTACCATGACATTTTATTGTGCAGAGAAATTTTGGTAAAAAATCCTTTTCAATTTAAGAAGAGTTCAACTCAGCGTGGTCAAGTGTGGTTGGAGATAGCAACAAACCTTTCACATATCAAAGAACCAAAGTTTAAAAACGACTTGGATCAACGTGCAGTTCGGGAGCGATACAACCTTCTATCAAGTAAGCTTCGAAGAAAGTTAAGCAGCGAGGAAAGAGCATCTGGAATAGATACCAATATGTCTGAAGTTGAGGGCATGGTTGAAGAGCTGATTCAGATTGAAGATGATTCTGCAGAAAGAAAAAGATTGGATGATGAGGAAAACAAACGGAAGGCAGATGAAGATAAAGGGAGTGCTAATGATATAAAAGACGAAAAGAAAATGAAGGTGACATTCAGAAAAACAATAAAAAAAAGAGGTCTAATGGCAGTGAGACCATACAGTATTTAAGGGAAAAAAATGAGCTTATGGTTAAGTTTAGAATGGAGGACAAGGAATTGGAAGAACGAAGACAAAACGAGGAAAGAGAAAAGCATGATGAGTTCATGAAAATGATGTTGCAACAGCAGCAACAATTCCAAGCTATGATTATGCAACAACAGCAGCAGCAAAATCAAATTGTGATGGCTGTTATTTCAAAACTTGGATCAAAATGACTTTCTAAATAACACGTTGATGTTTTAATTATATTGATTTGTCGTTTTAATGATGAACACTCATAATTTTGTTTCATAATTTCTTGGCTTTTGCTGCACACTATTTACACTTCAGATGTTGGATGTAAACACAAGATATATTAAAAATGTTAATTTGATCATGCAATTTTCTTTAATTAATGATTTTGTGGATGTAAGTATTCTTGTAGGTTTGGAGGTTCAAGACCAAAGAATGTTGATGTTGTGTTACCATACATGCATGATAATGCATTACTAAGAATTGCACTTGTAATGTAAGCTTTTCCAACAGGACTGAGGGCCACTTTCAAATTTTTCTTAAAATCCATAAATTTGAATCTGTTGATTATGTCTCCAAATAACCATTCTACTGACACCCTTACTGAGCTCATGGATTTATTAAATCTTTCCATGTCGGCTGTTACCACTGCATTCCGGAAAGGGGCTTGGAGGTGAACACGTAAGGGATAGGCTGGGTCTCCATAGATGCACATTGGTTGGCCAGCCTCTGAGAATGCAAATCTTTCAAGGTCTGCAAGAAGCCCTGACTGAGCAAGCATAGAGGCATCATGTTTCTTTCCCTCTAAAATCATTTTGAAAAGAAAAGCATTAAAGAATATATACATGCATAATGTATTTGGTTGATCCAGTCCTGAAATTTAGAGAAAGTGTGTGTGTTGGGGGGGGGGTATACATCTTTCAATGTTTTGGGTTGCACCTCCAGTAAAATGTGTGCAAAAACTTCCAGTAATTAATACATGTAGCTCACTATAACAGTGGAGAGAAAATGTTCAAAACAAAAGTGTCCAAAATTTAAACCTATTACCTACCTACAGGTCCATACAAATGAGCAATTAATCCATTTGGCAAAGAAACTGATTGAAACTTAATGGCGTGAGTTCGTTTGTGCCCATTAAAAGCTGATCTCTGGAGCTTTTTGGGGCGGCAGATGGGTCTCACGGTTCCATCTACGAACCCAAAGCAGTTTTCTAAAGCTGCCCCTTTATGATAGATTGCTTGGGCATATATTTGGAGGTTTCTGGAACTGAGAAGGGAATGGTTCCATCTTGTAACCAAATGCCCATGCTCCTTGTAGATAAAATCAACCACTTCGTTATGAATCATGCTCAATACAGGAGTAGGTTTTCCAAATCGGTGTATAAGATCAGAATAGCGACATGGATATGTCAGTCGTTTTAGGCAGATACACAAGCCCCCAATGCCACTGCATACTGATCCCTGTGGGCAGACAAATTTTTGAGGTAGATTTAATAATTCGGCAAGCATTTCTATATCACTTTTCCTGCATCGAAACTCAGCCATACATTCAAAATCATCCATCTCATGAAAATCAAACTCGCCGATATGTTTATATGGAAACTCTGGGTTTTTCGAGAAGTGCAGTTCATTAAGAAGTAGAAATTCCTCTTCATCGATAGTACCATCATCGAAACTTTCCAGCAGAATTTCTCGAGTGTGTTTAAAAGATGCCATTCGACTTTTCCCGTCTTTGTTTTTAAAAATTCTTAAGGCTTCAAATTTGGTGTGAGAACGGTAGTCTCGACCCGGGCCTCGGGCTCCGAATACCGTCGCCGTCATCAAATCCCGTAGTCGATCTTAAGGTCTCTAATGACTCGGGAGCGACCGAGAATGGAATTTGAAATGTGTTTTATGACTCGGTTGTAGCCGAGGAGTGAATTTAAAAATGGGACATGACTCGGACCGACGAGAGAATTTCAAAATGCGTTTAATGACTCGGTAGAGGCCGAAAAGAGAATTCTGGATTTGCTTCATGCCTCTGTAGTGGCTGAGAAGAGAATTCTGAACGTATATTGACTCGATCGCCGCCGAGAAGAAAATTTTAAACGTGTAATTACTCGGTAGTGGCCGAGGAAAGAATTCTAAATGTGTAATGACTCGGCAATACCCGAAAGAGGAATTTTAAATGTGTTTTGATGACTCGGTAGTGGCCGAGAAGACCAATTGAATGTGTCTAATGCTCGGTAGTGACCGATAAGAGAATTTTAAATGTGTCTAATCATTCGCTCGTGACCGAGAGGAAAATTTTAGATGACCTCCCGGTAGTGACCGAGAGGAGATTTGTAAACATGTTTAACGGCTCAGTAGTGGCCTACAAACAGCATGCTAAATGGTGATCCCCCTGCAGTGGACGAGAATACAATTTTTTAATGTCCTTAACAACTCGGTAATTGCCGAGAGGGACATTTGAAACGTGTTTGATGACTCGGTAGTAACGTATTTGTTCTGCATGCTGACGCACGAATATTTCACATCATTTCCCTTGTCCTGGGTACGCCATTCGCGGGTATTGCTTGAGTTTAAGTATAGTTGTCGAGTTTGGAGACGTCTACAACAGTTTTAATTTAACGAAATATTTCAAATTGAGGCATGATATACAACTGTAGTTCACATGAACTGTAAATGATTTCCTAATGGTCAAAATATCACGATATCAACATAATTTGTTTCCTGTGTTCGTTGTTCTTCTTTACGGTTGCGCTGATAATGACTTCGGTAAATACCTACCGAAAATGACCACGTTCTGGGATTGCCTTTTCGAAGCAATAGTATTCTATTCCAACTGCATTCCTGCTAACATCAGCTCACGGGAGATAGAGTTACGGGAAATGCGAGCCCTGTCGCCATACCACGCCTACAACCCGGCTGGATCGTTTCGAACCCCCTCCTTGCCCCAAAACTTCCCGAAACTACAATCCCAACCCTACTCCCCGAAACTACTTTCCCTCCTAGTTCCCAAAACTAAAGACCTGAATCCATCTCAAAATTGAGCTAATTGGGAAAGAAAGGTTCGAAGTTAACTAAATTGTCACAATTGCGGAATTCGATGCCCAACTCTTCAGCTGGGCTACACCGAGTCCCTGCCGCAAGCAGAATACTGTCATTCAACGTTTCGACGGTGGTGACGGCCGCTAAAACTTTATCCAACTGTGTGTAATAGTCCACCATCAGCGTGGATGACCAGCCGATATGCTGAGCAATTTCATTCTTGGATGCGCCAAGAAGACCCAGCAGAATAGCCGCACCCCCTCTGAAGCCATGCACCGTCTCACGGGTATACAGGCCCAGGTCTTTTAAATATGTCACAAGCCTCGCTTGAGCCGCCGACGCCGGGAAGGGAGAAGTCGATACGGAGGTATTCTTAACGGTCGTACGAAAAGGAAAGCCGGAGCCCAAGTTGATGCGCATAGCAGGGCATAGCATACGGTAAATTATTTAGAAATTACCCACAGCCCTGACTCGCCCGTATTGCCGGTCCCAGGTAACCCCTAAGGGCATAAAGGCATTAGACGCCCGCACCCAGGTCCGACAACAGCCGAGTCAAGTGATGTCGCACGACGACCGAGAGAAGGTCATTAGTATGTTTTTAACTGAATCATTGGGTGGGCACCACTCATATGAACAGGCCTTGCGATTCGTCGATTGTGACAATAAGAGACACTGAAGCAATAGAAATTGTCGGTCTAAAGGAAGGGTCAATGATCACTATTGCTTCGAAAAGGCAATCCCAGAACGCGGTCATTTTCGGTTGGTATATCATGCCTCAATTTGAAATATTTCGTTAAATTAAAACTGTTGTAGACGTCTCCAAACTCGACAACTATACTTAAACTCAAGCAATACCCGCGAATGGCGTACCCAGGACAAGGGAAATAATGTGAAATATTCGTGCGTCAGCATGTAGAACAAATACGTTACTACCGAGTCATCAAACACGTTTCAAATGTCCCTCTCGGCAATTACCGAGTTGTTAAGGACATTAAAAATTGTATTCTCGTCCACTGCAGGGGGATCACCATTTAGCATGCTGTTCGTAGGCCAATACTGAGCCGTTAAACATGTTTACAAATCTCCTCTCGGTCACTACCGGGAGGTGATCTAAAATTCTCCTCTCGGTCACGAGCGAATGATGAGACACATTTAAAATTCTCTTATCGGTCACTACCGAGCATTAGACACATTTAAATGCTATTCTCGGCCACTACCGAGTCATCAAAACACATTTAAAATTCCTCTTTCGGGTATTGCCGAGTCATTACACATTTAGAATTCTTTCCTCGGCCACTACCGAGTAATTAAACGTTTAGAATTTTCTTCTCGGCGGCGATCGAGTCAATATACGTTCAGAATTCTCCTCTCAGCCACTACAGAGGCATGAAGCAAATTCAGAATTCTCTTTTCGGCCTCTACCGAGTCATTAAACGCATTTTGAAATTCTCTCGTCGGTCCAAGTGATGACCCATTTTTAAATTCACTCCTCGGCTACAACCGAGTCATAAAACACATTTCAAATTCCATTCTCGGTCGCTCCCGAGTCATTATACACAGTTTAAAACTTTCTCCTCAGCAAACCACCGAGTCATGAAACACATAGACGCCTTACTTCTCTTAACGGCCACTACCGTGTCAACATATTTTAAAAATTCTTTTCTCGGCCACTACCGAGTCAAAGCACTTAATGCATAAACGTTAAGATCTCCTCGGTAACCCCTGAAACGTGATAACGCATATACACAACAAAACTTGTGTTCACTTAAGGCGATTCTCCATTACGTTCGCTCCGCCCGCGCGGGCGAAGCGCGCTTTGTTTTTCAGGCCGGTCACGGTCGCATAGGCAGAATTTCAAAGGCCGCTTCGCCCGCGCGGGTGAGGCGGACGGTAATGGAGAATCGCCTTTAATCAAACACTTAAGCTTGGCGCTAATAGACACCCAAAATGGTCATGAGTCGCACCACTAATTTGTAAACCATTATGACATTAGCGTGCCCTGAGCAAATTACACTCAACAAATTGTAAATTGAGAGCATAGTAAAGCGCCGAAAGTTTGAAAAACCCAGTCGACGTCCCTTACGAAAGTAAAATTAACTTAGAGAATGAGCTTAGGAGGGCAAGCGTATGGGTACAGAGTACAGACAGTATATGAACAACCCCCGAAAGCAAAGTAATCATTCGGCGTGAAATGAGTTGCACGGAGGAATTTTATTGTGCTCTAAAGACCTAATGATACGGCAAATCCTAACATAGCTAAACCCGAAGTCTAACAGACTTTGGTTTTGTTTTGTTTTTGTTTCTTGGACTACGCAGTACCCTGGAAGTCTGAGGCAAACATTAACAACCAACAGAAAGGTCGATATAAAGCGACAACACCCGCTAAAAATTCGCCTATAGTATGAGACATACCCAACCGGTGGAGCATGACCATGCAGCTGAGCATCTGCTTGATTGCGAGCAGGTATTTGCTCCGGAGCAACTTGCGGCTGTTGTTCCACCTCGACTTGTTTGTTGGCGACTGGTGGCAAGACAATTTGAACCTCGGCTGGATCGTGTGCTTTGGCCATCTCGACTGCTTCTCGGGAGTAGCGTTTAACAACTGACCCTGATTTACTAACATCTCAGTCTTATATACCTGATGTTACGCTTGACTGCACTTAGAATAGGTGTATCAGTTCTAAACTGCTCTTCCTAGAGGTCCAGTAAGGATCAGCTCTTATTGATCCAGTATTACTGAGGAAACCTAAACTAAACTAACCTTATATTCGAATCGGTGCGAAGCACCGGGAGAGGGTACTAATTCCGCCCAGAGATTTGTTACATGTCCAAGGAATGCCTGGTAAAGGGTCTGAAAATATACGCCGATTTGTTAGAAAATTCAAATTAGTCTTAGCCCGTCTTAGTCCGCGATATAATGTAGTAATATATGCCATATATACGCATGTATATGTTGTATATGTTGAAGAACTTAAAAAACTGCTTAGTCTTTCAATAAACGAAGACGAAGGCAATGATATGATGTCCTTGTTACTGATAATATTTGTGTATGCTATGCGATATATTCCCGCAAACCATAAACAGTAATATGATACTCTACTATTGTAAATGCCACATTGCCACTGTTTTGCAATAGCGCGTATCGAAATATATCAAACACACACTAACACAGGTCCGTTTATCTACATAAATACTCAAGAAACACCATTCTTGCTGATCTAAATTGAACTTCAATGTCTTAAGAAACGACACTGGCCGTGCACAATGCACATTAAGACACCAAGGCCAACATCACTATAATTCATCATGAATGCATGTGCGCGCAAAGAACCGCACCATGACAGAAAGTCGGAACAAAATTTAATATTTTCTTCCACTTTGGCGATCCATCTATGTCTTTAGGAACATATATATATATATATATATATATATATATATATATATATATATATATATATATATATATATATATATATACACCCATTTGCAAAAACGTTATATATGTATATCAAACACAAAGTCTACTACGAATCAAAGTATATTTATATATAAATAATTATTAAAGCTTATATATTAAATTTTCGATTGTATTCCACAACCTTCAGCAGAACTAAGACCAAGGTCTTAGTAAGGTCTTAGTTCTGATGAAGGTTGTGGAATACAATCGAAAATTTAATATATAAGCTTTAATAATTATTTATATTCAAATATACTTTGATTCGTAGTAGACTTTGTGTTTGATATATCTATGTTTCGTCTACGGAGCAGATCTTGGACATTTGTTACTTATATAATATATATAAATATATATATATATATATCCAAAGAATTAACTGTAACGAAGAGTTCACAGAACTTGACAATGGTTGAAGAGCGCTCAATACCATTACCGGCAGAGCGAAGATATATTTATTCATTAAATAATAAATTTATTTATTATTTATATAATATATATATATATATATATATATATATATATATATATATATATATATATATATATATATATATATATATATATCAAATATGTATTTAGAATCATATATGAGTAGAGTGCTCGATATACCAAAGTATAGAGCTAGTATAAAGATAAAATAAAATAAACTTGGTTTACTTCATAAGATTTTATTCACTACAAACTTGTTTCGTATGACAAGCAACGCTTGCCACACTCATCAGGTGAATTTAAATGTTGCGCTATGTTGTTGCCAAGGTTATATATACTATATACATGTTTGACGTAAAACGGAAAGCTATAGTGTTAAATTACATATAAAATATATGTAATATTTATATGTAATTTAACACTATAGCTTTCCGTTTTACGTCAAACATGTATATAGTATATATAACCTTGGCAACAACATAGCGCAACATTTAAATTCACCTGATGAGTGTGGCAAGCGTTGCTTGTCATACGAAACAAGTTTGTAGTGAATAAAATCTTATGAAGTAAACCAAGTTTATTTTATTTATCTTTATATAATATATATAATATATATATATATATATATATATATATATATATATAGATAGATAGATAGATAGATATTTCATAATTTTTATGAATACTGGCTTAATCTGGACTGTAAGAAACACAGTGTCTTCGTTGACGAGGCTACTTACCACTAGTATTTTTACGCCATGCTAAGAATCGGAACTCTTTTCTACGTAACAAACAACAATATGGCGGAAAAAAGCTCACACAGGAAGTAGCAAAAAATCGCGACTTTGAAGAGCTTTAAAAATCTTTTGAGAAAGCCAACTTTGATTCTGTTTTCAGAAATGAGATCAAGAAAGTGAGCACTTAAAATTGAGCCAAAAAAGGTGTCAAAAATTTCGTTGCAGCAGCACTTTAAACACTCAGTTTGATGAAAAGATATTAGATCTTGCGATGAAAGGTCAAGATGGGGGATTTTTTTTAATGAATGGTTAGTTTGTGTCAGTTTAAAACGCCTGTCGCAACACAGATCTATATTTCTTTTTTAAGTAATTTACTATTAGATTGACGAGGAATCCAATCTATTCCGTTGTTCCATAGCTGAGGGTCATTTTTACAATCTTTCGTTCGGCCAAGAAGCGCTCAAAGCTCGCGATAGCTTTTGTCGTTTGAAAATTCATACGACTTTTCGGCTAATTGAATTTTCTCTTAAACTTAAAGGCTATATAATCATGGTCTATGTTTTGTCCGAACGAAAGATTGTAAAAATGACCCTGAACGGTGAAACAACGGAATAGATTAGATTCTTCGTCAATCTAATAGTGAATTCCTTAAAAAAATAATTACAGATCTGTGTTGCGGCAGATGTTTTAAATTGACGCAAACTAACCATTCAAAGCAGTTTAACAAAAATCCCCCATCTTGACCTTTGATCGGAAGATCTAATATTCAGTTTCATAAAACTGAGTGTTTACTGCGCTGAAGTTTGAAATACGATGCAATCTTGACCTTCGAGTCCATACCGATTGGGATATCTTTTAAAAGTTTTATCTCATTTTCATATCACTTAAAAGTTAAAGCATTTTTTACGCTCGGACAGTGGCGTACGGGAGACGATAAATGGGGGGACACATATTCATGTGGTGCAAGATTAATTTATTTTCAAATCCATTGTCTTTACATGTCTGTTAACATGAATACATGAATGTGTGCCCCCCCCCCCAATTATTGTCTCCCGTACCCCACTGCGCTCTGAAGTGTTTCAACCACTGTGTCTTTGAAAGATAGTAACTGCTTTCAGCTTTTATGACGAAAGTGCTACTGCAACGAAATTTTCGACCCCATTTTTTAGATTGAACATGGCGGACGTGAAAATTTAGCTCCGATAAATTTCTTATAAGATTTCAACATATTCAACTTAATAAGCTGTCTAATAAGCTCCAAACTGGTACAAGAGTTATAAGTTATTTGATTTATGCTATGGCGATAACAAACAAGCTAAGTTTAGCTTGGAACGGGGACTATGAATCGTTGAAGAGGTTTGTTTATGAAACCTTCAAACTTGATGGTGTTTGGTCTCAACCCGGCGGGGATAGAAAGCTTTTCACAACCGAAGATTCGACGATCCTCTGGAGAAAGAGTAAGAACTTGTTGTCCTTTAATGGATCGAAAGCTAACAACTTCAAGAAGGAATTATGTAAGCGTATATGTGAGTGTGAAGACGACATTTCAGAACCTGTGTCTGTACATGACATGGGCAAAGTTCATTCGGGTGAATCGCCTGATTTCTACACTGATATAGAATGTATGAAGCAAGATCAACAAGTGAATAGCGAGGCAATTCAATCATTGTCGAACTCTATCTTGCACATAACTTCAGTAATTTCAGAATTTCAAGATTTCATCAGGAAGAATGAAACAAGCCTTACAGAGGGGTCTTCGACAAAGTCAATTAACCATAATGAAGAAAGAGAAAATGTAAATCAAGTTATTGCCCAAGACTGTATTGAAACTGACGCTAATGACACCTTAGTGTCAGATCAATTAAAAAATTCTATCGGAAGCAATGAAGCAGGATTCACTAGTCAGTCGGATGAATCTGATGAGACTCTTACTGATAGAGAAGTTGGCTGTGTTGTGGCGCGTCGAGAATCCTATGCCCAAGTGGTTAAAAGGCATCAAAAACCCCGTAAACCTAAGGAAAAACCAAACATGGTTAATAACCCTGAAGATCCTTTACTAAGTGTCCCATCACAAAGAAATACTGAAGGCGATGGCTTTATTGGGGTTGACAGAAGGCGGAAAAGAGTAAAGAAACTTTTCCTGTCTGGAATACACGAGAGCGTGCAAGAGAATCAGATCTTATCCTATTTAGAGCAACGAAATATAACACCTATTCACATTGCTCTGTTTCGAAGTCAACGCAGAGGAACCCAATCTGCTAAAATCCACATACCATCTTCAATGTGGTCTGAAGTTCAATCGGAAGGTTTCTGGCCAAGATTTGTCAAATGTAATCTGTGGC
Organism: Dendronephthya gigantea; assembly: GCF_004324835.1. Taxonomy (NCBI): domain Eukaryota; kingdom Metazoa; phylum Cnidaria; class Anthozoa; order Malacalcyonacea; family Nephtheidae; genus Dendronephthya; species Dendronephthya gigantea. The sequence goes on from NW_021163012.1 coordinate 4,403,693, forward strand.
AATCGAAAAGCACTAGAAATTCCATTAGACATGAAATCAAATTTAACACCACCCACCATGGGAATTTTTCAACATACGTCTAATGGCTCACATTCCAATCAGATTCAATAATATTCCCGTTGTGATAACCCAACGTAAATATCGCTCACGTTTATCAAAGCGTAATACAGGAAACCTTGTTCCTGTGACATTGTCGGACAGTACTGAGGTAAATAACACACAAAGTATTCCTGTTAGAATAACAGAACAGAGACAAAGTTCACCAAATAACAATGTCAGAACGCATTGCGTTAATAACTGTATCAGAATCCACCCTGAAAAGCACAACGCCCCCTGGATAATAATAGAGCTGTCCCTAATATTATGATGCTGAATGCAAGATCATTAGTCAATAAGGTAAATGAACTTGAAATCCTTAGAGATAAGTATATTGCTGACTTAATTCTTGTGACAGAAACATGGTTAAGAGATGTAATCCCTGATGAGGTTGTGAATGTTTCTGGTCTGAACATTATCAGAAAAGATCGATTGTGTGGTAGAGGTGGAGGGTAGCAATATATGTCAATGAAAGTATACCACTAAAAACGCGTGATGATTTAAACGATCAACTGTTTGAATGCTTATGGATTACTATCCGCCCAAAGTGGTTACCAAGATCAATTTCAAGGATTGCAGTAGGATGCGCATACCTTCCACCAAACCTAAATGTATCTGAAATTGACAATTTCTATGATTATATCAACAATGTTATGACAGCTTTGTTAGAAAGCCCACATACGGCAATTATTCTAGGAGGCGATTTCAATCCAGATAGTAATGGATTCCAACAAAACCGTTTAAAGAGGCATTGTCATCTTAAACAAATTGTAACGCAACCTACCAGAAACAGAAACATCCTTGATTTAATATTCACTGACATGGCTGACTGTTACGAAACTCCGGAAATCCTAGCCCCACTGTCAACGTCGGATCATAATATCATCAGCTGGAAATCCAAGTCTCATATTACGGAGAAAGGAACTACGATTAAAATCAAAGTGAGAAAAATCCGACAGCAGCAGTTAGAGAATTTCGAATCTCTACTAGCAAGTTATAACTGGTCTTCGGTTCTTTACACCTCCGACATCAATGAAAAAGTCAATACCTTTCTTCAGGTCACTGAGAATATGATTTCTGAATATTTTCCGGAAAAAACGGTTAAAGTTTATAGTAAGGATAAACCTTTTATGACAGCTAAAATAAAATGGTTGATTCTTAAAAGGAATATGGCTTTTAAAAATAAAAAAGTTGAGCGTGTGAAAAGTCTCAGAAGACAAGTCTCGGCAGAAATTCGGAAAGCGAAAATCGATTTCTACGAGAATAAAGTAAGTCCAAACTTTAAAAACACCCTAAATCTTGGTGGAAACAAATGAAGGGCTTGATCGGCAAGAAAACTGCTAAACCAATAATGTTGGATCCCAATACTGGGTTTCAGATGGATGATAAGCAGTCTGCTCATTATATAAACGATTATTTTGCAAACTTAACTAAGAATTATCCGAAAGTGAACGAAAATTGGTTGGAATTTCAATGTATAGAAATCTACCTCTAATTACTGTCGACAGGTACAACGAGAATTGCGTAAAATTAACCTTAATAAAGCTCCTGGTCCTTATGATCCCTCTCTGAAGATCTTGAAGATTTTTACAAAATATTTTGCTGTACCTTTGACCGAAATCTTCAATGAATCTTTTCAATCAAAAATTTTCCTGAGATCTGGAAAAAATATAAGGTATCTGGAATCCCTAAATCTGTACCATGTACGCATGTTGAAGAGTTAAGACCAATTGCTTTAACTAGTGTCCTAGCAAAGGTTCAAGAATCTTTTGCTGTTCAGTGGATATATGAAGATACCGATGAAAAAATTTCTGATTCTCAATATGGGGGTCTACCACGATCATCGACAATTAATGCGCTGGTTAATTTAATACACAAGTGGCATAAATCATTGGATGAACTGCACAGAGTGATAAGAATAGTCTTTTTGGATTTCCGAAAGGCATTTGACCTTATCGATCATAATAAACTCTTAGAAAACATGCGAGAAATTGGTGTAAGACCTGCTCTGATCAAATGGTATGCATCGTACCTGGACGAGAGATCTCATTTTACACAGTTTGGAAACGAGTATCTGATTTTGCGAATGTTATGGGAGGCGTTCCGCAAGGCAGTAAGCTGGGACCTATTGCTTTTGTGGTTAAAATTAATATGTTACCTAGTGTATAGCAGAAGCTGTTGTAGGAAATGGAAATAATGATGTCGTTGTGGATGAAGATACGATTCTCTTCATGGACGATACAACGATTAGTGAGGCACTGGATGTTCACAATCATATCTCTGGCACGGAAATTGGTAATATACCCCAAAAAATTAATTCGGTAAAGAATTTTGCGGAAATTGAGAGAATGGAGTTAAACCCAAAAAAGTGCAAAGAGATGATTATCGACTTTCGAAAGGATAGAACAGCTATTCCTGCAACAGAAGTCGATGAATGCATCCTAGAAAGAGTAAGCTCTTATAAATTACTTGGATTGTGGTTAGACGATGATCTAAAATGGAGAACAAATACGGAATACATTGTCAAAAAGGCAGCTAAACGATTATATCTTTTAAAAATTTTAAAAGGATATAATGCTCCGCGAGATGACTTGAAAACTATTTATACTTCGGCAATTCGATCAATCGTAGAATATGGAGCTCAAATTTGGCATGGGAGTTTGACAGAGGAACAATCTAGGGATATAGAGAGAATTCAAAAGCGTGCAATGAAAATTATATGCCCGGAAAAGAATTATGAACAAGCATTAACTGAATGTGGTATTAAAACTTTAGAAAGTCGAAGAGAGTTAATGTGCATAAACTTGATAAAGGATATAAAGGACCCTTCACATAAACTCAATGATTTGCTACCACCAACTGTAGGTCAATTACGGGAGAGAGACACGAGACTTAATGTAAATAAAATTTACAATTTTAAATGCAGAACAGAGCGCTTTAGAAATAGTCCTCTAGTATATGCGATTCGTAAGTACAATCTCAAAATTGATGATTCTTAACTATTTTATTAGTTTCTTAATATTTAAAATATAGCTTTTGTAATTTACTTCTAGTTTTGTAATATAGATTAGAGTATGAATTATTGTAATTCTAAAATGTAATATTTCTTAAATTATTTTTATGAACCTGTAAATCACATTGTAATTTAGCTGTCTAAGCTACTTTATGTGTATTTTTTAATAATAATAATAATAATAATAATATTCAGTCTTTTAGAAAAAATTTGATTTTAGAAACGACTTTTGTGTGTTAAGTAGAAGTTGACTAATCTTGCTCTCAAACCTCGGTGACAAATGCGAACTTTTATAGCCGCCATGTTTGTTGATGTGACATCATAGTGAGTACCGATGTTTCGAAGCATATGGTGATATAATCATATAGCTTGTGTGTTGTCCGCCTCGAATTTTCGAGCTTGACGCGGAGAACCAAATCATTTTATTTTAAAATGGAAATTAATTCTGTTAACTAACATATATTCAAGGAATGCCTAGTAAAGGTCAGGAAAATATACGCCGATTTGATAGAAAATTCAAATTAGTCTTAGCCCGTCTGATAGGGATATAATGTAGTATTAAATATATGCCATATATATGCATGTATATGTTGTGCCGCATACTCCTTTGTGCCACGAAGTCCTACGTAAGACGATCTTGAAGAACCTAAAAAACTGCTTAGTCTTTCAGTAAAAGAAGACGAAGGCAATGATATGATGTCCTTGTTACTGATAATATTTGTGTATGCTATGCGATATATTCCTGCAAAACAAAAACAGTAATATGATACTCTACTATTGTAAATGCCACATTGCCACTGTTTTGCAATAGCGCGTATCGAAATATATCAAACACACACATATCAAATAATCAAGAAACACCATTCTTGCTGATTTAAATTGAACTTCAATGTCTTAAGAAACGACACTGGCCGTGCACAATGCACATTAAGACACCAAGGCCAACATCACTATAATTCATCATGAATGCATGTGCGCGCAAAGAACCGCACCATGACAGAAAGTCGGAACAAAATTTAATATTTTCTTCCACTTTGGCGATCCATCTATTTCTTTAGGAACATATATACAGGGTGTCCCAAAAAAACCGAAAACTATTGAAAACACTCATTGTTAAAATTTGAATGCCGTGTTCACGAATTTCCGGCCCGTGGGGATTTAATGCAACTTACAAAATGCTAAATGCTTTGTGTTGCTAGAGAAAGGGTATATATATATATATATATATATATATATATATATATATATATATATATATATATATATATATATATATATATATATATATAAATACAGATATTTCATAATTTTGATGAATACTGGCTTAATCTGGACTGTAAGAAACACAGTTTCTTCGTTGACGAGGCTACTTAACACTAGTATTTTTACGCCATGCTAAGAATCGGTACTCTTTTCTACGTAATAAACCACAATATGGCGGAGCAAAAGTTTGCACAGGAAGTGGCAAAAATCGCGACTTTGGAGAGCTATAAAAATCTTTTGAGAAAGCCAACTTTGATTCTGTTTTCAGAAATGAGATCAAGAAAGTGAGCACTTTAAATTGAGCCAAAAAAGGTGCAAAAAAATTCGTTGCAGCAGCACTTTAAACACTCAGTTTGATGAAAAGATAATAGATCTTTCGATGAAAGGTCAAGATGGGGGATTTTTTTTAATGAATGGTTAGTTTGTGTCAGTTTAAAACGCCTGTCGCAACACAGATCTATATTTCTTTTTTAAGGGAATTTACTATAGATTGACGAAGAATCCAATCTATTCCGTTGTTCCATAGCTGAGGGTCATTTTTACAATCTTTCGTTCGGCCAAGAAGCGCTCAAAGCTCGCGATAGCTTTTGTCGTTTGAAAATGCGTTCATGCATGCAACGCTTACCCGTAGAAAATATGACAAAACATAGACCATGATTAGCCTTTAAGAGACAATTGAATTAACCGAAAAGTCGTATCTTTTAGCTTCACTCGAGGTGAATTCCTCTAAAAACCTATTCGCAAAGAAGAAATAAATCTGCTGAGTTTGGTATATTGAAATGTCCTTCCCAGATTAGCTGAAAGCTCTCGCGTGCTTTGATGACAATATGCACGAATGTAATAATGTATTACAAAAAAAAAAAAAATTAAACACGGAAAAACATGAAATTTATAATTCGGATTAATTTTCTTGTTTTCCGGCCATACCTTTTACCATGTTAAAACGCGGTGTCACTTCAAAGTTTAAACTTGATAATTTCGTGCCCTAACACATGCATGCATGATGCAAAACCTCTCGTCATAAAAGCAGTTGCTATCTTTCAAAGAAACAGTGATTGAGACACTTCAGAGTGCCGTAGGGTATGGGAGACGATAATTGGGGGGGGGGCCTATTCATGTATTCATGTTAACAGACATGTAAAGACAATGGATTTGAAAAGATATTAATCTTGCACAACATGAATATACAGTATGAATATGTGCCCCCCCCCCCCACCAATTATCGTCTCCCGTACGTACGCCACTATCAGAGCGTAAAAAATGCTTTAAAAGTATATGAAAATGAGATAAAACTTCTAAAAGATATCCCAATCGGTATGGACTCGAGTATCAAGATTGCATCATATTTCAAACTTCAGCGCTAAACACTCAGTTTTATGAAACTGAATATTAGATCTTCCGATCAAAGGTCAAAATGGGGGATTTTTGTTAAACCGCTTTGAATAGTTAGTTTGCGTCAGTTTAAAACATCTGCCGCAACACAGATCTGTAATTATTTTTTTAAGGAATTCACTATTAGATTGACGAAGAATCTAATCTATTCCGTTGTTTCACCGTTCAGGGTCATTTTTACAATCTTTCAGCGACAACCTTGCTGTTTCACAGTCCGAGACTAACTCAATCGTATCACCCTGTTCAACTTAACTTTGTAAGGCAGCTTTTTTATCCACATTTAATGGCAACTTTGACCCATTCTCACCCTGATCCACCGTTGACCCCCAATGTCCATCCATATCCACTAAGCCATTCATGTGAAACATTATTGGGTGGTACAAACACATCAACATCCATTATGCCAACGAAAACCCAACGTAAATTTTCAAACGACTTCAACTTAAATTCGAGATTCACAATTCCTTGTTTGTAAACATTCTCACCAAGGGCATATTCGAGCCCATCAGTTCCATCATGAACTGCGACTTTCCCGTCTTCCTCAAGAGTGACTCCTGGGCTGTGCAAGTTGAATTTCTCGTCAGGGAAAATCTCAGTTGGAACGATTTCATCACTCAAGCCAAGATACTCAACAAGAATGTTGAAATTATTCGCTTCATCTTCAGAAATTTTAAATAAGCTCACCGGATTCTCTGAAGTCGCAATTTTTTTAACTCGGAGATAATTCAAAATAACGCCAAAATGGTTTGGATTAAAATCAAAGAATACAGTGCCATCTTGATCACGTTCGACACTATCTTCCCAGCGACCGCTAAACATTGTAGCGAACAAGGAACCTTCAACCTGACAGAGAGTTGATTTCCTGGTTGTAAATGTCTTCCCACCAACGTTTAGATTTATTATAGGATCGTTATCGTTGTCTGTGACAGTTCCTCCACTTTCATTTCCGGCTCTAGACGCGTTAACTTCAGTGTTAGTTTTGTCTTCAACGACCTGTCTTTGACAATTCATCAAATTTCCTCACTATGAAGATATCAGTTATCAGTTTCGAATTCTATGATTATTACCTAGCCTTTGGAATTACTTGCGGCCGTTAGACGACGGCACTGCATTAGCAACAATGGCAGCACACGAGCCAGCAACCACACTAGCTGCTCCAGCTGCCAAAGGAATAATTCTCATCACGGCATTCCTTGCCTGAGCTGAAACTTGTACCCCGGTAGTTAGCCATGTAGCTAATGACTCACAGTTGTTGTGAATAATCTGAAATCCCGGCCATGTTGAAGGCTTTTCCAACACCTCTTCAGCTTTCGCTAACGTCTCTTGAACCGGCAACACGCCATCTGTGCTATCTCGATCAACACGATACAATTTCCCGTCGACAGCGCCTTTCAAGAATTCAAATATATCGCATTCTCGAGGTCTAGCGTCGGTTTGATTCACTCCGGAAAGATGAGCAATTCTACAATTTCCGTGATTATCATTGTTTTATGTTTCCTGATAGAAACCAGCAATATATTATGATGAAAATTACACGATGAAGAGCCTTATGAGTGTTGAAGGAAAAGTTCTTTTAAAAGTTCTTTATGTTCTTCACAAATTAGAATAATTCTTTTTTAAAGAGAGTACACCTCTGCATTTGAGGATAGGTTCTGCGCAGTGCCGTCGTGGAAAGCTTAATTCAAAATTGCATATTCAAATTACTAAATATTTTTTTTGACTGTTTGGTAGGTTTAAATGTCCGTGTGTAATGCTTTATTTCACATGTGAATCTCTGTGAAACTTCACATATCCCATTGTGAGAGTCGTATATATGTAGCTTCACATAACGTAATTAAAATGTGAAATTTTGCATGTGCAAATAAGGATTGGCCTGTTTATATATTTATTATGACTTGTCTCTAATCCTTAGATAATTACCACGTAAACAGATACGACTGGACACAAATGATTGACCGAATCCAGAAATGGTTGAACATCATTTAGTGTATTGAATAAGTTAATTAGACAAGTCAATCGAAATCATTCACCTAAACACTAAGTGACTGGTCTTAAAGTGAACTTTATATTGGTTGGTAGGTAATAGAAAGTTGGTGGTTGCTTTCCCTATAGTAAATGTCAACCGTTTAGCTTAAAGGGTGGTTAAGTTCAAAATAGAAAGCAAGTTTATATTAATTTATTCAACAAGCGAACTAAATGTTTTTAACCTTAATACAAAGATACTGTTTACAACTACATATTCAGTGCATAATATTAAAGTTGACTCATTTAAAAGAGATGTGAGAGTGTTATACAATTTTGATCTTTTAAATTTATTTTGATCTTTTAAACGGGCTTGATACAATCGGGCCCAGATCGCCAACTAACCATTCCAGCCTTTTAGCCACAACAAGAACTTCGCCATGCCATATGAGACTATGAACACAATTTGCTTTAAATCTTTATTATTAAAAAGTTTAATTGAGAGCCTATACGTAAAACTTATAGCAAATATACGTACATGTATGTATATATCGTTCACAAGTTTGCTGCCGATTGTGTTACTGTAATTGTTCAAAGAACGTTTTAACGTTTTCAAAAGTAGGAAAGGCCGAGAGCTCCGAGACATACAACTCCTATCGCGGTGAAGATGAGCATTCGATCGAAACCGCTCTCTACTTGATGCGAGATCCTTTGTCCAGTCATTAGCCACGTTGCAAACGTCTCACAATTGTTTTTATCAAGGTCATATTTTCTGAATTTGAATTGATTCTTCCCGAGTTTTAACAATCTATCTTCGGCATCTTTAGGGCTAACGACACTTTGGTCTTTGTATTTTATTTCATAAATTTCGAGACTTTTTTTGTCTACAGGCCTAACGAATTCCTCCACAGAGCACTCACCAATTTGTGCCTTGCTCTTATCTTCGCCACTAAAGTGCATGGATAACTTGGTTGTTGCCCAAATACACTCCGTGATGATAATAAGATTTTCCACCAACAACTAAAGGACAAACGGCGGCTTTAACGGTCCGGCGATTTTATAACTTGACAAGGACGTTCAACTGCAATTTGGGTAAATGGCGATGAATTTTCGACATCGCACTTCTGAATCTTGCAGTACGTGTATTTGAGATTTGTCATTATGCTATCACTTTAACTCAAAATATTGGTGCTGTGGTCAATTCGTTCGTCAAAGTCGATAGGTTTAAAATGGTTTGTTGAGATATCAGTACAGAATTCGGTCAACATAAACCAGTTTAACGGCATAAACCGTTTATAAAAGACTTTATTGTATACAACTTGGATGTATAAACAATACAACTTTTCAGTGTATTTAACGTAACTTAACAAACTATATTATTACACTTCACGCTTTGACTAACTCCAAAACTTCCTTTCTTTTTTAACACAACATGTCTTCTCGGCCCAGGCCACCGCGAGTGGCACTACAATACCGGTTGTTGCAAAAGGGGATGGACGAGAGGTTTGTGACCGTGAGAGGTCTGGGTCTAGTTACGTGTTTATTGCGTGTTCGTGGTAAACGTGAGAACATCTTGATGAATGGAAATTTTGTTATTTTGGGATATATTTTAAAAGTCAAACTTCACAAAGTCACAGATTCATTTAGGTTCAACTGCTAAAATGAAACCAAACGATGTTAAAATATTAGAAAGATCTATATGCTATATAATCGAACATTTACGCAAGTATTTAAGGGAAAAATTATTAATGTTTTAACACGCAATTAAAGGCATGTACCGTGCCATATGGAGTCTCAAATGCTTTTATTTTCTGCAGTTAGAAGTAAAATTTTTTTCAACCGTATCCACCTTTATAATGGTAAAACGATTTGCATTACAGTACAAAATGGCAAAGTGCTGAACTAATTGTTTACTATGTTTAAAGATTTACCATAACATTAGTCTTGTCTCCTAAATAATATAGCTCCCACCCCCATTAGAATATAATTTTTTAAGTTATTAAGTCCTTCCTTCACATAAAGACAAGTACTTTTGAAACATCTAATGGTTTTCTTTACAATAACACATTCTGTGTATGTATGGCAGTGTGCCAAATCATTTCATAGTTAAATAAATCCACACAAAATAAATAAGCCCCCAGGCTCTCAAGCCCATTAAGTGGAATGTAACAACAAGCAGGCAGAGGAGCACTGTCTGTCTCACAATAAGATTATGAATCTCAGGCTAAGATATGTGGTCTAAACAGATGCGAAAGTTGAACGAGAATCCCGTCAGGACGAGACTCGTCTTAAATTCGCATTTAGACGGATAAATGCTCAGCCGTCACAGGAATGCAAGGCCCGGTAAAGAGGACTAGGGACTAGTCTGATGCTCGGCCTTTGTGTTGGTAGCCGCTGGGAAAGAATAACAATGTGCACGGATACCAATTTTAGCCGTACCGTACAAATAAATTCAACTTTGAGTAAACGGGCCTAAAAAATATCAGTCATAACACAAGGGATATTTTTGGAAACACAGCAGTTTAAAATGTAACCAAAACGTTTGTTTACACTAAGAGGCTGTTTACATGAGCCCGGTTACCCGAGATTCAACGAAGCGTAAGAGGACTTTGAGGTATTGAAATAAGTCTTTATGACACCAAGCAGGGACATGCTATTGTTGTGGTGAGTATACGACTGCCAGAATCATGTTATCTGCCCATTTCAATACCTCAGAATCATCTCACGCTTCGTTGAATCCCGGGTAACCGGGCTCATGTAAACAGCCCCTATATGACCGTACGTCACCATTAAAAATTCAAATTAATTCCATGAATGTTGCTTAAAGAACCTTCAGAATATTTGACACGCTTTTAGTTCGCTCTACTTTTAAATGAATATGAGAGAGAGAGTTTATGTTCAGAGATTTACAAAACGTGCGAAATTCGAGCAACTTTGAAACAACTATAAACCACTCGTTGTTATGAGAAGAATCGATGGGCAGAAACAGGGCGTCTATAAGATAGGGCGGCGAAACGCACGGATGGTGTGTTGAAACATGTGTGATGCGATTTTAGGACTGAGACGGGGCGGTCGGCGAAAAATTCTCGAACGAAACAATATTTACTTGGTTTTTAACAAGCTCGATTAAAACCACTCAATCTCTAAAACTATTAACGCGATATCTAAAATAAGATTTCTCCTGTGTAATTTATAACTCTTTCTATTAATATTGTGTCTTAAAATTGTTTCTTCAAAAGTTAACTGACCGAATTTGTCAAATTAAAACTACGGATACGCACGGCTACTTGGTCTGTTTTTAGATGTATCATACACATTTTGATTTTTCTCTGTCAGGAAAATCCCAAAAGCATTATACTTCAAGATTTGGTGTACAGAATATTGACGAACATTTGTAGCAAATTTCACTACACAACGTTTTGAACCTTTTTTGCAATCATTTGTAGAAGTGAACGTATTCAAACTTTCTACAACAAAATTGTTTTCACGGCTGCGAGGTCGTAAAATATCAACACAAAATCCCTTTAAATTATATTATATACTTAGATAACGTTCCGAATTGAAAATATGATATGTTTTTCTTTCGTCATGGCAATGTCGACCTGGCCAAGCTAAAAACAAAACAAGAAAATGCTAACTTATTTGCAAGAGCATTAGACCGCGTCGCAACAACGTTTTCGAATTTTCAATATACAAAATTTCCATTAAAAAATTGAAAACCTTGCCATAGCTTCTAAAGCTGGAAAATTTAGAAAATAACTCCCTTGTTCATTAACATTGATTCCACGTGCAAATGGTTGCATAATGTTTTGAACCTTTTTCACAATTTTCTCTGGAAAACGACCACCATAAAACGGAACCATGTTTACAAACTTGTCTTGGTAACCAGCGGACTAGGACGAGTATAAAAAACACGAAGAAACCCTTTCAAGAACAGCAATTAACTCCTTTACGTTGAAATTAACAGTATTTCCAACTGGAAATGACGAATTTGTGTCATTTGTTGCCAGATCAGTGTCATCCAAACTTATAAACATCTCAAGTTCTTCGTCATCTAAGTAACCCGCCGCCATTTTGAAAACAGTTTTTTGAATCTTCATGGGGGGTCCGCACATCACACATGTTTCAACACGCCATCCGTGCGTTTCGCCGCCCTATCTTATAGACGCCCTGGCAGAAACGACTGCATGTAAAGCACCTTTTATTAAATAAAAGAATCTCGACACTATGGAGGTCAAAACTAAACTATATATATATATATATAAATCAACTAAATCAGTTCAAGATGGCATACTGCTATATATATTTGCAATCAAACGCGCCGCGTGCCGAATTTTTATCGTTGTTTGCTAGCAGCCAACGAGACGTTCACCCCTACTCAAGGTTACGTTCTACCCAACTCAACTTTACGTTTTGATTGAATATGCAGCGATGATTTGAGTGACAGTTTTAAAAACATTTCAACTGTCAACTCATTAGAACTGGCTAATCATTTAGCGCATTTTATTGTTTGCTAATAAAAAGCCTAGCGTGGCGAAAGTGTGCAGTGAATCTTATAAATGTAAGAATATACAGCATCTTACGTTGATTAGGAAGTTTACGATCTACGAGCGGTCAGCTCGACGTCGCTAGTCGAATATTTTGCTTATGACATTGAAATAATCATACAAACGTTTCAATTGTGCTAAGAACCTCCAATATCTAGCTGATATTGCAATTTCATATAAGCTGTAAAGCAGTTTCGCGGGTTGCCGCTGCTTTCATGTCATCGAGAAGCCGTGAAAATACCTCATTTGAACGCGTCGTAAGAAAAAAAAGCTGTCGTGGGACTATGAATTATATATGCATAACTATTGTCTCGCGTGTGGTGTTTCTTTGTTTTGCAAGCGCGTCGTTGAACTGCCTGCGTCGTGAATCGTAAACTCACTAATAACCCGTGAATGGTTGCGTTGCATGACAATAGCTCAACCTAATTAAGTGTGGGTGAACGTAACCTTAAGTAGAGGTCAAAGTAACATTGATTGATAATAAACAACGATACAAATTGGGCTCCCATCGCGTTTGATTACAAATAGCGGTATTAAATTGCATAGTGTCATATTATTACTTTACGTTTGCACAATCGTCGCTGCAGATTATCATAGAATCACAACAGTCAACATAGTTTCTTCGCTTTGCAACGGAAAGGTTTTTTGAGACATGGCTTCGAGATGGTTAAAAGCCTTAAAAAAATGGCGGAAATATCTCATATTGTTGCTAACGCCCATCCTATTGTCCCCTATACCGTTGGCTTTGCAAGACAAGGTATTGTGAAATTAACGAGATTTTTTTTAACCAAAGAAGATTAGCAGCAATCAGACACGCGACTCATGTGAAACCCGCGATTTAATTGCTAGATTGGCCGTTTTCACGCTAGAGACGCATAATGCGTTATGGACACCACGGCCTTATCCATGGACGCTGTTGCTCGGTAAAATGCGAAAACTTTCGCCTGTTTCTTTTGAATTGTGACCAATTCTGCTTGATTGCTCACAATCAGGGCTTCCACAATGTCAATGGAAGGAAATTTCCTTCCAAATGGCAACCACGAGAGAGGGAGGGATCTGTGTTAATAGCTAGGATATATTATGCATTATTTTCAAAAGTTCTTTGTTTCTCTCTCTTGTCATTGCCATCCCCCTATCAAAACGGCCATATGCAAATAAGTTGTGGAAGCCCTGCTCACAATTCAAAGGGAGCAAGCGAAATATTTCGCATTTCGCCAAGAAATAGCGCTCCTGGTCGTGAAACCAGGGCTTAAGCGTTTTCAATATTTTTTGACGGGCGGTTATTCGTCTTCAGTATAAAGTCATTAAAGAGTCATCTCCAGAGGCATAATACGTCGAGACGATTAATGTTCAGTTTTTGGTCTTAGAGACCGCCACAACGATCGCCACAACGGGAGAATGTCGTTGTTTAAATACAAATATTTGAGCCCGCCAAATATCTCATAGTCGAAGCATTTTAAAAACAAGAAAAATTTAGCTAACGTTTCGTTGTTGCCCTCAAAACATGTTCAGAGTATTTGAATGATATTATAGTCAAAATAGTGTGTTAATTATGTGGTATTTCGATGGTTGAGAAGCGTTGTTATGTAAGATGATATATATATATATATATATATATATATATATATATATATATATATATATATATATATATATATATATATATATATATATATTTGTTTTCTTTTTGCAAACGAACAGCTAAACAGCCTTGAATGAGGAATATAAGCGCTTAGATGTGGTTTATAGTATACTGCTTGCAATAGCACCGTCAGCGGTAAACAGCAAGTATTTTTTATCGTAAATCGCAAATATTGGGTTGAAAAAACGTTTTGCTTCACAGTAGAGCAGAGCAGGGCTGAGCTGACCTTCTGACATCTGCCTATGTTTAGCGAGGTGGAACAATGGCTATCTTTAAAACAGGGAACGGGGAATAGGGGAATGGAACGGGGAATGGAACGGGGAATGGAACGGGGAATGGAACGGGGAATGGAACGGGGAATGGAACGGGGAATGGAACGGGGAATGGAACGGGGAATGGAACGGGGAATGGAACGGGGAATGGAACGGGGAATGGAACGGGGAATGGAACGGGGAATGGAACGGGGAATGGAACGGGGAATGGAACGGGGAATGGAATGGCTTCGGGGAATGAGCCGGGAAATGAAATGGCTTCGGGGAATGTGCAGCTTCCATGTCACGAATCATGAGACAGCTACTCACAGTTTGAATTCCTTGAGGTAAAAGACAAAGCGATTACAAGCTCATAGTATAAATGCGATGTTTGCATTGTCATTGTGATGTACATTGATGTACATTAATATATAGATAGAATTTGCATGGGTAGGTGGTTCAATGTAAATCCTCCAAAATCTGAAGGCAATTAGTATAATACTGTAATAGTATTTTTTGCAGAAATCTTTTTAGTTCTTACTATGCCTTATAAAGCTCAATGTGTGTGATTAAAAGGTGAATAAAGATACTGACACAGTGTCACTTGTTTGTTTTTTATTTCAGGCTATGTGAACAAGACCTCTGGACAGTTTTGTTTAAGCAGGAATAATGGTTGTGGTGGAAATGTGGTGAATGCATTCTTGACAAGTTAATGGGTTTGCTTCCAAGAATACACTGAAACTTGGAGCAACAATGACTTTGAATATAATTATGTAATTAATATATTATTTATTAATCTTAATTTATATGACTTTTTACCTCACATAATTCAAATAATGTTCAGATAAAGAGGTAAATATTTCACTGTTAATGGTGTAATAAATATTTTATATGTTGATTATATTTATAATGAATTATTTGTCCTGCTCCATACTTTGGCAATTCTGTTTAAGAAATCCCACCATAGTAGATCTTTTTTGAAATAGTTACAGTCAAGTTGTTGTCTAGTTTTAGTACAAAATAATACAAGTGCTACAATTAAACAAGGGAAAATAATAAAAATTAATTACATAAGCAAGCACATTTTCTATTTTGAAAAGGTCTATGAATTGAGATGACATGTACTAACAATTTTGTGCATTAATTAAAGACAATTGTATTATTACTGTGGGTTCTTTAATATTGTCCAATACTCCCAGTGACATCCCACTGAATTCCTGCAGGGGTCTCAATCCATCAAACCAGTTTATCTTTTATTTCTGTATTTAAGTCAGAATCAATGTATTCAATATCAATATGTAAAAATAATATCTAAGTTCTACAACATTTTTTTGACAAGTCTGTTAAAGGAGAAAAGCAATTTTTTCTCTTCATCAGAATTGAGAACCATGTTCTTGAAGCCAACCCCTTCCTTGGCAGGATGATTATGGTACAAAATGAGAAGGGGGGTGTTGAAAAATTTCTGGATTTCTTCTTGGGGGGTCTCCAAAAAGATAACATATTGATATTGAATACATTGATTCTGACTTAAATATAGAAATAAAAGATAAACTGGTTTGATGGATTGAGACCCCTGCAGGAATTCAGTGGGATGTCACTGGGAGTATTGGACAATATTAAAGAACCCACAGTAATAATACAATTGTCTTTAATTAATGCACAAAATTGTTAGTACATGTCATCTCAATTCATAGACCTTTTCAAAATAGAAAATGTGCTTGCTTATGTAATTAATTTTTATTATTTTCCCTTGTTTAATTGTAGCACTTGTATTATTTTGTACTAAACTAGACAACAACTTGACTGTAACTATTTCAAAAAAGATCTACTATGGTGGGATTTCTTAAACAGAATTGCCAAAGTATGGAGCAGGACAAATAATTCATTATGAATATAATCAACATATAAATATTTATTACACCATTAACAGTGAAATATTTACCTCTTTATCTGAACATTATTTGAATTATGTGAGGTAAAAAGTCATATAAATTAAGATTAATAAATAATATATTAATTACATAATTATATTCAAAGTCATTGTTGCTCCAAGTTTCAGTGTATTCTTGGAAGCAAACCCATTAACTTGTCAAGAATGCATTCACCACATTTCCACCACAACCATTATTCCTGCTTAAACAAAACTGTCCAGAGGTCTTGTTCACATAGCCTGAAATAAAAAACAAACAAGTGACACTGTGTCAGTATCTTTATTCACCTTTTAATCACACACATTGAGCTTTATAAGGCATAGTAAGAACTAAAAAGATTTCTGCAAAAAATACTATTACAGTATTATACTAATTGCCTTCAGATTTTGGAGGATTTACATTGAACCACCTACCCATGCAAATTCTATCTATATATTAATGTACATCAATGTACATCACAATGACAATGCAAACATCGCATTTATACCATGAGCTTGTAATCGCTTTGTCTTTTACCTCAAGGAATTCAAACTGTGAGTAGCTGTCTCATGATTCGTGACATGGAAGCTGCACATTCCCCGAAGCCATTTCATTTCCCGGCTCATTCCCCGAAGCCATTCCATTCCCCGTTCCATTCCCCGTTCCATTCCCCGTTCCATTCCCCGTTCCATTCCCCGTTCCATTCCCCGTTCCATTCCCCGTTCCATTCCCGTTCCATTCCCCGTTCCATTCCCCGTTCCATTCCCCGTTCCATTCCCCGTTCCATTCCCCGTTCCATTCCCCGTTCCATTCCCCGTTCCATTCCCCGTTCCATTCCCCGTTCCATTCCCCTATTCCCCGTTCCCTGTTTTAAAGATAGCCGTGGAACAATAGCTGTTGAGATTTGTCGGTCAGAATTCCAGAAAATAATCCAGATTTAACGTTCGGTGACTAATGAGTTACACTACGGAGATATTAAACTCTCAATAAAGCTTTGAGCTGGAAATTTGCTGGAAATCTATCCACGGTATATTTAACCGTGACAACTGATATTAGTCATCTTAAGCATCTAGGACGAGAACACGACGACGGCAGCTACCAATACAATGCTTCATTGAAAAGAAATGAATTATTAAATACCTATGGGAGTTTTAGACCTTCTGTTTACAACGGCAAAACGTCGTTTATTACGTCCGTAGAACGTCTGCATTTCACGACCCAGTGAGCGCTTCCTCGAATTAGGCTCTATACAGGGTGTCCCAAAAAAAACAAAAACTATTGAAATCACTCATTGTTAAAATTTGAATGCCGTGTGCACGAATTTTAACCCGTGGGGATTTAATACAACTCAGTGAAATGCTAAATGCTTTGTGTTGCTAGAGAAAGGGGACATGTCAAAGGTCATGGTAATTGAGATGCACATTTAAATATTGTTAATAAATATCATTTTCGCGTACGAGCAAATTTTACTGCATCATATGCATGCATAAAAATGCTTATGGCAAACATTTACACACTTGTGGGTCCCAACAGAGTGCTTAGGCATTCAAACTCTAACAATTACATTGTTATGGGTGATTTCAATAGTTTTCGTTTTTTTTGGGACACCCTGTAGAATTGTTCCTAAACGTAAACACATTGTTTGCAACGTCTTATATCTCATTAAATTGTTACGGTTGATAATATACAACAACGTTTTACCATAACGTTTCTTTAAAGGAGTATTCCAAACACGTCATCGTCATTTCAATGCATTCTTGTCGGTCAACAATATATAACTGCTTGTCTAATGTTCACGTAACCCTTAAAGCATTTTTTGTATTGCTGGGGCTCGGGCGAGCGAAAAGCCGCAAGCTAACCAGGGGGGTGAGAACGAGGGTACAACCCCCCGGGAAAATTTTTAAATATAGACCTCTGAAAAGGCCGCAAATGCCCCCCAATTTAAGAATTATTGGGAAATAGTAGATACTTTTTTGTTTCTATGCTTTTTTTATTTTGGCTAAATATGTATTGTTTCAATCCATTTGTAAACATGGCGGATTTATTAGGACAGATATCGTTGGAAATTAGAATGAGTCATTTGTTTGGTTATTAAAATACACGTTGAAGAAGTAAAAGTTACGACAGTATTCAAGATAAGATACAATGCATATACTTGTAAGCAAAAAATACAAATTGCTGAAAATATTGCTTGTAAATTCGAGCGAACTAAAAAATTCGAAATTATAAACTAAATACGAAAAAATTATTGGTGGGGCTAAAACCTAGCGAGCCATTCCTTATTTACATTTCCTGGTTTAATATTTGAAAATATTCTTACAAGTTGGACTTTAACTGATGCGAAACCAGTGGTCGGTTGTTCAAAGCCGGTTACCTTAACACTGGATTAAAGAAAATCTTTACATTCATATTTTCTAATCGTTTGTGGGCAAAGATCTTTTTCATAAATATTTTCAGGACCGATAGATGTCATATTTTCTAAAGTTTTAAAACGAACAGTGGTTCAGAAGCACATAAGAAACTAAAACACTGGATTAAAATTGTTAACCGAAGATTATTTTAGTTAATTAAACAACGTTTACGATAATCGAGCTCGTTCTGCGCATCGCTTTTGCGCATAACAATATGAGCTCATATGATACCCTAATTTTTCAGAAATTTTCAAATTTTAAGAGTACAACAGTTTTAAAATATAAACAAAGACCTATTTACAAACGGACTTGACTTAAAATTTCCAAATGACATTGCTTGTATAACACTTAGCTATAATTAAAAAGTTCGCATTATTACTAGTCCTAAAACAATTACAAACGACAACTATACCAATCACCGGCTGATTCTAGTTTTAAGCGACCTAAAGCGAACTTGCTATTTGTACTGAATGGTAAATAAAACAGTAAAATCAAGAAATCTGTGACGGTTCTATCAGTTCTAAACCGTTCTTCCTAGAGGTCCTGTAAGAATCATCTGTTATTGATCCAGTGTAACTACAGCAGGAAACCTAAACTAAACTAATTTTTTTACACTGGATAGCTCTAACAGTTGTAAACTCTTCTGAATAGAGATCCAGTATGACTCGATTCTAAATTTTCAATTTCAGCGGGCAAGTTGCGCCTACGCAATCATGATCATGGCGATCTACTGGACAACTGAATCATGTTCCTTGGCTGTCACGTCATTGTTACCATTGCTACTATTCCCCATACTTAGTGTAGTCAAAGCGAAGGAGATCAGCACGCCTTATTTCAGCGACACCAACGTCCTGTTCGTGGGGGGTATGATGCTAGCCGTTGCCGTGGAGCAATGGAACTTGCACAAGAGAATCGCTTTGAAAATACTTCTGTTAATTGGAACTCAACCAAGAAGGTTTGATCCACTGTTACTACAAAAGAAGACCTAAACTAACTAACCTTTTATTACCGGATACCCCCATTAGTTTTGAACTCTTCTTCCTAGAGGTCCATTTATACTAATCTCTTATTGATCCAGTGGTACTACAGGAAGAAATCTAAACTAAACTAACTTTATTTACAATGGATAGCTCTATCAGTTCTTAACTGTTCTTCCTAGAGAATCAGTAAGGATCATCTCTTATTGATCCAGTTTTACTACAGGAGGAAACCTAACTGACTAAACTAAATTTATTTATACAGGATAGCTCTATCAGTTCTAGACTGTTCTTCCTACAGAATCAGTAAGGATCATCTCTTATCGATCCAGTGTTACTACTGGAGGAAACCTAAGCTAATTAACTTTATTGATTCAGGATAGCTCTATCAGTTCTAAACTGTTCTACCTAGAGGTTCAGAAAGGATCACTCTTATTGATCCAGTTTTACTACAGGAGGAAACCTAAACTAAGCTGAACTGAACTAGATTCTCCTCTGCAGGTTGCTACTAGGTTTTATGTGTCCGACTGCTTTCCTTTCGATGTGGGTCAGTAATACCGCCACAACTGCAATGATGGTACCCATTGCCCAGGCCGTGTTAGGAGAAATCAGGGAAATCAGGAAAATTGGCGTTGCTAAGTCTGAGACGGATGGGAAAGAAGAAGTTATTGCAAACTCTGAGCATGTTGAGATGGCTGTGATGGATGAAAAACCTTCTGCCACGAGAAGCATTAGCACCGTTAAATTGTCCAGCCCGGTATGTTGAAACTTGAAAAGGATTTGTTTACAGTTTTGATAAAAGATTACATTTTAGATAGCAAATGTATTTTACTGCAGTTTAGAACTGATAGAGCAATCCAGTATAAATAAAGTTAGTTTAGTTTAGGTTTCCTCCTGTAGTAACACTGGATCAATAATAAATGATCCTTACTGGACCTCTGGGAAGAACAATTTAGAACTGATAGAGCTATCCAGTATAAATAAAGTTAGTTTAGTTTCCGTTTCCTCTTGTAGTAACACTGGAACAATAAGATAGGTATCTTGTTTTCATTATCTTTTAGCCGGATGACAAGGCCTTCAGAGATCTTTGCAAGGCAACAATGCTGTCGATAGCATATGCCGCCAACGTCGGTGGAACAGCAACGCTTACGGGGACTGGCACTAATCTTGTCTTTGTTGGACAGACAGAAGAGTATGTAAATGTAACTGTTCCATTCACTCTAACAAACGTTAAACACTTTGGTGAAATATATTTCACCAAAACGGCTTCATATTCCGCCATCTTGGCTTCAATTTTTTCGCAGGTCTAGCGTTCCAGTCTTATTTCAGTTCACTGGGATTACGTCGTTTTAATTTTTACTCCGGCGTCAGCGACGGAGTTGAAAATTCGCCTCGGTTTTGTTTTGTTTTTTTTTTTTTTTTTATTATTTTTCGTCGTCGCAAGTCTGAAATGGCGCGAACCATTCTAGTATTTGAAATGTGTATGTAACCGTATTTATCTACGTCCCAGTCTTATCTCCCAAGAGTTGTGGTGTACAGCTTTGGCTAATTTTTCGATGCGCGATTCGATTTCGCTCGCATGATACGGCAATTCCTCCAAGAGGAACAAATATACCGTTGTTTTCATGCTGTTCGATTAAGTTTAGATTGAATTGGGGCAAGAATATATTTAATACATGTAGATTCTGGTCCTATTTTAATAATATCGCTGCTATTTCGCCGTTTAACATAATGATGTGGTCGTGTATGGGCGCGTTGACACGTCGTTAGTTTGCACAGGATTGAAAATATGATATATAAGCGCCTATTCCAAAAGCAAAGTGTAAGACAAAGCGAATGTATCGTGCAGTTTATTTACATTTTTGAACAATTGAACTTCTATACTTTTTAAAGTACGATATGCTTCTAAATTTCGCGATCGAACATTTATAGGTTCGCAACTCGCAAGGCATTTAAATGCGAATATTAACTGTATTGTTTATGTTCAGAAGCTCTATATTGAACACTGGCACGTGCGCCGGAGTTAACGCCAGAACAGGCGTCTTGTTTTTCTTTAGGTTATTTGATGAAAGTGGAGGTATTGGTTTTGGAGATTGGTTCATATTTGCGTTTCCCGAAGCAGTTATCTTGCTGTTAATCAGTTGGCTTTGGTTGCAATGGATGTTCCTTGGATTCAAGTAAGACTTTTTGAAAGCCCGTTGCACTTTTAGTTTTGTCCCGATTTTCGGTGCGAATGTCTTCTTTTGAGCGATCGAACTAGTGTTTGAGTATGAATATACATTTTAGGGTATACACACATCAAAGCACTCATGACCGTTCGCTCGTTCACATCTATCGAAAGAGGAAATCGCAAAAATCGTGCCTGAAGCCTAACCTATATTCAATTTCATAAACTTTTCTCATAATACCAACAAAAGTGAAAAGCATGCTGTTACACCAAGTTTGATTGGCTCTGCAAAACTATAACGAGCCAATCAAACTTCGTGTAACATCAGACTTTGACGTAATTGTGAAAAAGGGCTATATAAATCCCAGGAACAACTGGATTGACCCAAATCAACAAATATTATTTGACTGAATGCAAAACAATACCCCTTCATATTTTTCAATTTCAATACATTTTTCCAGTCATTCCAATAGGTTTTTGATGCAATACTTGGCCTGGACAAGCTCTTGTCGAGTTGAAACTTATAAATCTTTAATTAAGCGTGAAACCTTTATGGATAAAGTTATATTTTGATCACGTTTTAAATTTAAAGTTTCAGAACCATTGTTAACTCGTTTCGATCAAGAACTGGTTCGTCATATCATTCAAATGAAGAACAATCTTCCGTTAGAAAAGTCATTCAACGCGAGTACGATGCCCTGGGACGAATGACGTAAGTTTTCATCTCTGACCTATTAATACACTGGATATAAGAAGCATTGCCTTCTGAAACCGTGAAACGAAGCTAGGAATGATTCACCCGTGTCCCGTTAAAAAAATATTTGAGAATCTCGTAATTTGTTTATCGATGATTATTTAAGAAATAGAAAACATTTTCCGTGTTTCTATACAGCTATAGAAACACGCGTGGGAGTTTGGGAGAACGAGAAATAATCAGTGGGAGAACGAGCCCGTAGGGCGAGTTTTTCCATGTTATTTCGAGTTCTCCCAAACTCCCACAAGTGTTTCTATAGCTGTATGGAAACACAGGAAAAAATGTTTTCTATTTCTTTTATAATATAACTCAATAAAAAGATTTTGTACAAATATTATAATTCGATTCAATTACAAATTCTCATTACATCGCTTCGCTTGTCAAGTTTGGAGGGAAAATTCCCGTGTTTCTATACAGTTTTAGTATACACCCGACTATTGTCTATTAACAAATCCTACATTCTGATTGGCTACTCAACCATTTTCTATTCGTGATGGTGCACGGTTGGGAAAATTTCGCTTGCGCGACCGTATAAAATTGGATTATTTTTCGGTGTATTTGCGGTGTATCGATTATTTTCTCGAAATTAATATATCTAGGTACAGGGTGTATACTGAAACAATTAGACAACTCGCCTGCGTTTTCTATGAGCGAATAGTCAACTCAGGCTTCGCCTTCGTTGACTATTCGCTCATAGACAAGTCGGACTCGATGTCTAATTGTTAAATAGAAACACGCTTCTTGATTAATCAGCACGCGCGTACTATAAATGTTATATTATAAAATATAATACAATTATAGAAAATAATATAATTATAAAAATATGTCTGCCACAAAACGTTTGAAGCTTGCACACGGCAAAAACGAATCGTCTGGATTAATAACCTTCTGTATACTTTAAGCCTTAAACAAAATGGCCATTTCACAGCTGTCAGATTTGTATGATGAGCTTTGTAAAGATTGCAGAATGCGTATTCAGAAGAAATATTGAACTTTTTGAAGTTATTCAATAGTTTTCTCTTTGATAGCGATACAGAAATGTGATGCACAATATTGTGAACCAGTGATTAGATTTTCGGCTTGAAACTTCATAAACACCAATTTCTACGGTGTTGTGTGTAAAAAGTGTTCAATATTTCATAGATTTGCAGAGAAAGGTGTTTTGGCCCATTTCGTCATTCTTGCGTTACTTTGGGCAATACGAGATCCGAAGTTTATTTCTGGATGGAGTATATTGTTAAAAGATGGGTAAGAAAAATGCTTATATTTAAAATGATATACAGTACTGTGGAAAAGTTTTAGGCCCCCAGTCAAATTGTCACTTGTTAGTAAAATTCATGGCATTGCAAGACATGCTAGGTAGAAAGACTTGTAGTGGTCTTGCATTTGGTACAGCCACCATGAGAGACCATTATTGCGGCACAATGCCCAGTCATTGACCTAACAAGCTTGTTTATTACATCTGGATCAACAGCCTCACGTGATGCGAAAATGGTCTCTTTAATTCTTCCACATGTCTAAATGATCTTCTATCTGACCTCTTCCTCACTTATTCCCAAAAATGTTCAATGAGGTTTACTTCAGCATCTCTTTCTTATAGCCCTGGGCTGGTCAATATCACTTTCTTTCAGGCTCTTTTCTGTACGACATGGTGCTCCATCGTACTGAAAGATATAATCTCCACCACAAAGCCATCTCATCTATTAGGAAAGTTCTAGATACAAGCCAAACATACCATTTTCCGTATCTAGTCGAAAATTTACGATCTTGGGACTTTCTAAAAGGTGGAGAGATGTTGGGGTTGAGACTTTATCTTTGAAAAAGATAGGGCACCATGTGACAGAGAAAAAAGCCCCACTGAAAGAAATATCAATCAGTTCATGGCAGCGAAAGAATTCTGACCTAAACCTGTTCGAATATCTCCGGGAATAACTGAGGAAGAGGTCAGATAGAAGATCATCTCGACATCTGGAAGAATCAAAGAGACCATTTTCGCATCACGTGAGGCTGTTGATCCAGATGTAACAAACAAGCTTGTTAGGTCAATGACTGGGCATTGTGCCGCAATAATGGTCTCTCATGATGGCTGTACCAAGTGCAAGACCACTACAAGTCTTTCTACCTAGCATGTCTGCCAATGCCATGAATTTTACTAACAAGTGACAATTTGACTGGGGGCCTAAAACTTTTGCACAGTACTGTATTATTTATAAAATGATATATTTATTTTAAAATGATATATTTTCTGTAATAATTCGACTCTGTTTTATGCCAGATAATTTTACTCATCAGTGGAAAAGTACTGTCAGTTAATGTGTTAACAAAACTATCTGTCAGTGTATGTTGTTAACCCATTAGCTTGCAATGCACCCAGATGTGTCCTACTTTAGTATTTTAGTCTGTCTAATGCCAGATGATTTTACTTATCAGTGGAAGAGTACTGTTAGTTAATAAGTTAACAAAACTATCTGTCAGTGTCTCTTGTTAACCCATTAACTTGCCATTCACCCAGATGTGTCCTACTTTAGTATTTCACTTTGCCTAATGTCAGATGATTTTACTCATGAGTGGAAGAGTACTGTCAGGCTGACCATTGATTCCAACATGATTACTATAAACTCTCGCCAGATTGATCGCTACCAGACTTTTGCCTCTTTCTCCATCTATATCACAAAGCTAGGAATCGCTATTTCTTGCCAGTCCCCCTGCAAACAATCCAATTGAATGAATTATCAATGAAACTGGAAACCATGGAAACAAGTCTTCGTTTTCCCATCAACACGAAAAGTCTTTCCAGTTCAAAAAGGTTGTTCGGTCCAACAAATCCCAACTCTTCAAGTGTTCTTCTAAACAAACCGCTTGCCAGATGAAACAGACGGTAGATCTTCAACGCTGTACGCCACAAATATATCGTTTTGCTTGGTGGGGCAAAAGAGAGCTCGACCTTCGTCCGCTCATGTAACTTACATAGCACACTGATAAATCTCTCTTTCAACAACAAAAAAACATCATGGCAGGTGGGCAAACTTCAGAGCTGTGCGTTACCTGGCTACGATAACAAACAATTTTGACCATTGCAAACAACAGCTGAATTAGGTGAATTGTTGTGTAGGTGCTTCATTGGGAAAAATACTGAACAGATTAATAAAACAGTCCCGAAAATATCGACCAATTTGTTGACTGTCTTGTTCTCGTTTGATCAAGCGATAATAATTTTTAAAACTCTCGCTTGTCATCTCTCATGCAATTTTTGTTCTCCTTTAATCAAGGAATGATAGTTGATGAAACTCTCATGTAAAACTCTCGCTTGCCAACTCTCTTGCAACTCTTGTTCTCGTTTAACCAAGCAATGATAGTTGATGAAACTCTCATGTGAACTCTCGCTTGTCAACTGTCATGCAACTCTTGTTCTCGTTTGATCAAGCAATGATAGTTCATGAAACTCTCATGTAAACTCTCGCTTGTCAACTCTCATGCAACTCTTGTTCTCGTTTGATCAAGCAATGATAGTTCATGAAACTCTCATGTAAACTCTCGCTTGTACACTCTCATGCAACTCTTGTTCTCGTTTGAGCAAGCAATGATAGTGGATGAAATTTTGATGAGTCTCATGTAAACTCTCGCTTGTCAACTCTCATTCAACTCTTGTTCTCCTTTATTCAAGCCATGAAAGTCGATAAACCTCTGATGTAAATTTTGTCACGTAAAATCTTTCTATGTTTTGTAGATACGTGCGTGACGCCACAGCCAGTATGGCGGTAGCTTTCTCCTTGTTTAACTTTCCCGCCAAAAGACCAAAGCTCTTTGATGATGAAGAAGACGATGAAGCTGCTTCCACCACAGGTATAATTTGTATTCTCCGGTATAGTAAGAGATATCTTTTCCTGAATTGCTGGAATTAATTCTAAAGAAATCTGACATCAGAAATTATAACCTATAAAAACACATGCGGTTCCATTTCTGAAAATGTTTCTTAATTAAATCAATTATTTATCATCCATTGGAGATTTAAAAAATGTTCTATCCGTCGCTTCAGATAAACCGTTTCCCACGTTACTCGAATGGAAAGTGGTCACCAAAAAGTTTCCATGGAACATTGTATTGCTTCTGGGTGCAGGCTTTGCTATGGCCAAAGCAGCAAAGGTGCTATTTCGATTTTATTACTAGTTTTGAAGCGATGAAGCTATCCAGTATAAATAATGTTAATTCAGTTTAAGTTTCCTCCGGTAGTAACACTGGATCAATAACAAATGATCCTTACTGGACCTCTAGGAAGAACAGTTTGGAACTGATAGAGCTATCCAGTATAAATTAAGTTAGTTTAGTTAAAGTTTCTTCCTGTAGTAACACTGGATCAATAAGAGATGATCCTTACTGGACCTGTAGAAAGAACAGCTTAGCACTGATAGGGCTATCCTATATAAATAAAGTTAGTTTAGTTTACGTTTCCTCCTGTAGTAACACTGGATCAATAAGAGATGATCTTTACTGGACCTCTAGGAAGAACAGTTTAGAACTGATAGAGTAATCCAATATAAATGAAGTTAGTTTAGTTTAGGTTTCCTCCTGCAGTAACATTGGATCAATAAGTGATAATCCTTACTGGACCTCTAGGAAGAACAGTTTGGAACTGATAGAGCTATCCAGTATAAATAAACTTAGTTTAGTTTACGTTTCCTCCTGTAGTAACACTGGATCAATAAGAAATGATCCTTACTGGACCTCTAGGAAGAACAGTTTGGAACTGATGGAGCAATCCAATATAAATGAAATTAGTTTAGTTTAGGTTTCCTCCCAAAGTAACATTGGTTCAATTAGTGATGATCCTTACTGGACCTCTAGGAAGAACATTTTATAACTGATAGAGCTATCCAGTATAAATAAAGTTAGTTTAGTTTAGGTTTCCTCCTGTAGTAACACTGGATCAATAAGAGATGATCCTTATAAACTGGACCTCTAGGAAGAACAGTTTGGAGCTATCCACAATCGTCCACATAATATCTGAGACAAAAACAACCCCTCCCCCTATTTCAATGTTGTTTCTAATATAACCTGTTCAACCTTAAAGTAACGTATTGGGAATCAATGGCTACACATGCCCGCGTCATTTTAGGGCAAATTCACACTTCGTTAGCGTTAGTACATGTCCCACAACATTGAAATAGGGGGAAGGGGGGCATAATTTGAAAAGTCTCAATATATTTTGTGGACGATTGTCTTAAAATTGGCTAAAACTTAGCTATAAGAGCTGCACAAATTATATAAACATCATGTAGAATGTGACATAGAACTGTCACTATCAGCTGTTGTGACTGTACCTTGACACTCTAGCTCTTCAAATTTGTGAAGGAACATTAGTGATTACGTGATCCGGGGGGGGAAGAAGGGGGGGGGTCAATGTTACTTAGTGGTCTCCATATATTTTTATCAATCTTTTAAGATATTGCCATAAAAGTTGAGCATTTGTAACTGGTAATTAATGTTACCCTCAATTATATTAATCAGTCTCCAATCAGTCTCCGAGAGGAGTTTAATGACGTCGAATTCCGGGGGGGGGGTATATAAGTTGGGTTTTAAGATGTAAATGCATTATGTGCGTAGGCGCTAAGGCCCTTAAGTAAAATAAGCTTGGGCTCCTGTGAGCTCATGATATGTAAGTGATGGCTTTGAAGAGCAATAGGCTAGTATATTTAAAGACATGTGTACGAACCAGCTGTCTGATTGTTGTAAGATTTGCAAACCATTCTAACAAGGTGAAAATAATAGGCTAATCAATTGCAAGAATATTGTTGGCCAGTGCTTTACGTCATTAGCAGCAATAGTGTTGGCTCTGAAGCGTTATCTTGAAAAACGACTTGCTTACTGCGTTTTAGGCCAAAAAATTGAGTAAAATACCACTTGATGTTTCGCTCCACCTACGATATCTTTACCAGGATTTGGGAGTAAAAGGAAAAAAACTTCTAGATAAATATAAGCAATACTCAAAGGCAAGCATATACAGACATGCTGCAAAGCCTATCGGTAGTACAACGGTAGACAAAAGGAAAAACAACCCTGGGCGTCCTCCTAAACTTAGCGCAAGAGATAAACGATCAATTTTAAGACAAGTGGAGGTGTTACGAGATTCTGTTGGGCACTTCACAAGTAGGCACTTGCGCTTATCAGCAGGAATCGGGTCCCGTGTGTCTGATGAGACTGTTAGACGGGTATTGCACGAAGATGGGTTGAGGTACAGGCACGCAAGGAAAAAAGGACTGCTGTCACGAAAAGATTTGAAGTTAAGAATGGCTTTTGCAAGGAAGGTTAGGCGTAAGTTGAGTGCAGATTTTTGGAAACGTGACATTTGTTTTTATCTTGATGGGGTTAGCTTTACTCATAAGTATAATCCCTCTGACCAAGCGCGAGCCCCGAAAACCATGGCCTGGCGGAGACCAAATGAAGGCCTGAAATATAAGTGCACTGCAAAAGGAAGCCACGAAGGAACTGGGGGGAAAGTAGCGCATTTCATAGCAGCAATTGCGTATGGAAAGGGCTTTGTTCTTTGTGAGCAATACAACGGGAAGTTGAATGGACAAAGTTTTGCCGACTTTATTCGTGAGAATTTTCCACGTGTGTTTTCTTCGTGCTCACACTCTAAGGGAAAATTGTTTCTGCAGGATGGGGACCCATCGCAGAATAGCAAGAAGGCCAACGATGCTATGCATGTTGTAGGAGCCCGAAAATTTAGCATTCCACCACGAAGTCCAGATATTAATCCTATTGAGAACATTTTCAACCTGGTTAAGTCTAAGCTTAATTCAGACGCTATTGAGAAACACATACAGTATGAGAACTTTAAGACATTCTCAGAACGAGTAAAGGAAACAATGGAAAAATTTCCCACAGATGTCATTGACAGAACAATTGAGTCAATTGACAAAAGAATTGGCTTGATTATCAAAACGAAAGGCCAGCGGACAAAATACTAGCGTCATATAATTATCATGTCTTATAGGAATATGACTTTGCAATTACCCTTATGGAAGAAAATCTTAAGTTAAGGAGTATAAGTCAACGCGT
The DNA here is from genome assembly GCF_004324835.1 of Dendronephthya gigantea. Classification (NCBI taxonomy): domain Eukaryota; kingdom Metazoa; phylum Cnidaria; class Anthozoa; order Malacalcyonacea; family Nephtheidae; genus Dendronephthya; species Dendronephthya gigantea. Next base: position 4,433,137 of record NW_021163012.1, read on the forward strand.
TACCATTTTTACACACGTAACCAACGGGTTACCTAACGCGTTACCAAACGAAATACTGCATCAGTGGCCTTGTTTATTATATTTAACATAGCTTGCAACGCGTTACCATTTTTTTTATTATAAATTTAGTGTATATGTTTCTAATAAAAAAATCGGTAACGCGTGGTAACGCGTTGTCCGTAGTAATGGGCTATATACCAAAATGGTAACACTTGTGGTAACGCGTGCGGTTACGCGTTTATCATGGCTTTATTTAAATACGTGTGCTTTTATAAATATAATACATTTAGGGTTAGGAACGCAATAATATAAAATGTAGGTTTTTTTGCAATTTGAAAAGTTCAAATCTCATCACCCAACAAGGCTAACTCAGCGAAGCATCGAGCACACGGACGGATACGTATTTGCACTTGTTCTGGGATTTGGTGAGTGAACTCTATTATTTTCCATCGGACGGCCATCATTTCGTCCTCACGCGAATCTGTCGAGTTGAATTTTCCTGAGTAGGTAACTCGATTCTTGCTTGTTGCGAAGATTGGCGTGTCTTTCTCTATGGTGACATCGGCGGCGAACTGGTTCTTGGGTGCTGGTAACTTCACAATCTCTCCCTCCAACAACAACAATAAATCATTCCACGGTATCATTTCAGAACGCCATCGAAAATCCTGCAAGAGTATGACTTCGGCTGAATCAGCCCCCACCCATGCATACTTGTCGTTGGCAGGATTGCAAAATGCATTATAGATGAGAGGTAATGGCTTAAATAAGAACGTTTTCCCACAGTCTGCCGGACCAATAATCATGAGATTTCTGAATTTTCCCCGTCCGTTAGAGAGGAGATCGCGTATCGCAGCTGCATAGACGAAGGGATGTAGCTTGTTATTTCGTAGCGTTTCTATAGCGCATTCTAACCACGTCTTGTCACAACCTGGGGCACAATCATCAGCAGCTTTCTCTCGAAGGATATCCATTCTAGATTTATTCTCGCGATCCAGAGTAACGCTAGCCGTTTCCATTTTCCACGTTTTCTCAATTAGTTCGCTTAGAACCTTCGACGACTTAGTGAGCACGAAATTAGCTAAATCTGCCTGACCCTCGTCCTTTCTTTTCTTAGCCGCAGCGAAAAGTTCCGTGTCTCTCTTTATGTTCTTCTTAACCATGTAATCGGAAACATCCAAATTCGACAACTTCTTTGGTTTCTTCTGATGTGCTGTGTTAGCAGTCTCGTTCGCTTCTGAATCACGAGCTCTTTTTCTGGACTCTCTATATGCTTTCGTTGAACTCTTCGTTTTGGGGGATCCAACGTCGCTCAAATCAGGATGACCATCGCTGTGGAAAACGTTATCATCCGCTTTACACACGTACTTGTACGCAGCAATATAGTAGTCGTGGTTGGCCGAGAAATTAAGGGTTACGTTATGCTTTTTGGTTATGGCGTTCTTAACCTTTAACCACTTCTTCGGAGCAGTCAGCTTCAAAGATACATGGTAGTGTAGCCCGCCGTCTTCATGACTCTCAAGACAACAGGCCCAGTGAGTTACTTTTGCCTTTCCCCGACCGGTGTTAAAATGTTCCGCAATCATCTGACCGAAACTCTGGCGGGTAGGAAATTTGCACAGATCAGCTTGAGAATAAGTCACAAGATATGTACGACGACCACAGCGGGGATTAATAAGTTGATTTGATTGAAAATCATCCATTTCTAATTTACCTTTTACTCACAGAAATATCGTTAAAATTTGAATTTCGTGCTAACGTTAAAACAGGTACCCCATGAATAAATGCGGCTGATTGTTTTACGAACTGCCACTTCCGGTTCTAGAACTATGCTTTAAATGCGACAATAACAAAAATTTACATGCTATAAATTGCGAATATCTTACTGCAAATAATGCCGAGAAAGGATGTGAAAAGACAGGGAGTGGCGAAAGTAAGTCGTGTACATAACATTTCTTATTATTTCTTAGCCTGAAGTAGGGAATAAAACTTGCAAAGGCGCTCGATCGTAAAGCTAAGCAAATTGTAGTCAATATACATTATTCAAAAGCTATCGATTAACATAAGTCCTGTTCCGTAAAATATTCGTCTTTAATCATAAAAAACCTCTGCTCAAATATCATCCAAATTCAGACAATCGTCCACATAATATCTGAGACAAAAACAACCCCTCCCCCTATTTCAATGTTGTTTCTAATATAACCTGTTCAACCTTAAAGTAACGTATTGGGAATCAATGGCTACACATGCCCGCGTCATTTTAGGGCAAATTCACACTTCGTTAGCGTTAGTACATGTCCCACAACATTGAAATAGGGGGAAGGGGGGCATAATTTGAAAAGTCTCAATATATTTTGTGGACGATTGTCTTAAAATTGGCTAAAACTTAGCTATAAGAGCTGCACAAATTATATAAACATCATGTAGAATGTGACATAGAACTGTCACTATCAGCTGTTGTGACTGTACCTTGACACTCTAGCTCTTCAAATTTGTGAAGGAACATTAGTGATTACGTGATCCGGGGGGGGAAGAAGGGGGGGGTCAATGTTACTTAGTGGTCTCCATATATTTTTATCAATCTTTTAAGATATTGCCATAAAAGTTGAGCATTTGTAACTGGTAATTAATGTTACCCTCAATTATATTAATCAGTCTCCAATCAGTCTCCGAGAGGAGTTTAATGACGTCGAATTCCGGGGGGGGGGTATATAAGTTGGGTTTTAAGATGTAAATGCATTATGTGCGTAGGCGCTAAGGCCCTTAAGTAAAATAAGCTTGGGCTCCTGTGAGCTCATGATATGTAAGTGATGGGCTTTGAAGAGCAATAGGCTAGTATATTTAAAGACATGTGTACGAACCAGCTGTCTGATTGTTGTAAGATTTGCAAACCATTCTAACAAGGTGAAAATAATAGGCTAATCAATTGCAAGAATATTGTTGGCCAGTGCTTTACGTCATTAGCAGCAATAGTGTTGGCTCTGAAGCGTTATCTTGAAAAACGACTTGCTTACTGCGTTTTAGGCCAAAAAATTGAGTAAAATACCACTTGATGTTTCGCTCCACCTACGATATCTTTACCAGGATTTGGGAGTAAAAGGAAAAAAACTTCTAGATAAATATAAGCAATACTCAAAGGCAAGCATATACAGACATGCTGCAAAGCCTATCGGTAGTACAACGGTAGACAAAAGGAAAAACAACCCTGGGCGTCCTCCTAAACTTAGCGCAAGAGATAAACGATCAATTTTAAGACAAGTGGAGGTGTTACGAGATTCTGTTGGGCACTTCACAAGTAGGCACTTGCGCTTATCAGCAGGAATCGGGTCCCGTGTGTCTGATGAGACTGTTAGACGGGTATTGCACGAAGATGGGTTGAGGTACAGGCACGCAAGGAAAAAAGGACTGCTGTCACGAAAAGATTTGAAGTTAAGAATGGCTTTTGCAAGGAAGGTTAGGCGTAAGTTGAGTGCAGATTTTTGGAAACGTGACATTTGTTTTTATCTTGATGGGGTTAGCTTTACTCATAAGTATAATCCCTCTGACCAAGCGCGAGCCCCGAAAACCATGGCCTGGCGGAGACCAAATGAAGGCCTGAAATATAAGTGCACTGCAAAAGGAAGCCACGAAGGAACTGGGGGGAAAGTAGCGCATTTCATAGCAGCAATTGCGTATGGAAAGGGCTTTGTTCTTTGTGAGCAATACAACGGGAAGTTGAATGGACAAAGTTTTGCCGACTTTATTCGTGAGAATTTTCCACGTGTGTTTTCTTCGTGCTCACACTCTAAGGGAAAATTGTTTCTGCAGGATGGGGACCCATCGCAGAATAGCAAGAAGGCCAACGATGCTATGCATGTTGTAGGAGCCCGAAAATTTAGCATTCCACCACGAAGTCCAGATATTAATCCTATTGAGAACATTTTCAACCTGGTTAAGTCTAAGCTTAATTCAGACGCTATTGAGAAACACATACAGTATGAGAACTTTAAGACATTCTCAGAACGAGTAAAGGAAACAATGGAAAAATTTCCCACAGATGTCATTGACAGAACAATTGAGTCAATTGACAAAAGAATTGGCTTGATTATCAAAACGAAAGGCCAGCGGACAAAATACTAGCGTCATATAATTATCATGTCTTATAGGAATATGACTTTGCAATTACCCTTATGGAAGAAAATCTTAAGTTAAGGAGTATAAGTCAACGCGTTACCATTTTTACACACGTAACCAACGGGTTACCTAACGCGTTACCAAACGAAATACTGCATCAGTGGCCTTGTTTATTATATTTAACATAGCTTGCAACGCGTTACCATTTTTTTTTATAAATTTAGTGTATATGTTTCTAATAAAAAAATCGGTAACGCGTGGTAACGCGTTGTCCGTAGTAATGGGCTATATACCAAAATGGTAACACTTGTGGTAACGCGTGCGGTTACGCGTTTATCATGGCTTTATTTAAATACGTGTGCTTTTATAAATATAATACATTTAGGGTTAGGAACGCAATAATATAAATGTAGGTTTTTTTGCAATTTGAAAAGTTCAAATCTCATCACCCAACAAGGCTAACTCAGCGAAGCATCGAGCACACGGACGGATACGTATTTGCACTTGTTCTGGGATTTGGTGAGTGAACTCTATTATTTTCCATCGGACGGCCATCATTTCGTCCTCACGCGAATCTGTCGAGTTGAATTTTCCTGAGTAGGTAACTCGATTCTTGCTTGTTGCGAAGATTGGCGTGTCTTTCTCTATGGTGACATCGGCGGCGAACTGGTTCTTGGGTGCTGGTAACTTCACAATCTCTCCCTCCAACAACAACAATAAATCATTCCACGGTATCATTTCAGAACGCCATCGAAAATCCTGCAAGAGTATGACTTCGGCTGAATCAGCCCCCACCCATGCATACTTGTCGTTGGCAGGATTGCAAAATGCATTATAGATGAGAGGTAATGGCTTAAATAAGAACGTTTTCCCACAGTCTGCCGGACCAATAATCATGAGATTTCTGAATTTTCCCCGTCCGTTAGAGAGGAGATCGCGTATCGCAGCTGCATAGACGAAGGGATGTAGCTTGTTATTTCGTAGCGTTTCTATAGCGCATTCTAACCACGTCTTGTCACAACCTGGGGCACAATCATCAGCAGCTTTCTCTCGAAGGATATCCATTCTAGATTTATTCTCGCGATCCAGAGTAACGCTAGCCGTTTCCATTTTCCACGTTTTCTCAATTAGTTCGCTTAGAACCTTCGACGACTTAGTGAGCACGAAATTAGCTAAATCTGCCTGACCCTCGTCCTTTCTTTTCTTAGCCGCAGCGAAAAGTTCCGTGTCTCTCTTTATGTTCTTCTTAACCATGTAATCGGAAACATCCAAATTCGACAACTTCTTTGGTTTCTTCTGATGTGCTGTGTTAGCAGTCTCGTTCGCTTCTGAATCACGAGCTCTTTTTCTGGACTCTCTATATGCTTTCGTTGAACTCTTCGTTTTGGGGGATCCAACGTCGCTCAAATCAGGATGACCATCGCTGTGGAAAACGTTATCATCCGCTTTACACACGTACTTGTACGCAGCAATATAGTAGTCGTGGTTGGCCGAGAAATTAAGGGTTACGTTATGCTTTTTGGTTATGGCGTTCTTAACCTTTAACCACTTCTTCGGAGCAGTCAGCTTCAAAGATACATGGTAGTGTAGCCCGCCGTCTTCATGACTCTCAAGACAACAGGCCCAGTGAGTTACTTTTGCCTTTCCCCGACCGGTGTTAAAATGTTCCGCAATCATCTGACCGAAACTCTGGCGGGTAGGAAATTTGCACAGATCAGCTTGAGAATAAGTCACAAGATATGTACGACGACCACAGCGGGGATTAATAAGTTGATTTGATTGAAAATCATCCATTTCTAATTTACCTTTTACTCACAGAAATATCGTTAAAATTTGAATTTCGTGCTAACGTTAAAACAGGTACCCCATGAATAAATGCGGCTGATTGTTTTACGAACTGCCACTTCCGGTTCTAGAACTATGCTTTAAATGCGACAATAACAAAAATTTACATGCTATAAATTGCGAATATCTTACTGCAAATAATGCCGAGAAGGATGTGAAAAGACAGGGAGTGGCGAAAGTAAGTCGTGTACATAACATTTCTTATTATTCTTAGCCTGAAGTAGGGAATAAAACTTGCAAAGGCGCTCGATCGTAAAGCTAAGCAAATTGTAGTCAATATACATTATTCAAAAGCTATCGATTAACATAAGTCCTGTTCCGTAAAATATTCGTCTTTAATCATAAAAAACCTCTGCTCAAATATCATCCAAATTCAGACAATCGTCCACATAATATCTGAGACAAAAACAACCCCTCCCCCTATTTCAATGTTGTTTCTAATATAACCTGTTCAACCTTAAAGTAACGTATTGGGAATCAATGGCTACACATGCCCGCGTCATTTTAGGGCAAATTCACACTTCGTTAGCGTTAGTACATGTCCCACAACATTGAAATAGGGGGAAGGGGGGCATAATTTGAAAAGTCTCAATATATTTTGTGGACGATTGTCTTAAAATTGGCTAAAACTTAGCTATAAGAGCTGCACAAATTATATAAACATCATGTAGAATGTGACATAGAACTGTCACTATCAGCTGTTGTGACTGTACCTTGACACTCTAGCTCTTCAAATTTGTGAAGGAACATTAGTGATTACGTGATCCGGGGGGGGAAGAAGGGGGGGGTCAATGTTACTTAGTGGTCTCCATATATTTTTATCAATCTTTTAAGATATTGCCATAAAAGTTGAGCATTTGTAACTGGTAATTAATGTTACCCTCAATTATATTAATCAGTCTCCAATCAGTCTCCGAGAGGAGTTTAATGACGTCGAATTCCGGGGGGGGGGTATATAAGTTGGGTTTTAAGATGTAAATGCATTATGTGCGTAGGCGCTAAGGCCCTTAAGTAAAATAAGCTTGGGCTCCTGTGAGCTCATGATATGTAAGTGATGGGCTTTGAAGAGCAATAGGCTAGTATATTTAAAGACATGTGTACGAACCAGCTGTCTGATTGTTGTAAGATTTGCAAACCATTCTAACAAGGTGAAAATAATAGGCTAATCAATTGCAAGAATATTGTTGGCCAGTGCTTTACGTCATTAGCAGCAATAGTGTTGGCTCTGAAGCGTTATCTTGAAAAACGACTTGCTTACTGCGTTTTAGGCCAAAAAATTGAGTAAAATACCACTTGATGTTTCGCTCCACCTACGATATCTTTACCAGGATTTGGGAGTAAAAGGAAAAAAACTTCTAGATAAATATAAGCAATACTCAAAGGCAAGCATATACAGACATGCTGCAAAGCCTATCGGTAGTACAACGGTAGACAAAAGGAAAAACAACCCTGGGCGTCCTCCTAAACTTAGCGCAAGAGATAAACGATCAATTTTAAGACAAGTGGAGGTGTTACGAGATTCTGTTGGGCACTTCACAAGTAGGCACTTGCGCTTATCAGCAGGAATCGGGTCCCCGTGTGTCTGATGAGACTGTTAGACGGGTATTGCACGAAGATGGGTTGAGGTACAGGCACGCAAGGAAAAAAGGACTGCTGTCACGAAAAGATTTGAAGTTAAGAATGGCTTTTGCAAGGAAGGTTAGGCGTAAGTTGAGTGCAGATTTTTGGAAACGTGACATTTGTTTTTATCTTGATGGGGTTAGCTTTACTCATAAGTATAATCCCTCTGACCAAGCGCGAGCCCCGAAAACCATGGCCTGGCGGAGACCAAATGAAGGCCTGAAATATAAGTGCACTGCAAAAGGAAGCCACGAAGGAACTGGGGGGAAAGTAGCGCATTTCATAGCAGCAATTGCGTATGGAAAGGGCTTTGTTCTTTGTGAGCAATACAACGGGAAGTTGAATGGACAAAGTTTTGCCGACTTTTTCGTGAGAATTTTCCACGTGTGTTTTCTTCGTGCTCACACTCTAAGGGAAAATTGTTTCTGCAGGATGGGGACCCATCGCAGAATAGCAAGAAGGCCAACGATGCTATGCATGTTGTAGGAGCCCGAAAATTTAGCATTCCACCACGAAGTCCAGATATTAATCCTATTGAGAACATTTTCAACCTGGTTAAGTCTAAGCTTAATTCAGACGCTATTGAGAAACACATACAGTATGAGAACTTTAAGACATTCTCAGAACGAGTAAAGGAAACAATGGAAAAATTTCCCACAGATGTCATTGACAGAACAATTGAGTCAATTGACAAAAGAATTGGCTTGATTATCAAAACGAAAAGGCCAGCGGACAAAATACTAGCGTCATATAATTATCATGTCTTATAGGAATATGACTTTGCAATTACCCTTATGGAAGAAAATCTTAAGTTAAGGAGTATAAGTCAACGCGTTACCATTTTTACACACGTAACCAACGGGTTACCTAACGCGTTACCAAACGAAATACTGCATCAGTGGCCTTGTTTATTATATTTAACATAGCTTGCAACGCGTTACCATTTTTTTTTATTTAAATTTAGTGTATATGTTTCTAATAAAAAAATCGGTAACGCGTGGTAACGCGTTGTCCGTAGTAATGGGCTATATACCAAAATGGTAACACTTGTGGTAACGCGTGCGGTTACGCGTTTATCATGGCTTTATTTAAATACGTGTGCTTTTATAAATATAATACATTTAGGGTTAGGAACGCAATAATATAAAATGTAGGTTTTTTTGCAATTTGAAAAGTTCAAATCTCATCACCCAACAAGGCTAACTCAGCGAAGCATCGAGCACACGGACGGATACGTATTTGTACTTGTTCTGGGATTTGGTGAGTGAACTCTATTATTTTCCATCGGACGGCCATCATTTCGTCCTCACGCGAATCTGTCGAGTTGAATTTTCCTGAGTAGGTAACTCGATTCTTGCTTGTTGCGAAGATTGGCGTGTGTCTTTCTCTATGGTGACATCGGCGGCGAACTGGTTCTTGGGTGCTGGTAACTTCACAATCTCTCCCTCCAACAACAACAATAAATCATTCCACGGTATCATTTCAGAACGCCATCGAAAATCCTGCAAGAGTATGACTTCGGCTGAATCAGCCCCCACCCATGCATACTTGTCGTTGGCAGGATTGCAAAATGCATTATAGATGAGAGGTAATGGCTTAAATAAGAACGTTTTCCCACAGTCTGCCGGACATAATCATGAGATTTCTGAATTTTCCCCGTCCGTTAGAGAGGAGATCGCGTATCGCAGCTGCATAGACGAAGGGATGTAGCTTGTTATTTCGTAGCGTTTCTATAGCGCATTCTAACCACGTCTTGTCACAACCTGGGGCACAATCATCAGCAGCTTTTCTCTCGAAGGATATCCATTCTAGATTTATTCTCGCGATCCAGAGTAACGCTAGCCGTTTCCATTTTCCACGTTTTCTCAATTAGTTCGCTTAGAACCTTCGACGACTTAGTGAGCACGAAATTAGCTAAATCTGCCTGACCCTCGTCCTTTCTTTTCTTAGCCGCAGCGAAAAGTTCCGTGTCTCTTTTATGTTCTTCTTAACCATGTAATCGGAAACATCCAAATTCGACAACTTCTTTGGTTTCTTCTGATGTGCTGTGTTAGCAGTCTCGTTCGCTTCTGAATCACGAGCTCTTTTTCTGGACTCTCTATATGCTTTCGTTGAACTCTTCGTTTTGGGGGATCCAACGTCGCTCAAATCAGGATGACCATCGCTGTGGAAAACGTTATCATCCGCTTTAACACGTACTTGTACGCAGCAATATAGTGAGTCGTGGTTGG
>NW_021163013.1:0-135000 GCF_004324835.1 Dendronephthya gigantea
ATCGTATAGTTTGAGTAAATAGAGTTTGCGGCGCAGCAGTTAAATGATAAAGGAGAAAAACAGGTGTTTTGGGATTGTCCGCCATAATACATATATATCAGTAAACCACAAGGCTTTGGTTATGATTATTGGTAAGAAAACACAATAAAATAGTGACCATACATATCGTGAAAAACATTTGACATTTCTTACGCGTACGACTTAATGATTTTCCCTTTACAGACTTTTGTTCAATTAAAATGTACAATTTATCGAACGTTTACAAAACATTGACGAAAACCTCAGTTACCTCACCGTGAAAAAGTTATCAGCAGCGCTTGAGAAGGTGATTATGTGTAACATTTGAAATGACAAAAGTCAGAGTGCTTAACCGGTTTGAAATATAAGCAAACTGACTTTATGTCGATAAATTATTAAAATCCCCATTAACTGGCATCACCAGCATATGAAGCTATGCATGCATACTGATCTTGGAACATATTATAAAAGAAAACATTCTCCGAAAATAAACATCTTGTAAACCCAAGATATGAGTTGTTAAAAACAAGACACAATATTCAAGGTGATATTTCGACTCTATTTCAAAGTCATTGTCAAGTCATGGTTTGATGTTTATTTTCCAAGTATATTTTCCAAATTTCGCATAGACTAAAAAGCTCCTATATATCAAACGAGTTTGCCCCCCAAACGCCAACCTCATATCCAGTGTCTTTCACATCCGCTGGTACCGGCCCTGGGTACAAAATTGTCACATTACACGGTTAACAACTAAGCCTGATTCTCATACGTCACAGACGGTCGGCGATGGCCATTGTCGGTGATCACTTGAGAATAAATTGCTTTTTTGTATACATATTCCTTGTCACTGGTCACAGACAATACATCGCCGATCACGGGGCTATAGCCTGTATTTTCTTCATTTTACTACATTTGGAACGAAAATTAACTATTTTTGCGACTACTTTTCAAGCTGTGATAAAATAATGGCCAGATTGACAGTGATTTGCCGAATGAAAACGTTGTTAAAAAGGCGATGGTCTATTTACAAACTCGTTTTACACGCTCACATATAGCTAGGTTGCGGTATGAAAATCATGTTTTGAAATTCAGTATTTAAAATAGGAAATTGCAAAATGCGGTAATAATTGAATGATAGATAATTAAAATCTCATGCAGGTTTACGGTTTTAATTAGATGTTGGCGTCACTCGGTCACTGTCTACGTTTATCAACGCCGTTTATGTACATGCAATTTTTGGTGCGATTTTTGAGCAAATAGTTATATCAAAACTCTAATGACTTCAGATGAATATTTGCATGTAATTTGACTCCGTGTTGACGTGTAAGAAAATAAGACAATCGCATCTTGAATTGCGGCAAAAATGCCAGGGCAATTAATGGACCTAAATCACCTAATTCAAACGGGACATATGCGACTAATGCGAGTTATGTTTTCCAGTTCAAAGCTTCGCGTGCATTATAATTACCATCGTATATTTAACTATACTCGCAGAAATCTATAACGATTACATTACATAATTATGTGTTCTAAGGCAAAGAAATAATAAAGGCTAAAAAGTCTCTCAACATTTATCTCTTCTTAATCATAAATAGTCATAAATCATCTTTCATCATAAATAGTCATCTTTTTCAGTCATAAATAGTCATAAAATAATCTCCATGCATGTAGAGCGTCTTGTTTGGCTAAAAATCTTGTGATTGTCGGCAAGGAATGAAAATAATTATATATTTATATTGAATATTGAACTCAAAGAAAAGCGTAAATAATAAATAAACCAATAAAAAATTGCCTCCGATGCATATTACTGAGAGATTTATATTTGGTATATATAAAACCCACACAAGCACTTTTCATCAAAGGTATATATGCGTGAAATCGGCGGTGTTAAAAGCTTCTCGATGCTCTGCAATGCCACAAATGCGATTGTTCGCCTGGAAATTCTCTAAAGTAACTCATATGACGAAGGCCCTAAGGCGAAAACGACCGTGAGAGATTTTTCAAATGTACATAGTTCCTTGACAACATTTGATGCGAAGTTATTTATACCGCAACCACGCTATATATTCGCACACTTTCTCTAGCCTTCAAACAATATCAATGTCTTAGGCAGTGAGACTGAGTGTGATACTGTAATTATTACGTAAAATTGGATATTATTTATAATGTTCAGTTCGGGGTTGTCCATAAAGCCCGACATGCATATAGGAGATTTAAATTAATCGACTATGTAGTCATATGCGCTTTCATTAATGAGTCGAAATACTTATATATACGGTAGTGTTTTCGTATATAGCATACAAAGAACTTCGTCAAACCAGACTAATTTCACGTATGATATTAGGGTTCAAGGGTTATAATTACTGTAAATTTTGTATAACAAGCCGTATTGGAAAACATATGAATGATATATACGTAATATAAAAAGATATTCATGTCGCCGAACATGCATGCTGATCGTATTCTGTCGACCAAGATTCAGCGCACGTTTAAACCTTTTATATAAATTTTCTTTAGCGAATTTTCTTTCGTATGTAAAACAATATTGGGCCTTTTGTTGTCTAAATGTACACAATACACACAGTACACACAAATCCTTCGTCCACACGGGGCAAAAGCCAAAATATAAAATGTATATATTATGAAATAAGAAAATTCACCGCTGTTAACATATATATATTTGTACCCGTGAACCAACCTTTTGTTTCAGCACCACTATCGAGTCTATCGACTGTACCAAAAGCGACTTGCATGAAACCACAACTGATGAATAAACATGACATCAAAAGTAGCCGAGAAATTCGATCGAATTTATCTTTAATACGAGCCATGATACGTAAGTTACGCAAGCAATGTATTATCGCTATCCTCTGACGAGAATGCTTTCAAACATAACATTTACACTGAATGGAAACCAATTGTTCAATTTATTTACCGCCGTTATCAAAAGCTTATTAGCATATAAATAAACTTCAATTTGAATTCAAAGTATATGTCATTATCAAAGAGATGCGATGATACAGAACATGATATTTTGCTGTCAACAACACAATTCCGGACTTGCATGAAGAGAATGTCCATAAGATTAAAACATCTGCATCGTAACAGACTAACAGTCATATTAGGATCGTCAACTACGTATTACTTAAAATAACAATTCAATAAGAATCACCCATGTGCAACCACCAGCCGCAATATCCTTTTTATTCCACGCTGACATATGGTTATAAAGTATACATTTTTGCATACAATTGCATGGAAACAAGTCTCCTGAAAAGACAATTTCATGCAATACTTAACCAGTATCACAATATTGGGATATCGACTTATTCCAACGCTATTGACTTAAGGTTGGTTTTCAATTATACGTAATTGTCGACTTGTCGTGAAAATGTCAAAGTGCATGGTTGATGCATTAGAATAATTTATTGCTATGTTATTTGGGGTCAACATGCAGAGAATAAAGACAAATTTTCTTCCGAAATATTGTGGCGAAAATGTCTGTTTCCGACAATTACGACTAAATTAAAAAGATAAAAACAAGCCTTTTATTCCGAACTATGCAATTAACCATTAATTATAAAAATCGTGCTTAGATTCCTCATGTGAGATGAATTGAGAAAATGACGTCAGTGTGACTTGAAATACGAAACCTCATACAGCACGAAGCCAAAAGCAGGTCTTCTAAACACAATGTGAGGCCCAAACAGCAAAATAACAGAATTTAATTTGTAAAATGTGAAGGGAGTGGATTCTTTCCAAATCTTTAACTAATTATATTCAATACGAAAATACGCCATTCACTTCAAAATTCAAACTTTTATATTTTGCAACTTTTATATTTTGCCTTAATTATTTTACGCTATATTTGCGTGCACGCCCTTTTATATAGTTTCCTAAAAAAACTAAAAAAATAGTTAATTGATTTTACAATAACTTCAAAATATAGTAGAAATAAATAAATGAAATCTCATGTCGTGTTTCATTAACTCAAAACTAGAGTGTTCGAGATGATGATCCTTTGACGGTTCTTTAGATAAAATCTCGGCAGCACTCTAATCACAGCGTGCGTCAAAAACTGAGTAGAAAGTTAAATACGTTCCAATATAAGCGTCGGGCAGCGTCGGGCAGCGTCTTCAAATAAACTTAGCATCAAATGTGATATAACAACTGCCTAAAATAGACAAAATTCGACGTTTTAACCTGAGGTCCTTCGTCAGAAGAGTCATACTAACTCTCCTGAAGAAGGCCCTCAAGTTGAAACGTCGAGAAGAGTTTTGTCTATTTTAGGCAGTTCGCAGTTGTTATACCTCATTCGATGCTAAGAAGGTTATGCATGCTAAGATAATATGAAATATTGTCACTTTTCCGCGCGGCGTTTTAAAATATCTTGCTGAATTTAAGTTTTTACTAAATGTATCAAGAAAGAAAATTTTAATTTGTCTTTGGGGAGGGCTGAGTTATCGTATAGGCAAGTGAAATGCCGGATTTCATTTAATACCAATAAAGTTGTCACTTGCTAAAATATGCGGTCTAGGTTTAACACAATTGAAACGAGGTAAACCCGAGGTTAGGTATTACTACATATATCACTAGCAGGTTAACTCAATGTATCACACAAGAGAATTTTTTCCCGCTCGGATAGAAAGAAGACAAGATCGAGTCAAATAATATGATTATAACTTACTTGAGTTCATAATTTCACAGATTTAAAAGGTTCAGTTTTACCTTATGGTGTAACAGTGCCTATATATAATAATATTTCTAGCTATAGGAGCTGTGACGAAAAAGTGACATGCAATCATGCAGTCATACCTTACTGCATGGTAATAGAGAGTTTATACTAGATGGCAAACAGCCAGCAGAGTTTGGCGGGGATGACAAATTTCATCAGTACTTATATGGTAACATTATATAAGACATTTATACAATTTATAATAATGGTGTGATTAATACAGTACTTGAAGTTTATCAACACTGTTCAATCAATATACATGCAACCGGAACAACCTGTTCGTTTTAACCCGTCTATACTTGCCCTATAGTCAATGCGCGTTATAGCTGTTACACGACCCCTTTTTATGTGGTTATATTATATATTTTTATATTTATATTTATATTTTATTTTATATTTATAAACTTGGTCGCAAGCGACAGGCAACCCCACAGAGTACTTACTCCAATTATGGTATGCCTTAAAATGTTCGTATCTCTTTAGTGAGTCGGTCCCAGGGCTTTGGACCCCAGATATTTTCGCGATATATGTGCCCCCCCTCAACCCCCACATATCCAAACCTCTCCTCTCTCTGTACATGATATACGCCGCCTCGGCAGCGGCTAAACCTTATACACCTAGAAATACATTGCATATAACAACCAGTAGTATTTATCTTTAAATTATGCACTAAGTATTGAAGGTAATACTTCAATTGCATGGTTTACGATTACCATGCACTCTTACATGTCACTCGATTCAACGGATTCCTACACTGATGAGCCGTTTTGGTTTTGGGTAGTGGCCTTTTTCATTAAATGCAACACCGTTATAATGCTGGTCTGAGACAGTAGACGTCCGAAAATACGTTGAGGACGTATCACCGCACCAGCTATCACACTTTTTGTAGCAGTTTGAGGTGAACCCGGAGAAGTGCAGTCCCTTGTAGAACGTTGTGTCACATATCAACATTTGGTATTTGTACTGTGTTGTGGCCACACCTTGCGCCGTCCACAAGCCATAAGCATTTGCATCCTTATCATAATTGCCGGTAAATGTCACAGGTGAGCCTCCATTCGTGAAGGCTGCCTTTTGTTTTGACGCTTCATCCACAAACATCACCCCTGTAAACTAAAGCATCGGGAAATTGGAAAGAAGCAAATTGCGATTAGCTAAAAATGAATTTTGCTACTTTGTGTACGCAATTTTTGATTTCGGATAATGCCGAAACTAATATTGTTTCAAAATTGCATAATATTAAGTGCATTTTTAACTGACTTAGGTAAATCGCGTTTTTAAGCTCATTAACATTGCAATACACTGCGTTCGCCACATGAAAAATCGATTATTTACCAGTTAAAAAACGTTTAAAATATAAGTGGTTCAAAATATAGGCGAAGGGATTCTGCATGGATATGCAGTGCATGTATATTTCTAATAAAAAAAGTAAACAGGCCTGATCAATATTAACCTATGTTTGTAGTTCAGGAAACGGATATTGGAGCTACGAGATTCATATCAAACTCTTGTAGTACAAATTGGGACATTTGCCCTAGCTAGAGTCTAGTCTCTTTTGAGAGCAATACCGCGCGGCCATAAACAAAGATGGCGTTGAGATCGAAGCGAATTCATGAAGCGAATTTTGAAGCCGGCCCATCTCGGCGTTTTGCCGATGAATACATTAATAATAATGAGTTTTCGTCCGCAAACACGTCAACTAAAAGAAGATTCATAGCCATAGGTTTCTCCGTTCTTTTGCTCAGTGCCTCTCTTTTGATAAAGTATATATGAGTAAGCTGAAATATAGACACAGAGTGTTTATCAACTCCGAACAAAGATATTTTAAACTTTTAATATGGACAATCATCAAAAATTTATAATTTTAATACTTACTTGCTTATTTCGTAATTAAAAGAAGGAACTGTAGTCCGTAGAAAAGGCGTACTTTGTTCGTATTCATGCTCTATCCCTTCGACGGAATGAATTTATGAGGTAAACAAAACCAAAATCGAGAAAGAAACCCCGAAAAACCGAAGATATAGAGCCATTGGTCCACTCTTAATTCGCTTTGAATATGTATGAATTTGGTATCAAAATTTGCGCCAAATCATGTAGATTCCAAAAATGGAAGTAACTAGACGTCACAATGTATTGCAACAGCGCTAGCTCCAGTTTCCCTCTCACTTCCGCCGTGAGTAGGTCACTCAGCGGTGAAATTCTATAATAGCGGCGTACTAAAAAACCCCAAAGTCCAGGTGTAGAACGTGATGAATCTGTATGAAAATTGCATTACCAGACGTGCCGAAGGTGAAATTTTTAAATCCCGCTGGTAACTAAGATGTATTTTTTACGCACAACGCACGAGCAGGAAAAAACCACGAATTTTGAGTCAAATAATATAGCCGCGCAGCTGGAAGCGCGCTAACTTGAAACACGATATACCTTTTGTCTACACAGAGTTTGATATGAAGAAGAACTAAACAGATTAAACAAATTATTGCCCTCGCTTGTTCATTTCGCGTATAAAGAATGTTAAAAATACTGACCAATATGTTATTACAATCTGCACGATAGCCAAGAGCAGGTGTGGTGACAAGTTCAGTTTTGATATTAACATGACTGTCCGTCGTGTAACACATTGTCCATCCTCCACCAAACGAGGTCATATCACAGTATACTTGAAATGGTTTACCAGGGCCATCTCCGTCTGGATCAATAAAATATTCTCCGTCTCCATGACTTAAGCCTTTCTTTTTGATGTCCAGACAACTAGTGAGGCCTGAATTGACAAAAGAAAAGTTCGATGTGCCATTAGCGCCCATTTGCGTGTCTCTCATAAGTAACTTGAAATTAATTAATACAAGCATGTATTTTATCAGATGATTGGCTTGCCATTGGTCAAATGACTTCAGATATTGAGCGATAATTGGCTGCGCGGATTTTTCAAAATGGCGGCTAGTTGTTTTTTTCAAAGTGAGTTTACTGACGGATTGAAAAATCAATAATTTTTTAAAAAAAATACTGCACCTACCTTTGACGGTAAAAAACTACGTTCTAGAACAGTGGTTAACCTTATTTCGCATAAAACATCGGTTTAATCAAATTAGCTTGAAATTTTCGGGATATATTTGGCCATATTTGTCCATGGCCATAAAAGGACCCATTCATTGTACCGTGCTGTGATCACGGCGACTCTTCATTATTTCAACTGATAATCACAAGATTACCTGTGCAGACAAAATCTGTGCACATATTGTTATCGCTTACCTCCGGTGGCGGTGACCTATAAGAAATAGTGACATTGTAAAGTAAAAAAAATTCTCTACTTTACGAGACGCAGCAATATCTGCATGATATGCAGAAACCTCCGAGGGAGGCTTCTTCAATGTTCTCAGCTCACTCGGGCTAGCAGGGAGGCCTGGGTATACGTAAACGTATATAAGAAACTATGTTGAAGCTAAAATTAATAACAGGAACATACTTCTTTTATCCTACAAAAACTTCTTTTCATCTCTTGAGAAATTTTGCACAAGCATGTGCCCTGTGACCCCCCCCCCCCTTCCCCTCCAAAGGTTCCCTGGGCAGTACCCGCATGATATTAATACGTAAATCTAAAGTATTCTTCCCATATTTTTCTCAAACGAACAAGTGGTTAAAACTTTATTAATTACCAAAATGTCTTCGTAAAAAATCCATGGCCCATTCTTCATTTTGGTTTTGTTCATCTTCACAGTGCTGTTGCTCAACTGACAGTTTGCTGTATAAAGGGTACTTGGTCTCACTCTGTAGTTGTAACCATAGCAATTGTCTTGACTAATACAGAGAATGTGACACTCTCCCAAAAGATGGATGGTATGATTTGAGATAAGATTGGATGGATGCAGCGCTTGGTTTCCTGTTAGATAAAATTATATGAATTTTAAACTCTCGTTAAATCGACATTTCAAACATGACGTTTTGACATTGTTTTAACTTCACGAAATTGTCACGAAACAGTTGTGACGACGCTAGTCTGAGTTG
The DNA here is from genome assembly GCF_004324835.1 of Dendronephthya gigantea. Lineage (NCBI taxonomy): Eukaryota > Metazoa > Cnidaria > Anthozoa > Malacalcyonacea > Nephtheidae > Dendronephthya > Dendronephthya gigantea. Next base: position 8,753 of record NW_021163013.1, read on the forward strand.
CATGCGACTGGCCAAGCTAAGAAATTAGTTTGACCACGGTGGGAATCGATCAATCGAACCTTAGAAGGTGGAAAAGCATGAGCTCTACCCCTTCTCCGTGGTCCTTGAAACTGTATATATTCTTTTTTATGTAGCTTCGACGTGGTGTGTAAGTGTATATTTGGGGAAGAAGACGAGAAGTCGAGAACCGAGAACGACTTATCAATACACCGAAGCCTGTGGCCCTGAAGATCTCCATTATTTGTGAAAGCTCGGCCATGATTCGGAAAGCACCGGGAACGGGCACCGGAACACAGGAAGCCGGGGAAGGTTGCAGGCATTGCGGTAATTTCTAAACGTTTATTGACGAGGGGGAAAAATATACATTTTTATCAACACTGTACAACGCCAGTGTATAAACCGCCTGATTGTTGGCCTACCTATGTTTTTAGCGGCAGTTTCGTTGGAGTTTTCCACGCATTATATTCATTGGCTATCTTCAGAAGCTCTTTGAATTTAGAAACTCAAGAAGGCGGCCAAGGTTAGTTGAAAGATTAGTTATTATTCAGCTGATTTGGTGTGATTTCGTATTATATATTGATCTGAATTAACAACACAATGGATCATTATGCCGAATTACTTTCTCAGATCATTATGCTGAATTACTTTCTTAGCTTAATTAAACTAAATCAACTTTATGGATCATAAGGTCTCCCAGGGATGGATCTCATGTACTGTAAGACTACCTGTCAAGTGCCAACCATGGGATGGGATAGAAACACCAGCTGTAAAATAGATTGGAATGTATGTTTGTATTCAGAAATTGAGATTGTGCTTCTTTGATTGTCAGAACCTCACATAAGACTGCCAGAGACTCTCAAGTACACCAAAATAATTATTCAGTACTATTTCCTAACACAATTTGCTCAATTTCAAGCTGATTAGCAAAATTTGCACCACCCCTGAATGCTCAGGGAAATACTTTTGCAATGCATTTTGTTATTTAAAAATTGTGTCTTGATGGATTTGTTAGCTTTTAAAGTTATCAGACATAAAGTCAAATCAGGAATTTTGTGCAACTTAAACTAAAGAAAGCTTATTTGCGACTCCTGATTTGATGTCATGTCCAGTAACTTTATAAGCTAACAAATCCATCAAGACAAAATTTCTCAATAACAAAAGGTATTGCAAAGTTTTTTAAAATACCTTAAACTATTGATATATTCAAAATCAGCAACCATGATGTGGGGACTTCTACTGTAGCTGGGTGACATGCAGAAGTTAAGCATTGAGTAAAAAGCAAAATCAGTAGGAGCAAATATAATGAATGTACTGTGAGGCTGAATGTTACTGTAGCTTGTAGTCTATATATATATATATATTTTTATAGTTTCTATCAGTTGGGAATTAACTCACACAGTGTATGGGCCTCTTTAGCCTCAAGGATCTGGTGTACATGTAATCACCCCATTCATCCCATCCACTTGATGCTACCGCTGAGGAGTGCCAAAATGAATTACAAGGCGAGCCTCCAACACCCACTCTAGCTTAGGTTTGGCGAGAGTTCTACCTCTTAATTGTCCCCTTCTCCTTCAGTAAATTAATCCCTAGCTGTTTTATATTTATAGTTGTAGTCATTCATGTTAATCGATGTCAAATGTGGTTTGTTCCATGCTGTTTGATTTTGTTTGTTGAAATTTGACTAATTTTTATTGAGTCTAATACATATCATAATACTCAAGAGGTATTTAGCTTCCATAGGAGTTAAGTAAATTAAAATCAGTTTTTAGGGTCCAATTTTATAAATTTTATTGCTATTATTAGACCGAACAACCTTGTTATGATATTTTGAAAAAATGGCTTCTTTGATTAGCTATTTGAAGTCACTCTGTATCATGATGTTATATGAAAATACACTAAAGATTTGACCAATGATTCTGCTGATTTAGCGAATTGTTTTTAAGTAAAAGATGAAACTTAGTAATATAATTATAGGTACTCAGAGTGGTAACCTACACTTTATGTAAAGTGAACAATTAAACATGAAGATCACATGTATAGCTTGCAACATTATATATCTGGCAATCCATTACATCTGGATATTTTAGCAGTTCCAACTTCATGATAAGATATTCTAATAACTTATAATATTAGGGTAATAAAATACAAATGTTCACTTATGGATATACCATATCGTAGAATAATATATATGGAAGACTAATTTAATAAAGGCTCGCTATGGATGAATTACTAACAAACAATATGACCAAGACAGTAACCCAAAAAGAATTAGCAAATGGGTGCACAACTGTATTTCAGGTTAAACATTATTTATAGGGACCAAATTTATTTTATACAGATACACACTATATAGAACTTCTGTGTATAGCTGTAGGATTGAGCCTGTATATTCTAGTGATTTGTCCTATTTGTTGGATACCAGCCCCAGAAGTTTGCTCTCACTCACTGTTAACCTCTTATAAATTTGTTAATTTGTTAACAAATTCTAATATTAGAATGGGTTAATACAATTTCAATGTGATGTTTAAATTTCCTGATTAAGAAATAGAAAAGACACACTCTTGGTACTTCACTGGGGCAAACTGATGAGCACAATCACAGCTTTAATTTTTAAATGCAGATTAGATACATAGATTTGCATGCTATGATCAATATAATTTTATACAGTCTATATATATATAATTATATATATATATATATATATATTTATTCATTTACATAATTCTTAAAATATTGGCATCGCTACTCTGAGTTTCATGCCACAGAGGCAATCATCAGGCGACTAAATTACAGTTCGTTACATATATATATATATGGTCTTTTATATAGGTATTTTTGAAATAGGACAAGTATTAGAGTTCTTTACTACCTGTAGTTGAGTTATATAAAGATGCAGAAGAAACCATTGAATTGAATCTAATTATTATCTTCACAAGTAAATGCTGCGCAGGGACGGGGGGTGTGAACGGTATTTTGCTTTCTCTGAACACGCTTCACTCGTCAAAGACTGAAAGGGAAACATTTTCCAAGTGTCACGTGTTCGTCCGTGTTGGACAATCTTTGGTGTTCCCCCCCCCCTCCTCCTTGTAAAATAGTCACGCTACGCTCCTGCAGCTGCTGCACAAATTAATAATAATGAAAGTTCTCTTTATACCGGATGGCGTAAAAAAAGTTAACCTGTTTGATTGAGTATAACATCAAAACTAAGAGGCCTGTTACACTGAAATTACTTTCTTTCTTTACACTGATATTACTTTTTTTCGTGAATGTCCAACTTAAAATTTTGTACATACCATGTTTATTTTGATACAGGATTTTTGAAAAGTGCAAATGTTATTCAAAAATATCATATTAGATAAGAAAAGATAATAATGGTCGTTTTCAGCCTTTTTCGTCGTATGACTTCTTGAGCATTGCGGTTAACTAACTCTGGCATAAATTCTGTGCAAACCCAAACTCGCTGTTGTGTCGTTAAACGAGGCATATTAAACAAAATTTAAGCTATATAGACATTAAAGAATATAAAAAACATAATTTTCGTGCGAAAGCTTCTTAATTTTGAAGTTTTACTCAATCAAACAGGTTAACGTTTTTTGCGCCACCCGGTAAACATATGCGTATACATAAGTTATAAAGAAAAATAGCGGTTCGAACAAAATACAACAGTGCGGTGCCGGCGGTAGTCATTAGTATGTTGGCTTCATTTTAATGATAAATTTTTAATAACAAATAGAAAATTCTTAAACAATTGTTACTAATAGTGAACTGTTAGAGGTCTATTTTGTAACACCAGCAGGCATTAAACTAAGGATTTTTCACACAAGGACACACTTCAGAGGGAATAATCGCTTAGGAAATGAATGAGTAGGAGTGGGGCATAGATTTGTTATCCCGGGACCTATTTATGCGCAATTTAGGGCTGATTCTCCATCAAGGAAAAGGTCCAAAAAAATTTTTGCGTTTTGGGACTGACTCATATGCTTACGAGAAAATGTTTGGGCATTAAGCCCTCTACATCCGTGAAAATAGGCATTTCAGAGTCTTAACCGTGTTCTTAATACGACAGTAGTCGTAAGCGTCGGCGAAACCTAACGATAAGATTTCAACTCATGAAAATCGCATGAATCAATCATGTACATGCAGTAAATTCAGGCACACACTTTTCATTTAGAAGAACACATTCGCATTTTGCAAAAAGATAAAGTGTTTACAAGGACACGCCATTTTAAATTTTAATGCCCGAACGCCAGTATGGCCTGTCAAGTTAACGTCAAAAAGGCAGACTCGATGTCACCAGAAGCGAGTAAACCCTTCTTGCGCAGAACTGGAGGAAGAAATACTTACATATAGTGAATGCATGAGCATATAAGTACATATGAGCGTATAGATTAGACTGGATAAATAATTTGAGACGTACAGTACTGGTCAGTCATGCATATTTGACATTATGATCTAGCCGCTCTATAAACAAATCATTTTTTAGTTCAGTACGAACATTATATACCGCCTGCCTAAAAATCTTCCTAGTAAGGCAATAAAGCATCTTGATGACAACTCTTAGGGATTATGAATTTATAGCGCGCGCAGGAATGGATCAGCATTGACATATGCAACGATTTAACGTGCATGTGTAATCAAATATTGTGTCTGGCCGAATCAACGTTGAAATGTTGTCGTTTGGCCTACTGGGGAAAGTTCTTTCATGGTCTGAAATAATTTGACGTTATTGACCATTGTAATAACGTCACTCTGTGTTAAATGTCAATTTGTTCGTTATGTATTTAAGGGCTTATTTTCTTGACTAAACCTTACTGGATAGTGTGATAAAAGGCCAAAAAAGTCAAGAAGATGCCGTATTGTCGTATTTAAGATGCATCCATAGTGGTCATGCGGAAAACAGCGAACATGAAAAAATAGAGATCTGACTGTCTTAAACACTTACCCTCACTGATACCCTTAAATTCCCTCCGTGCACATGCTTTGCCGTCCTTCGTCGCACAAAGTTGTTGCACGTCTAAGATTAATGAAATCACCAATAACAATACGGCAAAAGTCAACATTTCGGTTGAAATCCCTTCCGCGTAAAAGTAGCTATAATGGTGATGAATTGTTATCCATCATGTTATGATTTGGAAACGCTTGCTCAACAAGAAACTACTCTTGCAGTTTCCTCTAAACGGAAACGATATCTCCCTCAAAGAAAACACCTGCTCTGCACACGGGTTGCGACTAATAGCAGCTATTTCACCTGCTATTGTAAGCAAAAATTATTTCATTTCACTTTGCAGAATTTTAATGAGCAACTACAAACCAATTCTTATATAGTGATTATATCGTGCGTTGTAATCGCGTAAATATTTGGATTTCAAAATTTCGCTAACAAATTTCTTTTTTTTTCTTTAATTTTTTCAGTGTTACAATAGGCTGGAAGAAAGATCTTTATTGGATCTATCGGTTCTTAATAAATAATTCAGTAGAATTCGTGTTAATTTTAGCTCATTTATGAAGGATTATAATCGAGAAAAAATAGATGACATCGATATCTGAATTTCCGGCATCTAAACAGCGTCGCACTGTATAATGGCCAAATTCATTTCAAAAGCATTTATCTTGTTCTTGTTTAAGAGTTTTTTACTCGAATGCGATCTGACTCCGACAAAACTAAAAAAAAGAGCATATCAATTTTATTGTTAATATTTAAACACCGAAAACGTCAACGGTATTATATTACCGTGAGTTCCCTATAGCTGTATTGAAATCATTCGCCCGGTTTATACTAGAGACGGATCATCCGTCTGAACGATTGATCCGTGCATGCGGATCATCCGTCAAGTATTAACACTACGAACTATATAGACGACCTATGCAGAACGAACCAAAATTGCGGGACCAAAAACTGCACGGTCTCCTGTAGTTCGTCTGCATCCGCATTTATACTCAAACACGAATGATACGTCAAGACGAACTACCCATGGAAATTGGTCTAAATAGACGAACTATGCGGATAATTCGTCTTGACGGATGATTATACACCGATGAAGTAGAAGACGCACTATCTTTTGCTCGCCAAAGTTCGTCCAGACGGCTAGTATAAATCGGCCCATTTCTTGTTAATGGCACTTTTTTGGGACACACTGTATTTCAAATACAGTAATTATTAAATATAGTATTAATGAATAATATTAATAGAAAAACGCCCGCCGGTTGCGTGTTGTAATTGTGATATCCGCTAAAGTAAAACAACCAATCATATAGTATTAGCTTCAATATTAAGTTAATATGTAATACTGATGTGATGGGAGAGTTGATAGGCCGTTATAATTTATATGCCGAAAAGCATGTTTTTATATAGCTTTTTGCATAAAAACAGAAGAATCTTAATGCTAATAGTATATTTTAAAGCGAGTGCCATCTAATTATATTTCTGACATTTGAAAATACATTCTATTTCTTGCCATTCGAATAGCCACACAAATTCTAACATGCAGTATACGAGATCCTGAGCATGTGGTAAATTATGCAGCTTTCAAAAAGATCTGATTTCAAAGCTGGGTTTTTTTATTCACCCTGTTTACATCAAATAGCAGTCTCCAAATAACGAAAACTATTTAAATTACATCACTCAGAGTTCGAATGCATATATAACTCTTTAATGTTTGACATAAAAAAGGGCCCAGCTATATACCGGTAGAGCGATAATTGGGGGGGGGGGGGGTGTTTATTTATATACTCTGTTCTGCCTGACAATCTATTGTGAACTATTGCACTTACAAAAGAAACCCGTCGGGCAGAACTGAATGTATTTGGATAACCACCCCTCCTCCCAACTAGACATATTCATTATCACTGGACATATTAACCATTTTTATGCATGGTGAGAGTAAGTTTTGTTTTGACCCACAAGGAACAATATTTTAACTCAAGCACCGTGACCTTCGCCTTTTTTCCTTTGCTAGCAACACAAGCCATTGTTCGTCGGTACATACAATTCACAGCCCTTATCTCGCATTTAGCGTTTTATGAGTTGCATTGAATTCTCATTGTGGAAGACGACGTAACCACATTGGCAATGCCGAGCAGTGCAAGTACGCCCGAACCTTCTCCATGCGTTTTTCTCAGAACCAGACAACGTACAGCAACCAAACTGAAAACAAAGTCGGTGAAAACAAACTCTTATCGACGCTATCACGCTTTTCACAATCATTTCGCACGGCGCAGACTGAATCGCTATTGGAGTACTTACACATCTTTGAGCCAAAGGGTGAATCCTGTGCTGTCTCTGAAACAAGTAAAACGCAAAGTAAAAACGGGGTGTAGAGAGCAGTGCCTGTGAAAGAGTCATCAGAACATGCATTACTTTAATATTTATCTGCAGAAGTCTAGCAAAAGCGACGACAATTATGAAAAAAATCACCTAAAAACGCTGATTGTGTTACTAGTCGGGAACCCCCCACAAGAGCAATTAAATTTTGTTGTTTTCGAGGACGCAGATTTGGACCAATATTCGCGCGTCAAGAGTTCTCGCTACTGGGATGGAGTCTTGTAAAGTGCTATATCAGATCTTAAAGATCCCAAAGTACGACAGCGGGAGTTAATATCAAGTATTTTAAAAATATTACGTCATTTCAACAGTCTACTAGCTAGGTTTGGCAAAAAGAGCAAACGTCACGACTGAATAAATTTAAGGGAGTATCAATTGTTTTTGCATCTGCATGATATTCCGGCCTTCTGGTCTATATGACCTATGGTCGTCTGGCAGCACACTAGACATAGATCAAAACATCATCTTAGATACATAAATTATCAAGGTATACCATGTCCTAATCTGTCAAATCATGTCCTAATCTGTTTCAAAGTTGATGAAAAAGTATCGACGTATTTCTTGTTCAGAAAACGAACATTTTGGCCGCTTTTTAAGGTGTCAGATAACATTTTTCACTCATTAATCTTAACTTAAGGTCAGCTAATGAAAACGTTTTGAATTATTATATTCATGCATGCACAAATAAATGTGAACAAACATATTAATTCGCCTAGCTCTCTATCAATTTATATTCATGACTTGCTGTTTGCATTATATCAAAATTTTATATCTTTTATGCTGTAAACGGTATTTCACCATTTATTACCTCGTAATGGGATGTTTTAAGTATGAAATCAGCTGTTTTTTCCTATAATTAAAATGTACCATTTATGTTTTTAAAGTTAAACAGTAATCGCAACTTGACTTGCGTTCGTCTCGGGAAAGCAGCACAGAGCGAAATATGCATTCGTTAAGATTTCTTCTGTTTTGCATCGTTTTCAAGCATGCAACCTCTTGGTACACCGGCAAACAGCGCTTGACAGATTTTCAATCAAAATATGCCAACAGCAAGGCAGATATATTTTTCCTCATGGACAATTCAGGCAGTTTGAGGTGGAATGGCCAAAGGGGCTTCGCTGACGAGAAAACATTTATTACCTCACTTCTGTCTAAGGTCAAAATTGCAAAACCGGCGACTCGTGTTGCCGTCATTCGTTTTGGAACACACGCGACCATAGATATCAACTATATATCAGATTTAAACGGTCTCAACAATAAATGCGAGTTCGATAAAGCGTTTGCAAACATCCACTACACTGGTGTCATGACGAACATGAATGGAGCTTTCTCTAAAGTAGAGGAAATTCTTTTTGGCGCGCAAAGCACGAACGTGCGTCCTTGGAAGGTGATAAACCCTCAAGGAACGTATGTGAATAAAGTGATGTTTTTACTCACGGATGGAGAATACAACAATGGCGGGGATCCTACCAGCAAGATTATTAACTTAAAGAACAACCACGTTGAACTTTTTGCAGTCGGAGTAAGCGGCGTTAATCAAGCATTTATGAAAAATGCTGCCACGACACAAAAACACTATTTTTACGCCAGTGATTTTACTTCATTCAGGGAATTAGCCACCCATATCCGTGGAGGTAAGTTATTTAATAAATCATTATTGCATGAGGTTGAGCGTGTTATTGAGAATTCTCATGACAGAGGTTGGTGTTACCTGCTGAATTAATCTTCTCTGTGCGCTGTGGCTTCTCTGAATATCGTTTTGAGAGACCGTAGCAAACCTCCCTCTTATTTGATTTTTGTAAAAACCGACTTTGATGGCATCGACAAGTTTGTAGAAACTTAGAAACTATATGATTTGCAGATATGACATCACAATTACAGAATACCAGGAATTGTTTAATGGTGTCGGGCTAATCAATTAAAACAGAGATTATAATATATAAAATATAATTTAAAATATAAACCCCAACTCTTTCCCCCCCCCTGCAACCTTTCTATTTTGCATTAAAAACACTTTTTAGAGGATTCTTATTATGATGCATGATTCCTAGATAGTAGTTTGAATCATTTTACAAACTTTGTCACACTCCGCTGGACGAATTGTAGTGACTCGTTGACAGATATTTGGCGCGAATTTATTAGTGCCCCAATCAGGACCCAAAATTTCACAGGAATTTCGCACTTCTAGTACAACAAAATAGTCAAACAAATTTATTTCAATGCTTAATATAGATCCGTACCAAAAAGATTATGATGCTGAAAAAGTACCCAAGAGCAAGTGTTCCGTTACGTGTGATACAAATGCAGAATGCGGCTGTGGTCTTCTTAGCGGAAGATATGTTTGCATCTGCCACGCGGGTTATTTCGGTACCGGGGAGCAAGGAAAGTGTACTGGTGAGTGTTTCTTTTTCATTTTTTTAATTGCATACATACTAATGCACATCGAAACCCGGTTTACTGTTTCTGACTGCGGACGTTTTTGTGATCGCAGATACAAGTGCATGAAAATTTTCATTTAGACATGCCAAGGAATTGAGTAGTTACCTGGACGAAAAATTTAACAGTGTAAAAGTTACAAGCATAAAATAGTTACAGATAAAAGGACGTAATTTGCTGGCATCCAAAAAGTCGTGTTTTAACTTGAATTATTTACCCTCATTGTCCAAAGCGAAATTTTAGAGCCCAAAACTGTTAGGCCTCTAGGTTCGCGCCCGGTAGGTCCTTGCATGTGGTTTATGCCGCCGCCCAGTCTTCTACTGAAGAGGTGGCGTAGCGGTAGCGTCTTCTCTGGATACATTTGTAAGTTAGACCATCCTTCTAACCTAGGAGGATTTACGATATATAAAGGTCCGTTTGGTTATTTTTTTATGCAAGCATTGGGTTAATGTTCAAAATTAATGAATTATGGAATGCGGTAAGAAAGCTGCATTTCTGTAAAACAATTTCTGGCCGAAATCATTTGTTATGTAAATTTTTCATTAATTTCTCAGGGTTTAATTTCCCTTGTTGAAACACCTGACTGTGTGAATAAATTTAGACATGTCTCGATTTTTATGAGATCAAAACCTCGACCGGTCGTTTTAAACACAGACCTGTATTGCATGGGCATGCATGGATTTCAGAATTATCGTTATTATTGTCATTACTCTTATTTCATAATTTATACAATCTTTGTGAATTGGCCGAAATCCACTCACGCGATTGGTCAAAATCAATCACGTGGTTTCTTGTTGTCCGGAGACATCATTGGAATCATAATAATTTTTTTTCGCAGTAACCCATGAAAATGATGGTTTATTAAAAAATGACAGCCTGCAGCGAAGCTTGCATGGATCTTCAATGCAGCAATCAATGAATTGTATATTAAAAGTGTTACACACTTAAAAATAAAGCAACTACAACTACGACCTTGCACGACTTTTCAAGCGCGCAATGCGTGATGGTAGTTGATTATCCAGAAACTTTGAGTTGCGATATCGCTCTGCTTAGAAGCGATTTTTTTTGTAAGAAAACCTTGCCGATTCTTTTCGCTTCTTTGTTAAACTAAATCGATCCTTAACATGTCGAAAACACAACTTAAATTGACCTTATATCGCTCTGCTTAGAAGCGATTTTTTTTGTAAGAAAACCTTGCCGATTCTTTTCGCTTCTTTGTTAAACTAAATCTATCCTTAACATGTCGAAAACACAACTTAAATTGACCTTGATAATCAGCTACCGTCACGCATTGCGCGCTTGAAAGCTAAAAAGGGAAAGGTCTATTACAAATCATCAGCATTACAAATCAGGATATTGAGAGAGATAAAAATCGCCATTTTCTGCTTTACCAGCATGTACACCTGGTACGTACAAAAGATATCCAGGTCTTGCTCAAAAATCCTGCACATCCTGTCCCGATAACTCTGGTCACAACAAACATGGAAGTATTTCGATCAATGATTGCGTATGTAATAAAGGATATGAAGGAAACCCAGCAAGTGGAGCGGCGTGCACAAGTAAGGAAGCTTCAATACTTCATTTAATTTCAGTTATAAATTGAACAGTTAGTCTTTCAAACTGAAATTATTCACCCCCAGTGAAGGTTATTTCTGAAAATTACTATAGTAATTTTAAACATATATGTTTAGAAGAGATTAACTTCTCAACAAAACTCGCTGCTATAGATAATTCTTCAGTAGTGCCCCCCATGCAAGTAATCATATCGTAGACAACCTTAAATATAGAAAAATTTTCTCTGGGAGAATAAAAGTATGTTTAGACTCGACATTCTATATTGAAAAAAATACATTTTTTATTCAGTCAAAAAATGTTTGGTTTTGCCGGTACCGGAAAATGGGTACACCAACCCGACAGCTTGCGGAAGAGATTATGGCAGTACGTGCTCTTTCAATTGTAATCATGGCTTCGAACTAATGGGAGAAGTGGTAAGATTTATTCTCTTCGCCAGCAAATATAGTCAGAGAGTTGACGGCAAAAATATTTTTATTACTTTTTATTACTTAATAATTATTGTGGTATTCGAGCAAAAGTATGAGTTAGTTTACATCTTTACGAGTTTCCTCTTACAATATTCTTGTAAGTTTGCATGACATCAATAAGTAACACCACGTAAGTACTTTTCAAAGCTTTCGGTGCGTTAACCCGGGCCTTCATCAGTGCAATGATAAAGTAACAATTGAGAAAGTAACAATGAGGGCCTTCGTTAGGAGTGTTAACTCTCCCGACGAAGGCCCTCAGGTCGAAACGTCGAGAAGTGTTTTGTCTATTTTAGGCAGTTTTTATACCACAGTTAATGCTTAGTTATTAATAATTATTTTATGATAAAGTATCAATTGATAGTGCAATTGCACTGATGAAGCCCCGGGTTAACGAAACCTTTGCAGTATCAAATACTTACGTGGCGTACCCACAAGCTAATCTCCTCTTAATTGTTGTTATACCGCGTGGTCATATACCTTGAAAATGATGGGAATCAAGATACAGTTTCAGCAACTGACATGACATTGTATCACGTTATATAGGACCAATATAAATTGTCATTATAAGGACCAATGCCATCATAAATATGATCACGTTGGAGCAGCCGCTGCATCCTCGTCCCCAGGGTTTAGCTCCGTCGCTCTCCACATAGGAGCTAGGCCCTGGGGACGAGGATGCAGCCGCTGCTGTTGTATTCAGTCCCAAATCCCCTAATACACCCCTGAGTTTTTCTTTCACTTTCAGGGGCGTGAGAAGAAAATAACCTGCACCAACTGCAGTGTGATTTACTGTACTTGATGGAGCTAAACTTCTTTCTTGTGTCCGTTGGGTGTGTTCAACTATCCTGCATGAGAATCCTCTTAAGCAACTAAAATTTCTTTCTTTTCGTTGTTTTAATTAAGACACGCACGTGTTCGGTTCGAGACAACAACGTTGGTAGAGCATTCTGGTTGCCTAGTGAAGCATCACCAAGTTGTCAAAGTAAGAAATAATGACTCTTTCATTTAGCACAGTTACCAGACGAGCGCAAACTGGCTGCGATGGTTTTCACCCAATGAAAATGGTTTTATTTTAATTAAAGTATGGATGCAAGTATTTGCACTGAGCTTGCGATGAGTGAAAAAGAACCCTTTAGAGGACTAAAATATTCAAATAATTAGGCATTGCGTTTGCTCGTATATTTTTCCGTAATTTGTAATTTAGGCCCCTATAATTTAAATCTGGTTATGAAAAATAGACAATTCAAATCGTGCAGAACCTGAATAAAAATTTACATCTCTCAAAAGATTGGATTGGGATTGCAAGTTGCAAGAAAAATTACACCGTGTAGCAGGGCCTTTACTGTATCATTTCCTAGTGTCTTCTATAGACTATACGCAAATTGGTTGAAGTTCTAGCAACCACAAAGTTTAAAATAAACTTGGTGTACAACATCCCAATGATTCCAAAAATACAATTTATTTTAGGAATCCTGTGTCCGCAATTCAGAATTGAAAACGCAGCTTCGGAGTATGGTGATTGCACTAACACTGACCTTCGTGTTGGGACAAAATGCACATACAAATGCTCGAGGGGATACCGTCTTGTCGGATCTGGTGTGAAGGTTTGTCGCGTTGATAAAACGTGGACTGGGGAGGACACGAATTGTGAAGGTACAGAGTGAATGCATTTGACTGTAGTAGCGTACACGACCCCGTTTTAAATGTATGTTGTCTTCTAATACCAAAAAAACGCACCTTAAAAAATGACATCTTGTAAAGATGTCATTTACAAGATATCATTTTTCGAAGTATGTTTTCTCGTATTTAATGAAATAGTCTGCTGGTATTATGGTTGTTGTCTTCTAAATACACCACAAATACACCAGGATTGTTGGGGCCGTATGCATGGGGAACAGCTCAATAGTCGCAACAAATACAACCAACAACAGGTTGTGTTCCTTCCAATTAAATTGTATTTCGTGTAGTGTTGTGTCCTCGATCAAGACATCAACTGCCTTTTCTAGATACTGATCATAATATCCGTAGTGTATTATTGCTTATTGTGCAAACTGCAAAGTTTTTCCGTTTGTCAACCACGTGCAACCCTAACCTTTTTCCGTGAATACATTAATTAGTTATTTCCCGTCCCTAACAGGACATGACTTTGAAAAATCATGTCAATACTCCCTTTACGTAAAAAGTCCTAAATATAAATAGAACATGAATTTTTCTGTTTGGGTTTAGATTTAAGTGAAAATATTTGTTTTTTCAGTTGTGACATGTCCGCCATTGAATTCTTTGGACTTAGCAACTGTGAACGACGTGAACTGCATTAAAAAATCACTGAAATTTGACTCAGCCTGCATATTTAAATGTCCTGATGGATACGAATTCAACGCAACAAGATCTCAGTCTTCAACTCGGTATTGTCAAGTTGATGGCACATGGGACGGTGCTACTCAAGTTTGTATAGGTACAAGACATACAATAATTATTATAATTATTTCGTTTGTTTATTATAATTATCATAGTTATTATAATTATTTATGCTAACCACAAGTGTTTTGATTGGTTAAGAATATCAGTGGCGTGACTAGAACGATAGTGAGGGGGGTGTTGTACATACCGGATGTCTCAAAAAAGTACCAATCTTTAATTCAACACAACTTACAAACGAACTAAAGAATTATAATCAAATAATCCATATTTAGTTGAGTAATGTCTAACGTAAACTTCGATATACTACGTTTGATATTCTTATTCATCTGCAAATTCATGTCCACCGGCAAAAACACACTTTCTTGCGCGTGTCAGCATGCCATCAAAACACCTTTGAATCATGTGGCCGTCCAAATTGCGACATGACCTAACAATCGCCTCGCGAAGTTCCATCAAGTTTTGAGGTTCTTAGTCATGAGGGACTTCCTAAATCTGCTGCTTTAAATAGAACAAGTAAAAGACAAATTTTCTCAAAAAACTAAAAAATGAGTTACAAGAAACTATGTTACAAACCGGTATTGTTAAAACAAAATTAACAGGCCATTTTTTACTGATTTTTTACAAATTTCAAAACGTTACTGTGTCTTTAAACGCGAATATCTCGGAAACTGTTCGTTTAAACTTTATATGTAATATATCAAACTTTAAGTGAGACATTACTCAACTAAGTATGGATAATTTGATTGTTATTCTTTATTTCGTTTTTACGTTACGTTGAATTAAAAATAGGTTCAGCTCTGCCCAGCGGATTTCTTTTTTAATTGCAATAGCTTACAATATAGAAATACGTTGAGCCGAACTGATGTAATTATCAATATAACCCCCCCCCCCCAATTATCGTTCTAGTTACGCCCCTTAAGAAAATACACAGGCTTCAATTTGATGCATGCAATATACGCATGAATTTTTCCAGTTAAGTTTTCTTCTTTTGATGGATGTGATTGAGGAAATTACTAGTACGTAATCTACTAGTATTGTCATCACGATCATCAAACCTGAGAATCGTAATAAATCGCACCAGAATTGCAAATGTAATTCGGCCTCTATAAACACTGTCTACACACCTATACAAAATAAAGTGGTTGCTTTTTCAACAAGGTATAGCTAATTATCGTCATTTTTACGTTTTGAAATAGGTACCAAAGATGGAATTTTTCTTTGTTCAAAATTATTATAGGAAAATATATTTCTATGCTTTAAAACAAATCATTAAGAATATTTTGACGCGTCCATATTTCAGATGTAAAACCGCCTTCGTTTACGACATGTCCAAGTAACAGAGTCTTCTTTTACAATACTACATTCCGCACAAACACGGCTGAGGTTGAGTGGCAAGTACCTGAATACGAAGACAACTCAATTCTGAACGACGTTAATCACAAAGTAACATTAGAGGAAGTGAGCGATTATTCAAGTCCAGCAAAGTTTACTATTGGAAAACATAATATCCATTACATCGTGACAGACAAAGCTGGGCTCAAAGCACATTGTGAATTCTCGATTGAGGTCCAAGGTAAGCTTCCTGGATTTAGAAATCAATAAATAACAAAAAAATTATCCTCTTTGGCTATGTGCCCATGACGTCTTGTCAACACGATCCAAGGAGAATTATGCTCAATAATTAGCTTGAACTTTTATTGTAAATTGACTGTGTTTGAAACCATTTTGGCCTGAAAACGAAAATGAAAACATCAAAAACGTTACCGCGTATGCACATAATCTCAGAGTGTAATAATTACGGAAAGATAACTTAATGTTTTATTTCCGAATGAAAAAAGTTCTGCTATATTTCGGGCTTAAACAATATCTCAATGAGGCCTGTGCGGCTGGTTTGCATCCGATAATTATGTAAATTGAGAATGACTTCTCATGCACCTCTGACGTGTGTTAGTTTTATTTTAGAGTAAGAGGTGTTTGCTATCTTTCATTAAAAACCTACATCCCATTAATCTAATTAATTTCGTCGCGACTCCCGAAGCGCGCCAAGTACACTATCTCCTCATTGAATGGCATGAAAACCAAGATTTTTTTTATACCCTCGCCATATATAAATTAATATGCATCTTTGTACTAGGAAATGAAGATTATAGCTAGACCAGTGCCAGTGGCGTAGCCAGCATCGATAATTGGGGGGGGTCCATATTCATATATTCGCGTAAACAGACTGTAAAGACAATTGATTTGAAAAGAAATTAATCCTGCGTATCACGAATATATGAATATGCCCCCCCCCAATTATCGTTCTGGCTACGCCGCTGGCCAGTGCATTGTTAACTGAATATAAGCAATATTGACAATGTGTGATTCGAAGTGTATTATTTTTTTAAAAAGAAGAAAAAACCTAAGATCATCCGGTTTCCTTTACATTTGTGGAATTAAATACACATAAAAACTCCAGCTATCGGTGTGCAAACACTCAGATCGAATTTTTGTAGGTCTTTATTATAAGCCGGACCATTACCAGGCTTAAGGCCTGGTTCACGCTGCATGGCTTCTAAGAATCGGGGATCCATTGTGATACTTTCCGATAGACAAAGCATGCATTTTGCGCACCAGTGACCTCAGACAAAGGGAATCCAAGATTCTTAAGACAAGTTTGAACCAAGCTTAATTCATGATGTGAAATCGAAATGATTTAAAATTTGAAATTATGCCTGAATGAGACTAAAATTAGTGATGTACGCTCAATTCTTACCTCATCATCTTACATATTTTACTCTAGACAAAGAAGCGCCTTATTATTCCAATTGTTCTCAGAAAATAGACAAAGAATTTATAGCAACACCTCCATACGCGGACAAAATGCGAGTTTCTTGGGAAGATCCGGTGTTTCAAGATAACTCAGGGATGAATCCTACGGTCATACCCAGTACCCCAAACGGTGCGCTCTTTAAAGAAGGACAACATCAGGTACAATGTGGCATGAAATTATTTAAAATATAATTTATATTGTCTCCTACGAAAAAGTGTGGTTTTGAAAGTGAAAAGTTGTGATGCAAAAATTAGTATTGTTCAAAATTCCAAAATATTTTGTATACTCTGTGATTTTCACTTGACAAAATGCTTCGAGGATCAGTTGAAGTTTGAAAGTAAATTATTTATATTGAAATAATTTATAAAAGACTGAGTATAGTCTTGTCAGTTTTTGCTTATAAACTTGCAACTGCATGACAAGGGAAAGATTAGAAACATTGTTTGGAATTAGCTGCAATTGCTGGACATTGCCAGGCGAAATTATAAGAAAAAATCTGTGGCATGCATGCATAATAAAGATCAGTAAAATGGCGATTTGCTGTAGTTCTGATCTTTGGTGTTATTATATATGAATGTAGATTACCTATACAGCCACAGATCCAAGTAATAACAGAAACGTCTCTTGTACGTTTGAAATTCACTTAAAAAGTAAGTAACTTTAACTTATCAAATTCCATAACATTGCACCTATTTATGGCCAAACTTATTAGATAAACGTCTTATGAGAAAGGTTTATATCGAGTGAAACGAAACCTTTAGTTATACTATTTTAACAGCAAACTCTACACCACAGACACAAGAGTGTGCAAAACGGAGTGTCTCAAAATTATAACTTAATTACTATTATAATTACGAACATTATGAAGTCACCGTCCGGCGTATTTTGATGTGTGTTTTAAACTCGATATTCTTCTTTTAAGAGATGTGAACGAGTTGATTCATAACTATACTCGTTTATGTCGCAGAAATTTGCAAGTGTAAAATGGACTTTTAACAGTATATTCATTTCGTCATTCTGCATGTAAAAAAGACCAGAAAAAATTATTGAGATTATTATCCAGATTATTTCAACCAATTTGTCGGCTTTTTGCGTGTGCCATCGAGCCTCTCATTAAGACCAGGCAAAACATACTAACAATTATAATTATGGTGATGCGATTATTTGACCTTTCTCCTTAGTTCCAACATGTGAATTACAAAAGCGACCTAAAAATGGTGCTTTGGTATGCCTGACTATCCCTTCCTATCAATGTCAACCCCTTTGTAAGGAAGGTTATGACTTTGGGTATAAGCCACAAGACCTCTATTATTGTGTGAACCGTGTTTGGCATTATTGGCCACCATTCCCACCTTTTCAACCAACTGTTTGGCCGGATTGTGCGCGTAAGTACATGCATTCCTATTAATGTCGCAATAATGATGGAAAATTAATCTTTTAGAGTTGCTTTTAAAAGGCGTGGACCGATCGACATAAATTATGTGGACGTCAGTCATGTCCAAGATTTTCGTTTCTTTTTCGCTGTTGAAATGATAGCCAAATAAGGCAGTAGCTATTTCAAACAAAAATATCTTGAACTTTTGAAAGTACTTAACTTAACACTAAATATAGGATTATAGGTTGAGAATAACAATTATGGGCTTCCAGGCATCTCGCAGCCTCTCTAAACAGAATTTAAATATAACGAGATTTGGTCCGTAAATAAGAGTATTTAAGCTGATTTATTAAACTGATACAATTTATTGTATGAAGTCGAGTGTGGTCCGTATCTGGACCAGCATCCCATTAATAACTGCATGATTATTGACCGACATTTTAAAATTTCATACCAGGCCGAGAAGATCCTAACAGCGGAACATTGAAAATGTCGAGTTCGTATTATTTCAAAGGAGATTGCAATGATTTGGAAGTCCAGGCTGATTTAAAAGAAAGATTTATCACCGTTGTTAGTGATCCTATGAAGTTCCTGAGATCATTCTGCGAATCGAATAAGAATTGTAAAGTGGAAAATATTCAGGTCTTCTGTGGTTCGGTTGATGCCTCAAGGAGACGAAGAAGAAGAAGGAATACCTTGGAAATGGAGGTACATTTTCTTTATTATTTTCCCCTCAAATAACTCAAGTGCAGGTCAATTGACAGTGAAAACGATTCATTGACTGTAAAAACAATCAATTCCAAGGAAGAAAATAATTTATATTAATTTAGTTTTGTTTGGTAGATTTGGGGTCTCGTAATGTTTGAAAATCACCCCGGCTGCTCATCCAATTCTTGGCACAATTTTCAAACATCACCCGTAATATTATTAAATCCACCCCGAATATATAATACTCACCATCGCATGAATATAATGCTCGCCATCGACATTAGTTTAATCATTTACAACAAATACACGCATGCATGCACCCCTCGCCAACCCAATCCAAACAACCGATTTCCCTAGCTGCCAAGTCTAAGCTGACTTTATGACTCAAATGAATCAAATGCTGGTTTAGTCAAATATAGTCATAAACATCACCTGTTTTTCAAATGCTTCAAGCAGGAAATTTATTAGTCTATGCCCCAGGTACAATTTATGCACTCTTACAGCCTATTAATGGTAGGAAATTCAACATTCAAAACGTCAAAACAATACAAAATCTTCAGGGACTAAACGTGCTGACGTTCTCAATTAAATACAAACTCCGCCTAGCCAATCAGGACATTGCGGATTACCAGTCTTTACTCGCCAAATTTCGCACATGCGCATAACTAACAAAACCATCCAACGTCGACCGTCCATGACATTTAAAATGACAGAATTTGGACAACTTTGGATTCCGCTGTGTTTTTTCAAAATACGCTAGTGTAATGAATCTCCCAGCGGAATTAGGACGCCTCGTACCGCCTTGGGAACAATAATATAAAAAATGATTTCGCAGCGAAATTAAGAAGTATGTTTAACTACATTCAATATAATTATTTCTTTTTCTCAATGCTGATTTACTTTTTATTCTATAGTTTCATATTCAAGCAGATTTCACCGTCACGCCGAGTAAAACAGTCGGAAGTCAAGCCGATTTCCAAAAGCTTAAGACTGAAATGAAAAACCAGTACCTTGGTGAGGTTAAACAAAATGTTAATAATGTAAACTGGAAGAATGAAATGAAAATGGATTTAGTCAAAACACCAAACGTCCTTCCACCGGAGCCGTATTGTTCTGGCGTAAATGGTGCGGTTGTTGGAAGATGCGACTATTTAAACCACAACTGCAAAAACAACTTTAACAGTTACCCTGCTGACACCAGCTGCCTATGCAATAAAGAAAACGGAAAAATTGAGAAATGCAGTGAGTCTTAAGGATTATTATTTAAGGATTATAAGTCTTTCGAATAAACAAGACATCAGGCAATACATGATTCATACAAATAAGCCACGATTAAAACTGTAAAATTTTGACTTTATTTCGAAGTCACCTTCAAGAAGATAAGCATGCATGCATGACTTGTTTTTTTCCACCAAACATACAAATAAGCAAGGATTAAAACTGTAAAATTTTGACTTTATTTCGAAGTTACCTTCAAGAAGATAAGCATGCATGCATGACTTGTTTTTTTTCCACCAAACATACAAATAAGCAAGGATTAAAACTGTAAAATTTTGACTTTATTTCGAAGTCACCTTCAAGAAGATAAGCATGCATGCATCACTTGTTTTTTTTTCACCAAACATACAAATAAGCCACGATTGAAACTGTAAAATTTTGACTTTATTTCGAAGTCACCTTCAAGAAGATAAGCATGCATGCATGACTTGTATTTTTTTCACCAAACATACAAATAAGCCACGATTAAAACTCTAAAATTTTGACTTTATTTCGAAGTCACCTTCAAGAAGATAAGCATGCATGCATCACTTGTTGTTTTTTTTCACCAAACATACAAATAAGCAACGATTAAAACTGTAAAATTTTGACTTTATTTGGAAGTCACCTTCAAAAAGATAAGCATGCATACATGACTTGTTTTTTTTTCACCAAACAGCTGAACTAACTGAAACTCGGAAAATATTGTTCTTCTATTTATTCTATTTGCCAATGTAACGTTTTCTCTATTGTTGAGTAATACCGCTGACCTAATTCTTATCCTCTGATATGTCGCTACTAGGGTATTTACAGTAGAACTTGACTAAGTTTTTTACTAATTTCATTTAGTTCAATGTCCAGTTGGAAAATACTATGACGCCGGGGATAGAAAATGTAAGCTGTGCAGTAACGGCACATACCAAGATGCTGAAGGCCAATTTGGTTGCAAAAAATGCCAACCTGGTTTTTACACGTTGGGAAATGATGAAAAGAATTTCACATCATGCAAAGGTAAACTATCCCTTGTGCTGCACTGTCATACACGCATGGGTAGCTAGGGCGAAGGCCAGAAAACCCCGCTCCCTAGTAAAATTTTGGGGTCCTGTGAAAATATGAATTAAACCCTGTTACACGAGCTAGCCCATTGACTATAATAATTTTTTACGAACTTTGTCCCGAATAACAATGGCGGCCTATTCCCCCCTACAGTACTGTCCAGAAATAACCTAATAAAAACCACGGTTATAACCGCGGTCAGACCGAGGTCGAACCGCGGTGAGACGGAGGTGAGGTCTCACCGACTCTGACAGAAATTTCTTAAGATTTTTTCGATTTGATTATTGCGTTGTCGTTCTCAGCAGTTCATAATATTCCGTTCGGAAGCGAAAGGCAACCGCGATCGTATTTTTTCTCCTGCGGTCGTCTGCGGTTTCTATCGGTCGACCGGAATCGAACGGCAACCGAACAACTACCGAACGGCAACCGCAGTGTTACTTTATTTTTGGACAGCACTGTAGACCCTCTCCGAAAATCTTGGCTACGCTTCTGGTCATGCATATCGGGCACGTTCATATAGGAGTGTCAGAAGCACGCTGGACCTGATAATGATTGTTTTGACTATTAGGTGAAAATTTTTAAAACCTGAAGTAATTAATAAAAACTAATAAAAGAAGTATATTATTATAATTTTGTCCATAATAGTATTTTTTCTCTACGGTGTGTTGTTTGGGTAGCAATGTCAAGCCGTCTTTTTTTCACGATGCATATTTTTTTCTTACAGAAATATGCAAGCCTGGTTATTTCTCCTTAACTGGATTAGGTCCTTGTCGGCCATGTGGTCTCGGGTATTACAGCACTGGAACTTGGAGCACTAAATGCAAGCAGTGCCCAGCTGGGACTACAACGGTTCTGCCTGCTGCATCAAAGATAGAAGAGTGCGGAAGTTAGTATATAAATGATTGGAAAAAAAGTTTAGTAATAATTCTCGTTCGCACAACTCATTGCATAGAATACTCTGATTCTTCACATGCCTATACCACTTCATGACCTACTTTAATTGATGTCAATTCGAATAAGTGTCATTTCTCATTACCATCAGGATTATTCGTTACACTTATCTTTGATTATAGTGAAGTGTGCTCCAGGTACATATTCGTCCAGTGGTGTTGAACCGTGCAAACCTTGTGAGAAAGGATTTTATCAACCCGAGGAGGGAAAACTAAGTTGTTACCCTTGCAAAGGGAAGAAGTCAACTTATGGCCCAGGAGCAAAAACGGAAGCCCGTTGTCTAGGTAAATTAGTATACGTCAGAAATAGTAGATCAGTTGGAAGACATTGAAGACTAGCAAACCAAAGATCACTGCTCAATTCCCACCGTGGTCAAGCTAATTTTTCAATTTGCCTGGTTGGTAACCATCACATTAATCCATACACCCACGGCCTGAGTCATACGCATACGCTGTTACGTCAGACGTAAATGGAATATAGGTTTGTCCAACTGAATTGAGTTCGCGAATGAAGGTTTAATAAAAATGTAGGGCATTAAAAACTTTTGCCAAAATCGCTATTCGGAGAGACGGTTGCATGCTGTTTCAAAGCTCGATTACCGCCCACGAACCATGTATAAAAACTGGCCTTTGCGAATGCGAAGATCATCTGTTTGAAAAAGTGAGTTTTTTCTTCAGAAATCAATACTTTTTTCTTTAGAAATCAACAACTGTGCCTCGAATCCTTGCAACAACGACGGGAAATGTTTAAACAAGCGGGAAGGCTATGAGTGTGAATGTCGGGACGGTTTTAGTGGAAAAACTGTGACGACGAAGTCAGTCAGTGTCTTTCAAATCCTTGTTATAGTAACGCCGAATGTGTTGATAAGGTAAGGTGATTCAATTATTTGACATTTGTATATTCCCAAAGTCAGTTAAAGAGTGGTTTTATCATATTAGTGTATAAGGACCAAAACATTTTTGAGAAACTTAACGCTGATGCTCACTGCAGGGTCTCCCCCCATCCCTGGCTTGAAGAATTAGAAAATTAGTCTACGTGGTCATTACTTGATTGTCTTACTTGATTGATCCCTATGATTAGGATAAATGTTAGGGTATGATTCGCAAAGATTTGAGTAAAACTGCATGGTCCCGACCATACAATTTTTATCACTCTCAGAACAGCAAGGGAAAATTTTGTTGCAATATTGTTGGCAATAATATAAGTCTGTAGTTATAAAGCAGTGCAGGAATGCTGTGATCGATACAAGCCATACAAAGTTATAATAAAGAAGGTCTCGTTTTATTTTCAATTTCAGATCGACGGCTATGAATGTCTCTGTGCACCAGGTTTTGGAGGTGTGAACTGCGACGAACCTCTTCCTCAATGTGGAAGTAATCCATGTAAAAACAGTGCCAAATGTATCGAAACTCCCGGGTCATATGTGTGTAAATGCCAGAATGGCTGGGCAGGGAAATTCTGCGAGGTAAACCGAGATGATTGTTTCAAGAAACCCTGCAAGAACGGTGGGATATGTCGAGATGACGTCGATGGCTTCCGGTGTGAATGCGTGGCTGGATATAAAGGCGATCAGTGTGAGATTAATGTAGATGATTGTGCCAGTGATCCTTGTGGTCAAAATGGAAAGTAAGTAGAAATATAAAGTGGGGAAATAATTCTTTCCCATGAATACTACATTGGGTCTTCAATAATGTATTTCTCCCAAAATGATTACTTAAGAAAATATTTTTGGTGCTGATTTCAATCGAACCCTTCAGGGGCGTTAACACTATCAGATTCGGGGGCGTAGGACCCGAGGGACACATGATGCACTGAAAGTTTTTCAAGGGACCAAGAGTGTGATGAAAAATGCCTTTTTAGTGAAGCTAATATAGCTGTAAATACTGTTTTAAAATCGAAGGTGCCTTTTTTTGTTTCCTAGGTATGCCCACCTACACGTGCCCAAATCTTTTTGATGAGCATAAATATAAACCAGTAGTGGTGTCCTTGCAATTTGGCAATCATGCCTTCCTTATACATATTTTTAGCTGCCCTTTTTATTAACCAAAAGTGCCCCTGGAAGCTGGTGCCCCCCTCCCCCAAGCTCTTGATGCTTCCCACGCCCCTGATCCGACTGTCAAACTAGCATTTCTTTGTCGAAGTTACTATCAATATTTTTCTTTGACGCCTTTGTCCTATTATTCCCAAGCCCTGTGGTTTAAATCGGGACCATCTTCATTTCCAGGTGTGAAGACAAGGTGAACGGCTATATTTGCCATTGCATGGCAGGATATACAGGAGAAAGATGTCAAACCAGAATTAATCATTGCAATAGTTCCCCTTGTCAACGAGGAAAATGTGTGGAAAAGGATGGAAGCTTCGAATGTCAATGTCCTCCAAGATATGCTGGAAAATCCTGCGAAAAAGGTAAATTCAAGAGCTGTAAAAAGGGGAATAAGTCGGGAAGAGGAAATTCATTTATCCCTCCTGGTTGACAGATTTCTAGGTTATTGTGATTTCAAAAAAAATCTCCCCAATAGAATTGAATAAATGAACATCTCACCCCCCTAATTATAGTTAGTTACGTCCCTGTACAATACCTTTTTGATTTCCTCTTTTTAATCTTAACATTAGCTGATTGTCGATCACTTTATGGCAATACTGTATTGCTGGCGTGTAATGTCGTTATTAAGATTTTATTCCAATGCGAATTTCCCTTTCAGAATACTCGTCGGATTACGATCTATCATTTACAACATCAGAAATCAGAACATTCTCAAAGCGAAAACTATACGAAAACCTTCGTGCCGTCACTGTTGCTTTCTGGATGAGAACAGACGACCAGGAAAATGCCGGCACTCCACTTTCATATTCAGTGAAACAGGGTCAATATGTTCAAGAGAATGGCTTGGTTGTTCAGGATTATGGAAGCCTAACCATTCAAATAAACAACCAAACTGGTTACATTGCTGACCGAATAAACGACGGACGATGGCATCATGTTGCGGTCACGTGGCAGAGTAGTAATGGTATATGGGTGTACTATCGTGACGGCAAAGAAATTAGGCGCGCATCAAACCCGATTGCCAAAGGTAATATCTTTGTCTAACTTCACTTGGTTTATTTAGGAGTCGTTTACTAAAATGAAAATACAAAATTCAAACTTCTTCGTATGAATGCATGTATTTCTCAAAAAAATTAGTAAATTGTTTTTAATTCTTAATAAATAGAAAAAAACAGGAGAACATGAATGAAGAGAAATTTATAAAAGCTTGCCGAATGTAGTCGAAATTTATCAATACACGCCTATAATCATAACCAATAGGTTGGCTAACTAGTGTAAAATTAGCATACATGACTCAGAAAAGATAATTTTCGAAATCGACGACATGTTTCATTACTTTTAGGCGATTACATCAGGGCCGGAGGCCAATTCGTGCTTGGTCAGGAACAAGATTGGGAAGCAGATGAAGACCAATTTACATATAATCCTTATGAAGCATTCCTTGGTGATATGAGTCAAATGACCGTCTATAACACCGTATTGTCCGCACAGGACATTTATAATCTAGCCGGAAGCTGCATGAATTCCAGGAATGATGCTGTGGTTATTTCGTGGGCCGATTTTGTTCCTGAACTGACTGGTGAATTTAGGAAGACCCCAAAGTCCTATGCTTGTGATGGTAAGTCAGATATATAGCCCCGTTTGTGTTTCTCGTAATTTCTCTCTCTTTCGATAAGAAAATTATCTTTATTCAAAACTATAAACAAAAATGAGGGAGTTAAGTGTTTAACAAAAAAAAAAGAAGCAATATTTCACGTACAAAGCTAGTACAGAGACCAGTCACCATTAATATACAGATAGAGACCTGTTTCTAGTTTTGACTAGTGTTTGTGTCTTTTTGAGAGATATGAACAAGTTACAAATGTGTTAATGGAACTTTATTGCATGATCATAACATTCGTAACTGTCCTCTTTATAAAAAGTTTAAGCGGGCCTTAAGCTATTGCTTGCGTTAACGGCAACCCAAAGTATAAGATTGAATTCACGCTAATAAACTTGCCTGTCTCAATAAAACAAAACCGTAAGATTCTAAAGAACCTTTAAGAGTTACCATATTTTCTTATCTAAATTTTCACATAAATGATTACCTTTTTTTCAGTCTCTGCTTTACTTCGTCAATTCGTGACCGTGTACAATGCCAAACTCCCATCAAACGACCACAAGACATTGCACGGGGTCTCACCGGAAGATTGTGCAGTGAAATGTACACAAGAAACTGGATTCCCATGCAGATCATTCGATTACCACAGTTCTTCAAAGAAATGTTATCTCAGTCAATCGTATCGTCATAATGTTGCCGTATCACATCCGGATAATACTGGACACGACTACTATGAATTGAGTAAGTAATTAATAGAGCTTTCTAGTCCTGGGAGGGAGTTATCGAACCTCTGTACTCTCCCTCTCTCTCTCTGAACTCCCTCTGTAACCTTCAAAAGCTTCATGAAGTTTAAAACAGTTCAATATAGTTCTGCATGATATGAGAGTCATTTAAACCGCTGCATCAACCTATTATACAGATAATCAGTTATCTGCGAGGAGATAATTAAATTATCCGTAGTTTTATTCATAACGTTCAAAGTAACTACATTGTGCAATAATTTATATTTAGTTCTCTATTATTCTTATACATATATGAGTTGCATATAAAAATTTATTTGACATATTTTTGGAGAAATACGCTACTTCGTGTACTACATGCGACCTTCACAATTCATGAGCCATACCTGAGCCATAAATGCATGCACTACCACTTTAAGACACACGGGCATGGAAGGGACTAGATTGAGTTACGAAATCACACGTACTAGTCATATCTATTATCACTGACCATCACGAACCATCTTTGACCTTGATTGATAAGAGATCAGGTATATGACCTTCATCAGTAGAATGTAAACTTCAAGATTTGACATATTCCAACTTCGACGGATGTCGAAAACCTGTACTACGGTTGAGCGGATGAACTGCTCACTAGAGAATCTGATTTCTCGCATTTTCACAAATAAATATAATGAAAAGCGTAGAACATAGTCTTATTTTTTTTTAAATAATGTTTTAAAAACTATGGTTTCGCTAATCTTAACTTAGATTGTGTTGAAATGCTTGGTGTGGAAGACCACGTCATCTCAGATGCACAAATGAGTGCAAGTTCTGCACGTTCATCACTCAGTAGTGCCAAAAATGCTCGAGCCAATGGAGTAAAAGCACAAAATATCAAAGGAGTTCCTGATAGTGATGGCGGATGGATACCCAGCTCCTTTAATCACGGTCAATATCTTCAAATTGATCTTGGGAAAAAAAAGATAATTACTGGAGTGGAGACACAAGGGGCTGATGGTCATCATTACTGGGTGAAAACGTATCAAGTACAATACAGTTCTAATGGACACACGTGGAAAACATCACCCCAGGTAAACAACGAAAACCCATGTTGGTTCGCATACTATGGATGGTATATTATCATGTTTTGATTACTAGGAATGTAAAAATGATCGCCATTCGCAATCAGAATGTATTTATGATGAGAATTAATTTCGAACTACAAAATTAACCAAAATTAATGAAACTTGAATGTTGCTGCAGATATGGTTTGGGAGAATGATGGCAGAACTACACAACTATCGCCACTAATCGTGTTCTTCATTCTCCTGAGCCACGCCCTACAATTTAATTCAACCCCAGACCTTTCCACCGCTACTGTTGGTATACAACAAAGTTTTACTACACAAACAAAGGAGATTGCTTTTGCATTATCCAACCACCACGAATGCATTTGGTTTAAAAAGTGTAATCATTGTATGATATAATGATTTTATCAATAAAATAATTCATGAACGAACAATCGTTTTTTAGACTTTCACTGGCAATTCAGACAACAAAGGTCGAAAGAAAAATGAAGTAAATATCGTTGCTCGATTCATTAGATTCAAACCTTTGACTTGGCATAATGGAATTGGAATGAGGGTTGAAGTTTATGGTTGCTCTCTTGGTTAGTTTATTGAAATTCTTCACAGCTAACATAGTTCTAGAGTATAGAAATACGTTGCATAAACCAATTTTAATATGCTTCTATTTTTTTCAGAACATGAAGGAACTCCTTCGGATGGAGCTAGTGTCTCCGCATCTCATTCAGGTAGAGCATTTTCTAATACATGTGTCGATTTAGTATCGATAATGATAAAAGCATATTTTTCTATATAAATCTCCTTTGTTTTATTGGTTAACTTGTATAAAATATACCAGAAGCTGACCTAGGAGAAAATAAATAGATTAGTTACATTGGGACCCATCTTCAAACCAGGTACTTTCTTCTATAATTTGTGGCCCCTAATCTGATGAGTATAGCACTATAATAATAAGTATGAAGCTCCTTAAAGCTTTGGTTTTTCTGATAATTGTTCTACATTTTTAAGCAAAAATTGCATTTTACACCCATAGTATAATAATACAACAGAAAATCTCGTTGTTAGTTTAAAAATATATTTATAAAATTAATATATAAAATTAGTTACAAAAATTATTAACACTTCCTTTATTTTCAGGTTCATGTTCCCCCAATCCTTGTCGTAATTCTGCTCAATGCACTGAGATTCCTTATGGATACGCATGTAAATGTCCTGCAGGGTACACAGGCCATAACTGTGAAACAGGTAACCCAAAACCTATTACATTCTAAAGAATTGGATATAAGGAAGTAAATTTATAAATATATGCTGAGCCATCTCAACTATGCCTTCTTTTTAGAACTCGCTTGTAATGATCCAGGAACTCCAGTGAATGGTCATCGCAGTGGATCAAATTTCATGGCAGGCATTACTATTCAGTATTCATGTAAATCTGGATACAAAATTGTGGGACATTCCAGCATAACCTGTTCAAGGGGAAAATGGTCTGGAACAACTCCGACATGCGAGAGTAAGATAAACAATGGTGCATCTTGTCCTTTTTAACAGCTTGCTGAATACTTCATATGCCAATTGAAATTATGATTATGTTTAGACATAAACGAGTGTACATCAATGACATCAGGATGTAACCATCGTTGCACTGACCTCCCGGGTTCTTTCAAATGTTCCTGTGTCGCTGGATACCGGCTGAGTGGCAATGGAAAGACTTGTCAAGGTATGGAGTTAGGAATGACTGTTGTGTGGTATTATACCTAGAAAACGTGCAATGTTGGTGGGGATATATCTATATGTGGGGATATATATTATATATACACACACAAACATATTTCATATTATATCATTTTTATTAAGACATCAATGAATGTATAGAGAATGTCTGTAGTCATGGTTGCATCAACAGTGCAGGATCGTTTCGATGCACATGTCCTCACGGAATGGTATTACGTGGTTCGGGAACAAGATGCGAAGGTATTGGTTTCAACCATAATGACCGCGACACACCCTTCACCAACGCAACGAGATTTTTTACGAATTTTTCAGCTTTTAAAGGCGGCTAAGTTTCGTCATTTATGATATTCTTGATGAATATAGAACGATAGTTAACATTTTCTCTTGTCTGGGGCACATAGCTCTTGAAATGTCCTTACAGAATTAAATTTATTTCTGAAAACTGAAAATTTACGTCGCGTTGGCATCGCGTTCAGTGTTTCGGGGCTTCAAAATAAAATGAATTTCGTCGTCCAGCGCAGGTTTCTACTCATGAATGCGAACATTCCCTAAAACGAGGTAATCCTGACTGAAAATCTTTCGCAGATAAGAACGAATGTGATACCAAGAATGGTGGTTGCGCTCATCACTGTCTCAACACATACCTTGGTCGTAAATGCTACTGCAAACATGGATTCGTTCTGCAGAATGACGGCGTCTCGTGTACAGGTAATTACAAGAAACCACGGTCAATTGATTTCGGTTTAATGGAGTCGCTGAAACAAAATTGAAAAGTGCCTTAAACAGAATTAAGTTAAGACAATCCTTTCCTGTTATATATAACGAAAGGCTGACCGATCTTTAATGTGATTTAGAAATTCGGGTCGAAGACAAGTGATTGTGACGTCATAATGTGGGAACTATTCTGAGGAATTTTCCATATATACTACGCCCTAAAAAATTGGCCACGGATTTTTTAAGTATTCATTTTGAAAGGGTTAAATTATGATCTTAATAATTATCTTACAAGAAAGTGCTTCGTTATAAGTAACCAAGCTGTGAAACAATTTTGAATTGTGTTGGATTTTAGCTGGAAGAATTGAAAAATGATGTACATTTAAGTAAATTTTTACCTCAGATATAAATATTGGTGAAATAGTATGGATTTCTATTAAATTTCCCTCATCATTTGTGATTAATTATAATAAATTGTGTTGGATATTTTCAATTAAACTGCCGTAATTATGCTAATCATTTTCATCATGATTTTGATAGAAAGATTTATTAATGGTGTTCTTCTCGTTCAGAGGCCAGTTGTCCTAATCCAGTTCATCCGCATAATGGTAAATACTCAATAAATGGTGCTTCTGTATTTGGAAACTCTGTCTCATTCAGTTGTAATGATGGATTCAAACTGGTTGGCTCAGATGAGAGGATTTGCATGGCAGATAAAACATGGTCTGGGGTTCAGCCTCTGTGTAAACGTAAGCTTTTATTAACCCTTTTTATTTAATGTATTCGTATTTCTTACACAGATCTATCATTCTATCTTAAACTTAATGCCCACTAAATTTGGTTTTTATTTTATATAGCTGTAAGATGCGCAGACGTAGGTACTGTTGATCACGCAAACTTGCAGCAAACTGGCAATGGTTATAATAGTCTCGTGACATTCACATGTGGTTCATCGTACCGTCTGCTGGGAGTCTCAACGAGAACATGTGGCAAGACAAGCAACTGGAGTGGATCGCAGCCTCTTTGCGTGCGTAAGTGAGGAAATTCCCTATTTTTTTATTTACCCATAAAAAGGAGACTTTGCAACGCCACTTTAAGCACACTTTGATACTCTAACAACTGTGCATGATCATTTTTACGAACGGATCCGAAAGCAAATTTTAGTATTTCAAATTATAACATTCCGGCTGAATAATTATAATGTCGCTATCCAGTCTAAAACCTGTTTTCTAAAAGCTCACTTAGACTCTTTGGGTGTGACATAGAAAATTTGTTATTACTCATATAATTATTAGGACGTCCTTCCTTAAGCAATGGAAGTTTTATTCCAGTGCATGGAAATGCCATCATGGAATCGTTACGACGTAATTGAGATCTCTCACTCGATGAGTTTGAGTGTGAGCTTTTAGAATACAAGCATCAATCTTTTCTTTGTGTTTTAGTATATTGCTGGGTTTTTAAAAAATAGCTTGATTTAGTTCTGGTCAAAAAAATGCAAATATTCATATACTCATGTTAGCAGACCGTAAAAACAATCAATTTCAAAAGAAACTAATGATTCTGAATGTGAAAATATGAATATTCCCCCATGCACTTAACGATCTTCCGCAGACCCCGCGTTCATATGACTGAGAAATTCCTCGTTTTTTTCTTCCAGCGAACTACTGTCCAGCGCTTCAAGCACCAGTACACGGTAGGATAAATGGTTTCCGGTCAGAACTTGGTGCTACCGTTGGTATTGCTTGTGATGTTGGTTATGCAGTCAAGGGAACATCTTTCAGAACTTGTGAACAGACAAGAAGGTGGTCCGGATCTCATCCTACCTGTGAATGTAAGAAACTATGAACACTTAGTATAGAGATTACGGGTACATGTCTGTCACCCCGTCGCCCATTATGTAGCTATATTCATTGCTTAGAAAAAATGATAAATAATGAAGATCAGGTGTAAGAGTATTGATCACATTGAGAAAATTAGCAATGTTTTTCGCAATATCATGAATATCTTTCCCTTTTTCAAAGTGCCATATGTTAACGTTACTTGGTTTATTTTGAAAATATTTTTTTGTGTATTCATAGCAATTGTAGCTAAATAATTTTGATCTTTTAGTGGTGGATTGTGGAAATCCAGGCGAACCACAACATGGTTATCGTCATGGTAATAATTACAAATATGACTCAATCATCAACTTCAGCTGTAAAAACCGGCATCACCTGGAAGGTGCCAACACAATAAAATGTGAAGCTAATGGAAAATGGAGTGCACTGTTACCAAAGTGCTTGGGTGAGCAAAATAAAATACATTATTGTAAAGAAGTTAAATTTATGATTTTTTATCCCATCTGTTAGTATCATTATTCACTTTAAAGGCCCCGCATAGAAAGTATCACCCAAGGGCAAAAACAGTAGCGTAGTCAGCCTGACGATTTGTCCCGCTATGCTAATATTTTGGTGTTTATTGACGGTGAAAACAATAAATTTCTAAAGACATGAATTATTATAATAACTCGAAATTTACATAGCGGGACAAAATCGTCAGGCTGGCTACGCCACTGGGCAAGACATTTCCCCTTTTAGCCTGCTTGGAGAACCTCATTTCAAACATATACTTTGTTAACATAAGATGAGATGTTTTTGTATGTCAAATAATATGTGCTTTAGCGGCTGCTATTATAATATGACTGTGAATCATGTATATAGGGTGTAAATATTATGAATTATATCATTTTGAAATTTTAACCCATTCTTGTGCCACAATTTGTTGCAACTTAGCTAACTTAACGATTAGTGGAAACAAAATGGAAACAATAGTTTTGACTAAAAATCGTTAAAATTAAATAATTTTTTTGAAACTTCTTGGAAAAATAAATAAAACTGGAATGGACATTCTTAAAAACATTTAACACCGCTAGTGTGGTGAACAGAAAAAAGTTAAAGGCAGCTTGGCTGAAATTTCAATTACTTTTAGCTCGATCATGTGGCAATCCAGGTGTCCCATACAATGGATTCAAACATGGTGATACGCACACATATGGCAAGAAGGTGTCCTACACATGCCAGCAAGGCTATACACTGGTGGGTGATCGCGAAAGGACATGTGAACAGAGTACAGCAAAATGGACCGGGTCTTTACCTTCTTGCAATTGTAAGTATATAGTGCTTCTTTTTAAAAGGTAGTGCCAAAATAAGGTTTAATGCTCTGAGATCACTTCGACTTCTAGCTCGACTATTTTTGAGTGAATACACTGTGAGAGGAGAAGAAAATATTTTAAAACATGTTTAAACAATAGTCATCGCAGGTATACTCATTACTGAACTCTTTCTTGTCAATTTTTACTTCAGTGGTGAACTGTGGTGAGATTCCAGCACCAGCAAACGGCTACAGAGTTGGATCATTGTATACATATGACAAAGTACTAGCATTTGATTGTAATCCTGGATACAAGTTAGTTGGAACACAGTACAGGAAATGTCAGGAAAATGGTTTATGGAGTGGATCGGCACCTACCTGCGTGGGTTAGTTTAATCAATAGGAATGTATACAACAAGACTAGGGACCACCGATGTTGCTTTGCAATGACTTTCACTTTTTAATACTTTTTTAATCGGTGATAAGTAATTTTTTCTTGGTACCCTCAGTCCTAGAATGTTAGGTGCTTCCTGTTCCATGATCTATAATAGAATTTGCATTTTGTAATAATATATTGAAATTTACAATGGCCTCTCAAACAGTAGCCAGGAAAATCCATTTCGCCAGATTACACATGTCAAACTACCCACTTAATACTAATATTAAGTCTCTGTTTCACGGTGCTATTTTTCATGCAACTTGCAATACTATTCCTACTTTTGATAGATTTAAATTTGGCATCTACGAAAAGTCTTTGTTTATCACACTTAATAGACGATTTTTAAGACTCATTAATTTACATCTCCAAAAGTATAAATGTATCCAAAGTTAAAAGAAACATTCCATCGTGCATGTAAAAGCACCTTTATATTGATTGATCTTCACTTTTTTATAGCTACATCTTGCGGCTCTTTCAAACACGGTCCTTCTGGTGAAATCGAGTCTCCTAACTTCCCATCACCCTACGACAACGATCTGTATTGTACCTGGAAAATTACGGTCCCCACCGGCAAGAAGGTTCGTATTGAATTTTCCGAGTTCAAGACTGAAGCTGGCAAAGATTTCTTGTACATCTTTGATACTGACAAAACTGAACCCATTCTGGAGTTCTCAGGGGTGGGGTATAAACCTCGTGCCATCACCTCGTCTGGTAAAAGCATGAGGATAAGATTTGTTTCGAACAGCGCTACAGCAAGCAATGGATTCCGTCTGACATATTCACAAGTTGGTAAGGTTTATTTAATTTTTCCTACTATGCTCTATGCACATAACGTCAATCATGATATATGCTATGACTATACTATGCACCTGTTGCTATGGCCATGATATGCACCTGCTGCTACGACCATGCTATTCACCTGCTCCTATGACTATGCTATTCACCTGCTGCTGATTTACCCATGCTATGTACCTGCTCCTATGACTATACTATTCACCTGCTGCTATGACCATGCTATGCACCTGCTGCTATGACCATGCTATGCACCTGCCCCTATGACTATGCTATGCACCTGCCCCTATGACCATGCTATGCACCTGCCCCTATGACTATGCTATTCACCTGCTGCTATGCACATCAAGTCAATCATGATTTTAATCTCTTCCCATAAAGAATTAAGACCCGTTAAAATTAATGATCTCATAGATGTATATATACTTTAATTTAGATTGTGGTGGAATGCTCACTGCACCAGTAGGTGCTATAACAAGTCCTGGTTTCAAGGGTCAATACCCCAGCAATCGTGATTGTATCTGGCTGATCCATATGCCTGGAAAACAAATTGACTTGTCATTTTCCCACTTTAACACACAGCAGAGTTACGACCGCGTGGAAATCTATCGTGGGCCAAAGAGTACTGATAAACGACTGGTGAACTTAAGTGGCATATTACTTCCGCAAGGCAAATTTGTCTCAACCTATTATATGTATCTTAGATTCACGACAAACGCACAAAATGACCGGAAATACTATGGATTCAAAGCAAATTATTTGGAATATTTGTATTAGGCGGCATACTATCTAATAAATGACATTGTTTTAGCGTGAAATTTGTTTGCTTTGTCTGTTGTTTTTCCGTCTGTAAGCGTAAGAGATCTTAAACCCTGGTTTCCAATTGTCGTAATTGTTGTGAACAAGTAAATTTTCACCGATGACATTTAGTTAGTTTGATCCCCTAAATTCAAACCGGCCATTGCTGATTGCACACTCGCTCAATTTAACTTTTCGAGATTTTGATCCGAATATTAAAACTTCGAAAAATTAACAAAAAAATACCAGTTTTCCTTATCCTCTGTTACCTAGTTTTCCTGCCATTTTGAATCTT
Source organism: Dendronephthya gigantea (assembly GCF_004324835.1). NCBI lineage: Eukaryota > Metazoa > Cnidaria > Anthozoa > Malacalcyonacea > Nephtheidae > Dendronephthya > Dendronephthya gigantea. The sequence continues at coordinate 44,481 of NW_021163013.1, forward strand.
TTAAGGTATCATTTTAGTGCCAAAATATACTGTTTTCATCACATTTCACTTTGGGATTATTTGGAGGTGTTTTGAAACGAATTTTTAATTTTCGAAAATATTGGCGAAAATTAGGATTTTTCCTTCGGTTCTCCGTTACCGATTTTACAAAAGTGACGATTTCGAAAGAGTATAATCTTATGTGCTGAATTGTACAGTTTTTATTGTTTTCGTCAAAGAATGTAATTTCACTTTGTAATTTCACTTCACAATTGAAACCATTTCGATCTATTTTTTACTAAATTTTGAAATTTCGAAAAATTGAAGAAAATTACCATTTTTCCTTCCCCCTCATAACCGATTTTCCAAAAGTTTTGAAATTCTTTGAGGTATAATATTATGTTCTCTAATCTACTGTTTTCCTCACAGAATGTAATTCCACTTAGTCTTCGACTATTTCGTGGTATTTTGAGAAAACGAATTTTGAAATTTCGAAAATAGACAAAAGTAACGATTTTTCTTTTGTCTCCCTGTTCACTACGCATAACGCATTTTGCGAAAATTTTGAATTTTCTCATGATAAAAATTTATATTCTGAATGTAATTCCACTTAGTTTTCGACTATTTCGCGGTAGTTTGAGGAAATCAATTTTGAAATTTCGAAAATAGACAAAAATAACAATTTTTCTTTTGTTTCCCTGTTCACTACGTATACGCATAACGCATTTTGCGAAAATTTTGAATTTTCTCAAAATAAAATTTTACATTCTGAAGTTTGAAATTTCAAAAATTAGCACCGTGTTTTGAAATTTTAAAATTTTAAGTTTCCACCCCTATTACGGATTTTCCAAATAGAATCCTAGGTAGCCTAAAGGTATTTGTGTTTTAATCTAAAGCGTCCATCCAGTTTAATATCGCGGTCTGTCACGTAAACACCAATTGCTATATTTATACAAATATAGCAATTGGTGTTTACGTCACAGACCACTGGTCTGTGGTCACAATCACCGATCTGTGACGTAAACACCAATTGCTATATTTATACAAATGTAGCAATTTATGTTTACGTCACAGACCGCGATATTAAACTGGATGGACGCTTTAGATTAAAACACAAATACCTTTGGGCTACCTAGGATAGAATGCAATTTAGATTGACGAAAATTACGAATTTTCCTTCGTTCCTCCTTCGTTGGAAAGTCATTCGCAAGAATCTCGTAAAATTCAGTGTAATGTTCGCTCGTGATATCTGATGGATTTCTCATCCATAATGGTTTCGTCTTGTTCAGTTCTTCTTCATCAATGTATTTCTTCATGACTAAATTTTTGAAGTTTTGCAAGATATCATTTTATGTGCCCGAATATAGTTTCAATCAAAGAATGTAATTCTGCTTAGTTTTGGAGTATTCAAAATAATTTAAGGCGAATTTTGAAATTTTAAAAATTAACGAAAACTACCATTTTTCACTTGTTCTTCCGCAACAGATTTTGCTAAATTTTGGAAATTCTGCAAGGTATGATTTTATGTTTTCAATGGCACTCTTTCCACCACAGGATGTAATTTCGCTCAGTTAATTTTGAAGATTTCGGAATTAAAAAAATAGTTATAATACTTCTATTCTTAATTCTTGAAAATTCTTACAATTTTTCAAATTTTTAAATTTCTGACATACATACTGGTATTATTTTTTTAAGGTTTTTAAGCATTTTGACCAAATTATATTTAAAATTTTCACCATTTTTCAAATTTCTGGCCTATATCTATAGCGTTTTTCAATACTTTTCAAAATTTTTAAATTTGATTTTAAAATTTTTCAAATTTTGAGAGATACCAAAGTAAAATTTTTAATTTTGACTTCTATACTATTTTGTTTTAAATTTCAATATTTTTCCTATTTTTAAACTTTTTAGAGTTTCTGACGTATTTACTAGCAATTTAAGAATTTTTTGAAATTTTTAAAAATATTTAAAAATATAACTTTTAAAGTTTGTATTTCTTAATTTAGAATTTTTCAATTTTTAAAATTTCTGACATATGTACTAGTTTTTGCTAAATTGATATGAGTTTTGAAATCTCAAAAATTAATACCGCGTTTTGAAATTTCAGAAGCTGACGAAAATCACGATTTTTGTTTTCTTCGCCTGTTACGGATTTTAAAAATCGAATTTCAATTCCACCTATAGCTAGTTAGACTTTTCGAGGTATTTTGAAGCGAATTTTTAAATTTTGAAAATTAACGAAAATTACGATTTTTCCTTCGTTCCGCCTTTGTTGGAAAGTAACTTTGCTAAATTTGTGAAGTTTTGGAAGATATGAAATTCTGCAAGGTATGATTTTATGTTTTCATATGCACTGTTTTCACAACAGAATGTAATTTTGCCCAGTTTTGAAGGAATTCGGAATTAAAAAAATTGTGAAGACTTCTCTTCTTAATTCTTGACAATTCTTACAATTTTTAAAAATTTTTTAAATTTTTGGCATAAATTTTTTAACATTTTTAAATTTTTATATCTAAATATTTTGACAGATACCAAATTATTTTTGAAATTTTCACGTTTTTTTTCAAAATTTTCAAATTTTTAGCCTCTATCTGTAGCATTTTTCAAAACTTTTCAAAATTTTTAATTTGATTTATAATTTTAAAAATTTTCAGAAATACCCAAGTATTTTTAAAAATTCTGACAAATACCTAAGCATTTTTAAAATTTTCAATTTCTTGAAATTTCTAACTTCCATGCACCAGTATTTTTCAAAATTTTTAAAAATTGTGACATCTATACTATCTTTTTTTAATTTCTAAGTTTTCTAATTTTTTTAACTTTTAAAGTGTCCGACATATGTATAAGCATTTTAAAAATTTTTAAAATTTTTAAATATTTGAAAATATTTTTAAAAATAATTTTTTAAATTTGTACTTTTTAATTTAGTATTTTTCAATTTTTAAAATTTCTGACATATATACTATTTTGTTTTAAATTTCAATATTTTTCATATTTTTAAACTTTTTAAGATTTTCTGACTTATTTACTGGCAATTAAAAATTTTTTGAAATTTTTTAAATTTTTAGAAATATTTAAAAATATAATTTTTGAAATTTGTATTTTTTAATTTAGTATTTTTCAAGTTTTAAAATTTCTGACATCTCTACTATCTCTTTTTAATTCTTAAATATTTTGAAAGATACCAAATTTTAAAACCTCCGAATTAACATTTTTAAATTGTATGTTCTCAAATGTACTGTTTTCATCGCAGAATGTAAATTCGCTTAGTTTTGAACGATATTTTATTTGGTCCATGCACTCTGTTACGGATTTTGAAAATAATTTCAAAATTTGGCAAGGTATAATTTTATGTTCTTAGATGAACTCTTTTCATCAAAACAGTTTTTTAATATAGTTTTGAATTATTTTGAATGGAATTTTAAAATTTCGAAAATAATCAATTTTAGCAATTCACTCGATGCAGGTAAATTCTACAGGTTTAAAGGGTCTTAATTTCGAGTGGAATTATACACACTTCAAATTCAAGCCAGGAACAGTTGATGGAAAAAAGGAGTCAACTATAGGTCAACTGTTCCTGGCTTGAATTTGAAGTGTGTATAATTCCACTCGAAATAAAGACCCTTTAAACCTCTTTTATAAAAGAATGTTATTTAATTGTGGAACGATTTCGGGGTATTTTGAAACGAATTTTGAAAAGTGACTAAAATTACTAAAAGGTTCCCCGGTTACCGATTTTCCTGCAAATTTGAGGTATAATCTTATGTTAAATGTACTGTTTTCATCACAGAATGTAATTTCAGTTTGGACGTTTATATAAGAGATATTTGAAGCGAATTTTGAAATTTGGAAAAATTTACGAAAATTACGATTTTTCATTTGTTCCTCTCGTACCGAGCGATTTTGGTAATTTTTTTTAATTTTGCGAGGTATGATTTTTTGCCCTAGAATATTATATACTGTTTTCATCACGCAATGTTATTCCGCTTAGTTTTGGACTATTTCGAGGTATTTTGAAACGAATTTTGAAATTTCGAAAATTAACGAAAATTACGATCTTTCGTTTCTTCTTCGCGCTACTGATTTTGCTAAAATGTTGAAATTATTCGAGGTATGACTTTATAAGCTAGATGTACTGTTTTCATCGCAGAGTGCACAATTTCACTTACAGGATTCAACTATTTTGAGGTATTTTTATGCGAATTTTAAAATTTCAAAATTTGAGGAAAATTACGTTTTTTCTTTTGAACCCCTATATATTATATGGATTTCCCAATTAAATTTAGTAAGGTATGATTTTTGTTCACAAATGTACCGTTTTCATAAAAGAATATACTACTGGGGGTGGGAAAAAAGTGGCCCCGAACGAAATGTGGCACATGCACCTGTATCTTTTCACTATCAATGAGGGTAGCGCCAATAAATATTATGTATTTGTACATATTTCTTTAGTTTTAGGAGCCAGATGATAAAAATTTTGATTATAAAATTTAGATTGAGAGAATAAAGTGTATTTGTACCACTTTTCATAAAAATTCAAGACAGCCTTTTTTAAGCAGATATGCATGGAATTATGTAATTGTTTGTCAAACAACTGTCTGATTCACGGCAAATTCTTCACAGATGCAACCAACAATTTGAACAATGAAAAAACTAATTAATAGAATTTGATTCATGTGTAAAATTGTGCTTAACGACACTAAATGACATGATAGAGTCCTCTGAACTTTCGCCATGCATGGTTGTTTGTGTGGTAATGAAAATGTACTGAAAGCCCACCGCGATATATCTACAATTTATTACCTTTTTTTACGGTCCATACACATTTGGATGCAAATGCTGTGTCCTTAAGCTGACTGCGCTCGCAGAACATTCATTGCATTACGCATTGTTTTTCATATTAAAACAAATGAAATCGAATCTTCAAAAACAAATTACTAAGCCAAATTGTATTGAATTATATTTTTTTGGGTATTATTACATAATGTAAAATATTGGGCGCTAAGTAAACAGCAAAACATTTTTTCACTGAATTTCTGCTAAAAAGCGCCCATCTTGGGTTTTAGTCTAGAAAATAATTCGTGTGGTTTTTCTAACATGCTATTGCTCTAAATCACGAGTTTGACTCACAAAGATATAAAAATTGGTAAATAGACCGAAGTCACACTATAACAGCTTATTGCCGTAAATTTGAAAACAGTAAAATGAACGTTTTACTTAAACTGATTTTTTTATAATCTCAATAAATTGAAGAAAATTCTCCTTCTGGTCCCCTGTCATGGACAAATTTAAAATTTTTAAATTTCTCGAGTTCACAAAATGCAGTTTCACTCAACTGGAAAGCTAGCTTTGCCGTGGTGAAATCATGATAACAAGCAGTGGCGGATCAAAAGTTCAGTTTCCGGGAAGATACTTTCTCATCCGTTCCGTTTTCCGTGCAGCGGCATCTTAACAGCACAATTGAAGACCCATTCTTTTTGTGATGTAAATTTGGCAAAAAGACTCCAAATGTGCCCATATCATGGTTGCGGATTTTGAATTTATCAAAAAGTAAAAAAACTTTGCAATACATTTTATTATTGAAAAATTTTGTCTTGATGGATTTATTAGTCTTTATAAAGTTAACGGACATGACGTCTAATCGGTAATTTCGTGCTACTAAAACAAAAGAAAACTGGATGATTTGCAATTCCCGATTTGACGTTTTGGCTGGCAACGTTCAAGGCTAATAAATCTAAGGACAAAATGTTTCATTAACAACATTTATTATATGGCACGCGGTCTCGTGACTAAAATGGCGTATTGCAAAGTATTTTAAAATACCTTTTAAGGTTAAAACTGTTAAAATATTCAAAATCCGCTACCATGGTATAGGCACTTTAAAAACTTACGAAACACGAGGAAGCCTCGTGTAAAATCATCTGGTATGAATTGTAATTTACCATGCATTTAGTATTTGCAAACGGCGGACAAAAGCAGTTAAACCGTATTTGGCAATCCGTTGTCAGTATCTTAACCTCTCACTATAATATCCTTCATGTTGTTGCAATATAACATTTCAAGCGCTCGATTCCTCACGAGCCCCCCCCCCCCCAAATTCCTTCCACGACACTTACTATTGGCTGCATAAGACTGTGAGATTAATAACACGTGAAAAGAATTTACTCGATAAAAACTTTGATCAATTTGTAGTAAGATTTATCATACATTTCACGTATAGCCCAATCGTTTTAGCGCACATATTTATTTCCAACGAAAAACTGCACACTTTACATGTATTTTGAATCCTCGCAGTACATCAAGTCTACCGAGTACATAACAGGATTTAGAAGTCTTTTTTCTTTTTGCATTATCTGAAATTCGACTTAATTTTTAACGTGAATTGTAATTTGGCGCAATTTAGAAATAGTCTATCGTATTCACAAAAACTGAACACCGCATCCACCAGAGAAACATCAAGCTGTTCAAAAACATGACATCGTATTGGATATTAGAAAGTCGACTCCGTATTAGACCATAGAATTGGAAGGATCCCCAGCAATTCTGTTCACAACCTAGAAGTGAAGAAGAAGGATAGCTAGCTAAATAGCAATTCTCAGGCAATAATACTACTTACAAAGAATATACATTATACCAGAAGCCTTACTCTTTGCATTTTGCTAATGTTTTCGTGTCCGAAATTTTTCAGAAGCGCACGCGTCATTCTACGCAATTCTACGCCATCCTGGTGTGTTAAGAAACTATGTACCCCCATGAAAAAGCTCCTGCACACACCTGGATTGCGTGAGCAAGATACAAATTGGATACTAAGCGCCATTATGCTTGCGCGCTCGCGTATTTGGCTTAATTGCGTTAGGTGGCGTCACACTCTCAAAAAAGGCGCCAAATGCGAAGAGTGAGGCTCCTGTTATAATGTCTATTCTGTGTTACTTACAGAGCTTATTCCAGGAAGATTAAGTATATTTCCAATAACTGGAACTCGTCTAAGGAAATTGATTACAACCGGTAGGAACCCTCTGAAAAACGCAAAAATATAAACTATTAAAACACAAAATTTTTGAACTGCTAAAATTTTAAATTCATTATATTCACTATTATAATATAAGTATGATATAACGAGCAATTTGATTGGCTACCGCGCGTGCATTGTGAGGCCATAATGCACGCTTCTGGCTTTTGAAGTTTTTGTTGCTAAGCAACATCTTAAATAACATGTAAGGAGAATTTCATTATTGATCAAATAAATAAATTTTGTTGTTGCCCTATAATTTCTTCTTATATTATAAAAGAATTAACAAAGCTCGTCGCTTTAAAATTAAAGAAGCTCGAGAAGCTTGTAGAATTAAAAAAGCTCGAGAAGCTTGTAAAACACTCGGCTACGCCTCGTGTTTTACAAGCTTCTCTCGTATTCTCCCAACATTCCCCCATCGTGCATTATTACACCATAAAGGCACGCGACTCGTTTTTTAATTCTTAATTCTATCAGCTTGGCTTTTAAATATTTTTTATTATATATGGTGAATGTGTGAGGGGAGATGAGATTAGTGTCTTCTTACGAAACTTCATTTTCCCGCTTTGCTTTGTTTTACTATCGAGTTTCTTTTTATTTTTGTCCGTATAATAAACAGAACATTACCCGGTTCGCTCGAAGATTCAACAATTTTTGAATGAGGATGAGAATGATATGAAAAATAAACGAGCAGAAGTTTGTCGTTAGAACTGTTGGTTAGCATTTGCGTTGTTTCACATTTCAGCCTCATCATTTGTGATGTCATTGATAGACATACGTCATTTACCGACGTCAAAAAAGTACCCCGTTACTCGTTGGACCATAGGCGGCCCAAAATGGCGCGAGAAATTTTTCGGTAATTTGTCAATATAATGTAATAATGTATAATCACATCAGGTAGGAAGCTCGTTTTTACGTTCCTAAACTTACCACTTAAGACTATATCACCGAAGCTAATAAAAAGATAAATAAACTAATCTCTGATAATTTTCCGAACTTCTTACAAGCGAAATATGAAATATTTGAAATTTCATTTTGAAATATTCTACATGATCCTATTGGCTGCATGAGGTTCGTTCGTCTGTTTTTTCAACCAATAGGATCATGTAAAATATTTCAAAACAATGACGAATACAGGGACCACTGTCGTCCCGCATCGCGCATGGTTCGGAATGACCATTTTACACACGGCTATTAACCAATAGCGAATAAAAATAGCATTATTCTGTTCTTGAAAAACTTGGTTGGAATAAATTGCATGATAACCGTAAAATGCAAAAATCGATTCTCATGTATGGTCAGGAACAATTTAACACCTATGTATTTACAAGATTTGTTTGTCACTAGAGTTAATAACTATAGTCTCAGAGATTCAAATGGAAACCATTCATTCATAAACCTAAAACGGACGCTTCTTCAGTTATAGTGGAGCTTCATTATGGAATAGCTTGCCTGGGGCCTTGCGATTCTCTGAATCTCTTTTTCACTTAAAAGATCTTAAACAATTAATTGTAATTCTATTTAGCTTAATCCGACACGGCAACCCGGTAGAACACTAGTTTTATTTATCGAATATATAATTTATATAAGTTTAGAGAAATTTATCAGCTTTACATGCATTTTGCTGAATGGTTTAACGTGTTTTTAAATAAAGCTAATGTATGTATGTATGTATTCGGTCATGTCCGCGTTACTAAAGTCCGCATTTTGCTATATAATTAATGAATATGTTTCACGATATCTCGCCAGACCTTACAGAACTCTGACAATTCGTGTCTTAGATTCAAATCGAATTCCCGTGAAACGTTCGGCCAATATTCATCTTTGCAACGAAATATTAAAGCCTTTTGTTGGTTAAAAAAGCAATGTATACGAGATCGGAGGAGGAAAAGGCCCTAATTGAACACGAAGTTGTTCATGTCGAGAAATATTCCATATGGAAAGCTGTTGTTCCTAGGGTATAACATGAATGCATGGATATGCACCACACTCTTTCCCCACCCCTCGATTAAGCGGTCTACATAGCTACATTATTTTGAGCCATGTTATCAAATCACAATTCTGCACGGCTCAAGTTGTTCCTGATTGATGAAAACAATGCTAAGTAATGTTTTGCAGACACCGAACATGGTTGTTGTGAAATTGGAGCGACATGGTGTACACCACTGACCTACACAAGATTGACTGAGCGCTCGAATTAAAGAATAAAATTAAACTATTGTTAAAAGTATATGGCTCTCTTTCAGAAAAGGTTTTGCGTTATTATTTTATAGTTTACTGTAGGTAATGTAATATACATTCGTATTGAAGAAATCTCACGCCCAAGAAATCTCACGCAAGAATTGGCATTTGCTGCACTCTAAAACTTCAAAATTTACTTCGGGGAAGATGCCCCCAAACTCCCCTAACAATGCTCCATCCCCCAAAATGTACCTTTCTAACACCTCTTAAACGGTAGGCTATGCATTATCGCATTGCAATAGTACAAATTTACATCAATTTACCATGGCGTTTTCTTTGCTGCGGATTTTGGGTCCCTAACGAGAATTTTGCCCCCAGCCCCCAAAATTCTCTCGGCGGCCCAGTGTGTCACCATCGTTGCTCACGTCATATAGGTCCTAGCGTCGACGAAAATTACCGCAGGGCGCAGACTGATATTTGTTTTGGTTTGTAGCCTTAAACCTTTAAGTTATTAGTGAGTATCTTGTGCAAATTATTGTACCCAATCTCGATCTAAATTGCTTACATATCATTGAAATCTATGTAGCTACATCATATTTACTTGTGAAATATTCTAGTTTGTCAATTGTCAGGATTGTGCATGAGAGAGTATTAAAAATTTTGACTGAAGAATTGTAGTTAAATGTATTCTTTCAATATATACGTTGTTAACGTGAGCATCTCCTGGATATTTGAAGAGCTTATAACTATGCCTGTGCAGTTATTGTCATTGCATGCATATCTCCGTATTTATAAAAAAAAATTAATGATGTGAATTTTCTGCTTATTTTTTATTTTTTCATTTTTCGGCTCGAATAATATATTTATCAACGTCACAAATGCTTTGAACGCAACCGCTCGCAGTTTAACAAGGATAACATCCTAAAACATGGGATAACAAACAAACTCATTTCTGTTCTATTGACCAGAAGAAAACGGACTAAGTAAAATATGGCATAATTTTCAGAAATCGAACCCATATTTATATCATATTTCAATCAGCTTTTATATTACTCACTCCGAAATCCGAATTACGAGCCAGTTATTTTCGGTCAGCAAATTTACGCATGAGAGCAAGGACCTATATGACGTGAGCAACGGTGGACCCATCCAGCGCCTGATTAAATAGGTCGCGCGCTCAGTCCATCTAGTATAGGTCAGTGGTGCATGTAGACTAACCAGTCGTCAACTTGTTCGTCAGTGGGGTGCAGGGCAAAAAATTATCAACCGGGAAAAACAACTTGAGCATTTTTAGTGGTGTAAAAGAGATTGTATCCCCGGTTAAAGTGACCGGATAACCTCATTTTAGCTCGGTTGAAACTGGTTTTTGATCGCCCACCATATCAACGACCTTCCATAATCAATTTATACCTTTGCATGTACATGAATCGATATCGAGACCAAATCACAGTGCAACCTTAACGTGAATCGTTAGTCCATGTATACCAACAAAGCGCTTTTGAGGAAATTATCATATATCAGTGATAACCTTGTTTTATTTTTTTGTGTAGTTTGGCTAAGCGAATTAGCTATCAATATATGTGGTTGGTCAAAAAAATGACCGGCAAGCTGAAAAATTCACTGGACAACAAGCAATTTTGGCCATTCAGTCATTGTCCGTTGACAGGCGGTTATTTTGAGCCATGTTGTCATGGGATTAGCCTTTCTCGCGAAGACTGATGTATTCATACCGCCATTTTGGGGACACTAACTGTATTTTCAAAACCGTATGCGCAAGACCTCGTAACGAGGACTGTTTAATTTTAGGCTGAATTCAAAAGCGTAGCTAGCCTGAAAATTTCTCCCGCTATGCTAGTATTTTGGTGTTTGAACTTTGAAATAGTTTGGCATTGACTGTGAAAACAATAATTTTTTTAAACATGATTCTAATAACTTGTAATTTACAGAGCCGGACAAAATCGTCAGGCTGGCTGCGCCACTGGCTGAATTTACTCGTCAAAAAAATTGCTTTCACGTTGTTATAATTTTTTAAACCCATTTGAGAAAATTGAAAGTACCACAAAAACGTCATCGTGAGAAAAGTTAATTGCAGGGTCAGCAGAATGAAAGTTTAAAGCTAATACCACGCGTACCATAACAGCCAAATTATGACTATGTTTAGGTGCATAATATATGATAAAGGTACAAATATACAAATCAATGAATACGGTAATATCAAACATGGCATATCACAAAGAATTATTTCGAGATAATAACTCACCCAAAAAGTAAAATAAAACCATATGTTTCCAGCAGCATACCAATCATTGGCCAGCCAATTAAAACAACAAATATTCCACCAATGAAGAATGCACTTCCCTTTAGTTTGTGTTTTTGAAAGAAAAATCTAAATGTTCTTTCAAGACCAATAACTAATGTTAAACCAGATATAAAAAGAATCTAAAAACCAGATAAAAACATGGTTGTTATGGTAATATAATATTCTAAAATAGACTATAATTGATATGTGTGGATATTTTGAACTGCCAGTATATATGTAATAAAAAGGTAGCAGTTGAGATAATGTACATGTAGTGTAGATGTACTTATATCTTACATTTCCTATAGCAAGTAATCCCTTGTCAAAGAAGAAGATGATACCAAAGAACAGAAAAAACACCCCAAATCCTGTGACACCAATACCAATCTCTGAAAATTGAAAATTAAACACATGGTTTTTGATAAAAAGAAAATTGGCAGTATTGAACAATATTGTCGAAAGTGAATCAGGTGTAAGAATATTGTTCGATGTTGACAACAACTCTGAACAATGTGGGCAGCAAAACATTTTTCCATCCTGTTCATATCAATATTGCATCAGCCTGATCGTTTTAAGCATGTATCAGATGAATGCAGGGCAATATCACGGACTTACAGTAGTGTAAATTGCAATGATAGTTATGATACAGCTGTATGTACAATACAGTTTGTGCTCATAAACTCCCAAAATGTTGCTCTCAAAGAGAAGAAAATGCTTTAAAATTATAAGATTTATTCATTTCAGTAAACAGCTTATAATTAAAATAAGTTGCTGAAAATTACCCAAAAAAAAAGTTGCTTTAAGCTGCTCAATCTAAGAAAAGTTACATGCATAATTGCACTATACCTAAATACAATCAATATACTGTACGTGCCTAAAAGAACCATTCCATACACTGTTCTGTACATGCTCTGTTCAGTATCATTGTACAGTAGGTTATGCTTTGAGTTTTCAGAACTTCACCCATACAGCCTTCTATACCTAATTAATATGTGACTATATACCCTACTAAATCAACCTATATCAAATTGCCACTTGTTACCAGTTTTTTTTTACATTTCAATATTGTCTATAAACTATAGACAATAAAATAGTCTATAAACTATAGACAATATAAAACTACAGACAATAGTTTATGCCCATGTAAATATTAATACTCAAAAATTTGGTCAACATACATGTATGTATTCACTTTCATACCTAACATACAAAAATCCAAAAATAAACGTCATAACGACTTCTATTTTGCAAGCAAACCAAAAAATGACATGTTTCTGCTAAGCTGATTGACCTGAAAATATTCTGATTCCCCAACAGTTATATAATGTCCAAAATACCATTTAAATAGTTTCAAGTCCCACTTATTCATGCACTTTGAACACACATTTTCAATGTATTACTGTAATCCTACTGCAAATATAAATTCTGACTGAAATAATGAAAATGAATTGGTGTTGAAACACCATAATGGTGCAGTTTGATTCTACTGGTTTTCAAAATATTTGATTCAAATTGGTCAACCAGCAGGCAGTAAAAACACCTGGACTATGGTCTATATTTCCACATGAGAACCAGTATATATTGGATGTGGTTTGTTATTAGAGGAGAGAACCTTTGGCGCTGTACACAGCCACTATAAAAAGGTTTTTCAACTTTCTGTAAATATTATTTAATAGCATATGAACTGGTAAAGGGTTTAATTCAGGCATATAATAAAATGCGTTTGGATCTTGTTAATTCACACACATGGTGAAATACTGTATCACACATAGTAAAATATCATGAATGCATGATTAAAATATTCATTAGTAAATTAGTGCAATAGGGTACTTGATGGTGTTTACTATGCTACACCTCAGCTGAAAATGCTAGTTTTACAATTTTGTCAAACAAATGTATGGAAAACAAAACCATAACTATGTATGGTATACCATCCACACTATATCAGATTAAAATCTACTAGAATAAATAGTTAGGCAATAAATATTTGACTTCATGCCATTTGCCAAGTCATTAAAGCTAAGCAAGATTGAAAATGGAATGATTGTTTAGCTATGTTGTCCAAACTATGTCGATAACCCATTTAAAATTTAGTAACCTGTCTCCTAGGCAACCCACCTATGTACAAAATCTCAATATAAGAGGTGGATCGGAAACTTTAAACTCTAAGAATAACCCCAATATACAATTTTTTATGGCAAAATCTATCCGAGAAGGGACATAAATCTATGCCAGAAGAGCTAAACTTTAACCTGTTTTGTATTACAATACACTAAAAACTGTGGAACCTTGCACTGGATACATCAGGATATCAGGTACAGAAAGGGTGACAAGCAAGATTGACAGTGCATTATATTAAACTACAGAAAACATATTCTGAGTATAAACCATGCACATATTCTCAATAAGGGTTTTAATTTCGAGTGAAGACGCCAAAAATCACAATTGATTTATTTTCAATAAGGTTTACCTGCCAGACTACAAGACCCAGGCATTATAATACGCGTGTTTTTGACACACTTTGTGTCCTTGTAAAAAGCGAATGTGTCCTTGTAAATGGAAAAGTGTGTAGTTAAAAATCATGCTTCATGGACAAAAATGTCTAATATAATTTGAATTTGACTATTTAAAATAATTATTGTTTCTATAATAAAATGACATTATTGAATATATTATATATTAAAAAAGGCTAGAGACTGACGGACCGTGCTTTGCATGGCTATGCTCTTTTTTATATGCTTGCGTTGTAATTTCACGTTGTAATTTCTAAGACTAAGTGATTATTGAACCTAAAGACAATGTGTGTCCTTGTAAAAATTCCGTATTATAATGCCTGACAAGACCAGACCCAGTAATTAAGCAAGAGTCCCGCAGGGTGCAGGCCATCCTGGTAGGGAGGGTGTACAATTTCTATGTGGTGGTTTTTGTGGTATGTACAATGTACTTTTGGGAAAGGGACAAAGCCACAAAGGGTGTAGTAAGTGTAGTACTTTATGGTTTTAAATTAGAAAGTTATTGAGTTACATATACCGCGACCCATAATCTTAAGAATACCATGTACACATGGTCGAGAATAATGTCGATAAAAAATGAACTGCTTATGCCTATGATCACTATGACACATTGACCTCACAGTGTCCTATAAAGTCCGACCGACTTTCAAATACGATAAAAAGCGTGAAGACTGGATAGTACTATAAAACAATACACTTACTTTGGTAATCTGTTATTGGCAACATATTTCTATGATATTCGAAGGACTAAGGCGGCATAGTGAGTAAATCAATCGCAATATTTCGTTTAAAATCCTTGCAGTTGTTCAGCCACGTTTGTTGGGCCACGTAAACTTTGAACACGAGCCCGCGTTCACCATAATTGAACTATTGAAATACTTTAAGTTATTTTTGATAAAATGTTTGCTGCCGAGCGTCAGCGAGGCAGCACACTATTCTTGACATTCTGAGGTTTCTCCAGAGTTCAGTCGACCCAGGCTTTTGCGCCGATTTATGTATTGTCAAAGTTTGGATTTGTGTCTGTTTGGAAAGATGTTTGTCGTAATACCGGGGGCATATATTAAGTGTCAAGTATGTTGGGAGATATAGGGGGGGATGCGACTTCGAATAATTTTTATTGCGTATGCAAATTCGACATGCTTGAGTCCGAATGTAAACCACAAAGTACCCTGGTACCCAGAGCTTTTTAAAAATCACGTGAAAAAATACGCAAAGGGGGGAAAGGCGGAAAAAATGGGAAAGGCGGAAAGGCGGAAAAAACCTCTGGCGACATTGACAATTAATTCTGGAAACATTCTGGAAATAACTTTCAGTTATGGAAGCTCGTTGGTGATTGGCTAATGTCACAGTCAAAAATTTATATGCCTATTTGATACAATTTCGCATGCATCTTCTATAAATTCCTTCTATATTAATGATCGCATTTCGTGAATATGCATAGTGAACAATATGTTAATACACGCAAAATATGTCGGTAAGTGAGGAGGCTTTTAATATTGCGATCGGTGGAGCGTTAAAAGATACATTTCCGGAGATTTCTAGTCTTACGGAACACCAGTATAAGACCTTATTCAACTATATCAATCGCCGTGATGTGTTTTGTGTCCTCTAGCTCCTTTTTATACTTATCAAATTTTTCAACTTTTCTAAAACAGCCCTGGCAAATCATGGATGGCAAGTAACTTTCGTTAACAACATAACGTTGAAGCAATCTAGCAAGTCGGTTCTGCAAGTTATGTTTTGAAGCGAAAATGCTGTAATAGCCACGACCAGCAATTTTAAAGTTTATACCACATAATCTGCAAGTTTCCTTTATATTCTTGCTGGTCACATCGCGCGGATATATCTTTTTAGGAGTATTATTTGCAGAATCCATGGATCATTTGACATTTGTCAAAGCAAAGGTATTTATTACTTTCAATACAAAAACAATGTAAAAACGCTGCAAAAAGGGCTGCATTGATTGGTTGATAATTTTAGTCTCACATTTTTCACATTAGTAGTATAGAGAGTGGGGGTTCTACGTCGGGTGGTGCGGGTGGTGCGCCTTGCACCACACGTGACGTCACCAACGGCTGAACATTATTAATTTATTCCAATTTTGCGTTAAATTTTTTAATAATTTTGCATTGCTAATGCACTCGTTTAATGTTTATCATTATTTAGCAGTATAACCATGTGTTTATTACAGAAGAGGCCATTCCACGTAAAAGCTTTTTATGCTTTCGTTGTTCAATACGTATATAAACTTTATAGGCTTTATAGTTATACTCCTCATTGCTTATATTCTGTTTAGAGATCTTTAGAGGCTTTAGAGATCTCATGCAGTTATATAATTAATCATAATTCAACGCTCTGCCTGTTTTTACACAATGATTGTGCAATAATTTATTATTCATATAAGTACGCGCAGGGGCGAGGAATGGGGTAAACAAAGAAGCGTAAATACGCACAATAGCGTAAATACGCAGGATATGTTTGTTTCACAGCTATTTACTTAAATTACACAAATGCTGGTTTACTTATCACACAGTGTCAATCGGTTAAAAGATGTCTTTGTTGCTCAGGCGTCTAAGTATCAGCAAACCCCGAAGCAAGCTCTCCTTTATCGTTGAATAACTCATCGTTTCGCCAGTCCTTCATGAAACTTTGGCGTTGTTCAGGGGTCCAAGAATCTGTCAGGTTCGCAGCAATACCATATCGCTCATTCTCCACTTCCCATCGAAGTAAACGACTCATAATTTCTATATTCTTCTCAAACAGAAGATCCCTTTACATATCAGTCATAGCGACTTTCCAAAGTTCGTAAGCTCAGCCACAGTTGTCTGGTGGTGCGGGTGGTGCGCCTTGCACCACGTGACGTCACCAACGGCTGAACTTATTAATTTATTCCAATTTTGCGTTAAATTTTTTAATATTTTTGCATTGCTAATGCACTCGTTTAATGTTTATCATTATTTAGCAGTATAACCAAGGGTTTTTTACAGAAGAGGCCATTCCATGTAAAAGCGTTTTATGCTTTCGTTGTTCAATACATATATAAACTTTATAGGCTTTATAGTTATACTCCTCATTGAAACCAGTGATTTATATTTGCTTATAATCTGTTTAGAGATCTTTAGAGGCTTTAGAGATCTCATGCAGTTACATCATTAATCATAATTTAACGCTCTGCCGCTTTTACACAATGATTAGCCAATGAATTCTAATTATGTATGCGTATATCATAATATTTACACCGTATCCTAGCAACCCATGGTTGAACTGCAGGCAAGATCGAGCGCGTTTGAATATAAACTTTAAACGCATGCGCAAAATTACATATGATCCGAAATATTCATGTTTGCACCACAAGCCGCAGGAGCATTTTAGCTGCATATAATCTAACAAATTTTGCAAATACAAAGTTGAAATTGTAAACTGCAACAAGAGGCTGCTAAAGAGTAAAGCGTAAAGAGGTTAAAGAGAGTTACATCAAGGTAAGATGTTGAATAGTTTATTTTATTGCGAATTACATAAACTGATATGATTTAATAAGTGCAAAGAAGTCGATTCCTAGTAGTTGCTGTGCCCTTGCTGCCTGCACCTATGAAGAAATATCTGAGGTGCCCCTTGGGAAAGTCATGCAACGAATGGAGAAGCGGATTCCTAGTAGTTGCTGTGCCCTTGTTGGCTGTACCTATGAAGAAATATCTGAGGTGCCCCTTGGGAAAGTCATATGACGAACGGAGAAGCCGATTCCTAGTAGTTGCTGTGCCCTTGTTGGCTGTACCTATGAAGAAATATCTGAGGTACCCCTTGGGAAAGTCATGCAACGAACGGTTTAGTAAAGTTGTTGCGGTTGTCAGCTGAATCATTTACGATATATAAATGTGACGAAGTCACTTTTATTACGCCATTCAAGTAGTTGCTATGCCCTTGCAAGCTGTGAAATTGCTTGCTACATTGATTTAGTATTTTTTCACCCTGTCTATAGAATGGATTATGCCTGCAAGACTTGTTCGAAGAAGTTCACTCAGTTGAGAAGTTTAATTCGCCACGAACGCTCTACCCATGGAGAAAAGAAGTTATTTATCTGTGAACAGTGCAATGAGTCTTTTACACGAAGAGATGCTGTCAAACGGCATGAAAAGCGACATCAAAAGATCACTACGTATACCTGTAACAACTGTAGAAAAGAATTCTACCGTCACGACAAATTAGTGGAACATCAAATTCCTTGTCAAGGAAATCCCTTAATACGAAGACCTGATGAAGATGATAGCGGTCCAGTTCCAAAGAAGGCACGAGCTGATATTCAAATTGGAAAAGGGGAAACAGCTAGCCAGGTTGAAGAAAACGACAACAACCCTTGCGGTTCAACAACAGCTTTTGAAGATTCCTTGAAGAAAATCGAACTGAGACCACGAAAAAACCAAAAACACGACATGTCTCAGTTCTTGCGTGGTAAGACAAAGCCCATTTTGAAACACCTTTCGAAAGAGTTGGGAAAGAAACGGGGTATTAAATGGTTTGTTAACGTTAAAGTACGGTTTGTAAAACATAAACCCGATGGCGAAGATTTAATAACCGAGCCTCATTTTCGCAGTCTCTGTATGAAAACAGTTAATCAGCACGAACTGTCTAATCAACTGGATGAAGCGAAGCAGAAAATTGTCCAGTCGCTGGTGTTATTTCAAAAAGAAGGAAGTGGTTGGATATTAGACGAAATCCTTCATCTTGACCTTTGCATGGCCAAGTATACTCCAGTAAAAGGATCCAGTTACGTCCCACTACCTAGAACTATTGCAGGAAAGAAAGCAGTGATCAACGTTAAGAATTCCGACAGCAAATGCTTCATGTGGGCCGTCCTTGCTGCTCTTCATCCTATTCACTGGAAGAATAACCCGGAAAGATTACATCACTATGAAAATTTTCAAGATGAATTAAATTTTAATGGTATTGAATTTCCTGTGACTATTGATAAAATTAACAGATTCGAAAAGCAGAACAATATCTCAATTAACGTTATTGGCTTTGAAGATAAAGTACTATTCCCAATCTACGTAACGAAAGAGCGCTTCAACAATCATGTTGACTTGTTGCTATACTCTGAAGGTAATGCGAGACATTACTGCCTCATTAAAATTTAAACAAATTGCTCTACAGTCAAAACCATCATAAAGCACGGATGTTTTACTGCCGCTATTGCTTTCATGGATTTATCCGCGAAGACTTGCTTCAAGAGCATGAACCACACTGCTGTCAACATGCAGCTCAACGCATCGAACTCCCGACTGAAGAGAATGCTCAACTGTTCTTTAAAGACTACTATAAACAGTTGAAAGTTCCGTTTGTGATTTACGCCGACTTCGAAAGTCTTACCACCAAGATCAACTCAGTTAATCCTAATCCTGAAAAATCCTCCACTGAAAAATACCAACACCACCAACCTTGTGGATTTTCCTACATTGTTGTATCCGACCATGAGAAGTATTGTAAAGCGCCTGTAGTTTATCGTGGAGAAGACGCAGTCGACGAATTTATGAAGTGTTTAGAAGAAGAGCAGAAATATATTCAAGAGAAACTGGATTGGATCGAGCCCATGCGAATTGAGAGAGAAGAAGAGCAAGCGTTTCAAGATGCAGTCCATTGTCATATTTGTGGATATGAATTGGGTTCTGACCGTATTCGTGACCATTGTCATCTTTCTGGAAAGTACCGCGGAGCTGCGCACAACGATTGCAATTTGAACTATAGTTTTACCGGCCGAATTCCTGTTATTCTTCACAATCTACGTGGGTATGATTCTCATCTCATAATGCAAGGACTTGGTAAACTCAAAGAGAAGAAGATCAACTGCATTCCAAACAACACCGAAAAGTACATCTCCTTCTCCATCGATAATATGGATTATATCGACTCCTTACAATTCATGAATGCATCGTTGGAGAAGCTAGTATCTAATCTAGCAAAGGACGGCGTTGAAAAGTTCCCCGTTCTAAAGAAATATATCGACAGCGACAAAATATCCCTTCTGCTAAGAAAAGGCATCTACCCCTACGACTACATGGATTGTACAGAGAGATTCAATGAACCAACCTTACCATCGAAGGAATCCTTCTACAACGTGTTGAACGACGAACATATTTCAGACGAAGATTACGCACACGCGACGAATGTATTTAACAAGTTTGCCTGTCGGAACATGGGTGATTACCATGATCTGTACTTAACGTCGGACGTTCTTCTCCTTGCGGATGTGTTTGAAAATTTCCGAAGCGTGTGCCTCAAAGCCTACAACTTGGATCCCTGCCACTTCTATACAAGTCCTGGTCTAGCCTGGCAAGCGTGTTTGAAAATGACTGAAGTCGAACTCGAGCTGCTGACCGATCCAGACATGTATCTATTCATCGAAGAAGGTCTTCGCGGTGGAATTTCAATGATTAGCAACCGCTATGGTAAAGCCAACAATCCATACGTTCCCGATTATGACCCAGAACAAGAGACCTCCTACGTGATGTATCTTGACGCTAACAACCTCTATGGCTGGGCTATGTCGCAACCTCTACCCACGGGTGAGTTTGACTGGCTAACCGACCAAGAGATTGCAGAACTCGACATCACGGACGTTGCGGACGATGACGATGAAGGCTACATATTGGAAGTAGACCTACACTATCCGTCCGAATTACACGATCTTCACAACGATTATCCTCTAGCACCTGAGAAAATGAAGATTTCTTCAGAAATGTTGTCACCATACTGCCAGGATCTGTCGGAAAGTTTGCAACTTCGTGGTGGCGCTGTGTCTAAATTGGTGCCGAATCTACAAGACAAGATCAACTATGTGGTCCATTACCGCAATTTAAAGCAATACCTGGCACTTGGCATGAAGTTGACAAAGATCCACCGCGTTTTGGTATTCCAACAAAGCCCATGGTTAAAGACCTACATCGATTTCAACACCGAGAAACGAAAACATGCAGCAAACGACTTCGAGAAAGATTTCTACAAGTTGATGAATAACTCGGTGTTCGGCAAAACCATGGAGAATTTGAGAAAGCGCGTTAACGTCAAGCTCGTCAACGATAAGACGAAACTATCGAAATTGATAGCATCTCCTTCCTTTGACTACTTCCGCATATTCTCAGAGGAGTTGGCAGCTGTCAACATGAAGAAGACGAAGCTTTACCTAAACCGCCCCATCTACGTCGGATTCACCATCCTGGATCTCTCCAAAGTACTCATGTATCAGTTTCACTACGAGTACATGAAACCCAAGTATGAGTACAACGCAAAGTTGTTGTTCACAGACACGGATAGCCTTTGTTACGAGATTAAGACCGACGACGTTTATCAAGACATGTTGCAAGACATCGATCTCTTTGACACATCCGAATACGCACGAGACCATCCACTGCACAGCCTGACGAACAAGAAAGTCCTTGGCAAAATGAAAGATGAAACGCATGGCATACCCATCCAAGAGTTTGTTGGTTTGCGACCGAAGATGTACTCCATTCTCTATACCGAAAACGACAAGCAAGTGGAGAAGAAAACGGCTAAAGGAATAAAGAAGTCCGTCACGAAACGAAAGCTTCGGCACACCAACTACAAGGAATGTTTGTTTGATAAGAAACGGACAATGGCCAGCATGAATCAGATTCGAAGTGAACGCCATGAAATCTACTCCATTAAATTGAACAAGATTGGTCTTAGCCCTTATGACGACAAACGCTATATTATAAACGATGAGTGAACACTCTTGCTTATGGACATTACCAAATCATAAGCACAGACGAGTGAAATATCAAGTTTTATTGTTGTTGAACAATACATAAGTTAGACGTTTTAAAGTTATAAATCATTGCAATTGCATGAAATACAAACTTATGTTACAATGTTACGTGTTTATAAAATTGAAGTTACATGTTTATTTATATTAAGAGGAGGTTTTTTCTATGCGTGGAAAATGCTCAAACCTTATAAAATCATAATATTGTACGCATGCGTGGATGCATTAAGGTGTGTTTTGAAAGTTTGATGTTGAATGTTGGGTTTACATAGAAACAAACTCTCCTCTTAAGTTACGTGTTAAAGTTATAAATTGTTCTGAAAGTTAATAAATTGTTGTAAAAGTTAATAAATATTTGAAAGAAATCCTTTGATTATTCTCAGTCTTCAGTTTGTGGTATAATGATCCAGATTCTACCCCGTCTGTTTAGTCTAAAAATGCAACCATTTCGCTGGGATATTGTTCGGCTTGTCTTTTGTATGTTCAACACTGTCGTTTTTCCTCTTTAGAACTCTAGGCTTGCTGTTTTCCTTGCTTATCTTTTTGGTGCTTAATAATTCACACACCACGTCTAGCTGTCGTTTGTTCTCATGTCTGTTCTCATCATCAAGAGTGTTCTCATTTGCTCTGTTGTACACAACACATTTCCCTTTCGGCTGTAGTTTGGCTTCTTGTAGGTACTTCTTTCTTTGGTCAATATCGAGCAGATGCACATCCGCAAGATGATTTGCCAATCTTACAAGGTATTTTGCACCGCAATTGGGAACGGTACAATCACGACAAACGCGCTTCGCCATGTCTACGGTTTGAAGAACAGGATGCAAATGAGCTGTTTCCTCTGATTACTGACTTTTATTAGGGCCAATCGGGCCATAGTACAGGCCAATCGGGCCAAAAAGGCCAAAAGGCCAAAATAGGAGACACAGCTCCTTCCAATCCCATAACCGCTTGCCAAAGCCTCATATCATTTAATCTCTTAGTATATGAACAGTTCTTTCTCGATTCTTTTACATACATCTTTCCCACTGTCTTTAGCACAGTTTTGGATGGTTTGATAGTCATAGAAGGCTTGTCTGTTTGCTCCATTCCTAATATCTTGTTTAAGTTGGTTTTATTTCGGCGTTTAAATTTATGCTGAGGCATAAAGGCTTGTCTGCATGCGGATTTGCCGTCTTATTATGTGAGTGTTTTTTTCTCGATTCTTTTACACTTCAACGTTTCCCCTGCTTTTCGGATAATCACCAATTCAGTTCGTTTGTGTATCGTAGTATAGTTAGTCGTTCGCTTGAGCTTGAGTTTCTTGATTTGTGCAGTTTGGCTTTTTTCTGATCTTTAACATTTATCTTCTTTTAATGGCTCTTTTACGTAAATCATTTACCCCAGTTGATTTTGAGCGTAAAACCTCTTTCTTTGAAGATGCTTTAGGAGACATCGTTTTGTGTGCACACTTTGCTGGCATATTGCAAACTGAGGACACAGTTTATTAAAATCACGTTATTTCATACATATGATTTTCGCAATCACAGCGCTTATGACAAAAACCTAAAAGTCTCTTCTTTTAGCATCCGTCTTCGATCTGTACAAAAATTACATCTCCAATCAGCAAGTGTATATTTGAGCAGCTCTTGACTGTCTACACAAGGTTTAATATCCGTTAGGGTTTCGATAAAAGCCTCCGTGACCTTTGTCTCTGAGATTTTTGACAACGCCTTGTCAAAATACATGCATAACTTTTCGTCTTTTTCCATATAGTGATACATTGATGTTTTGTCTGAGATAAATTTTCCATAATACAACCATCACAATTATCAACCACAAGTTGAGATATCATCATTGATATCTCTTTTGCGTAACACTTTAGCAATTTGTTTTCGATACATGAAAGCATTGAAAACGTCAAAGAGTAAAGCCCCTTACAGACGAGCAAGTTTTCTATGACAAGTTTTTATGTGACAAGTTTTGATTGTTCGTCTGTACGCGCAACTTTGACAATTTTTTTCTATGACAAGTACATTGTTCAAAATCAATATATTTGATTTTGAACAAGTGTACTTGTCACAGAAAAAATTGTCAAAGTTGCGCGTACAGACGAACAATTAAAACTTGTCACATAAAAACTTGTCATAGAAAACTTGCTCGTCTGTAAGGGGCTTTACTCTTTGACGTTTTCAATGCTTTCATGTATCGAAAACAAATTGCTAAAGTGTTACGCAAAAGAGATATCAATGATGATATCTCAACTTGTGGTTGATAATTGTGATGTTGATTATGGAAAATTTATCTCAGACAAAACATCAATGTATCACTATATGGAAAAAGACGAAAAGTTATGCATGTATTTTGACAAGGCGTTGTCAAAAATCTCAGAGACAAAGGTCACGGAGGCTTTTATCGAAACCCTAACGGATATTAAACCTTGTGTAGACAGTCAAGAGCTGCTCAAATATACACTTGCTGATTGGAGATGTAATTTTTGTACAGATCGAAGACGGATGCTAAAAGAAGAGACTTTTAGGTTTTTGTCATAAGCGCTGTGATTGCGAAAATCATATGTATGAAATAACGTGATTTTAATAAACTGTGTCCTCAGTTTGCAATATGCCAGCAAAGTGTGCACACAAAACGATGTCTCCTAAAGCATCTTCAAAGAAAGAGGTTTTACGCTCAAAATCAACTGGGGTAAATGATTTACGTAAAAGAGCCATTAAAAGAAGATAAATGTTAAAGATCAGAAAAAAGCCAAACTGCACAAATCAAGAAACTCAAGCTCAAGCGAACGACTAACTATACTACGATACACAAACGAACTGAATTGGTGATTATCCGAAAAGCAGGGGAAACGTTGAAGTGTAAAAGAATCGAGAAAAAACACTCACATAATAAGACGGCAAATCCGCATGCAGACAAGCCTTTATGCCTCAGCATAAATTTAAACGCCGAAATAAAACCAACTTAAACAAGATATTAGGAATGGAGCAAACAGACAAGCCTTCTATGACTATCAAACCATCCAAAACTGTGCTAAAGACAGTGGGAAAGATGTATGTAAAAGAATCGAGAAAGAACTGTTCATATACTAAGAGATTAAATGATATGAGGCTTTGGCAAGCGGTTATGGGATTGGAAGGAGCTGTGTCTCCTATTTTGCCTTTTGGCCTTTTTGGCCCGATTGGCCTGTACTATGGCCCGATTGGCCCTAATAAAAGTCAGTAATCAGAGGAAACAGCTCATTTGCATCCTGTTCTTCAAACCGTAGACATGGCGAAGCGCGTTTGTCGTGATTGTACCGTTCCCAATTGCGGTGCAAAATACCTTGTAAGATTGGCAAATCATCTTGCGGATGTGCATCTGCTCGATATTGACCAAAGAAAGAAGTACCTACAAGAAGCCAAACTACAGCCGAAAGGGAAATGTGTTGTGTACAACAGAGCAAATGAGAACACTCTTGATGATGAGAACAGACATGAGAACAAACGACAGCTAGACGTGGTGTGTGAATTATTAAGCACCAAAAAGATAAGCAAGGAAAACAGCAAGCCTAGAGTTCTAAAGAGGAAAAACGACAGTGTTGAACATACAAAAGACAAGCCGAACAATATCCCAGCGAAATGGTTGCATTTTTAGACTAAACAGACGGGGTAGAATCTGGATCATTATACCACAAACTGAAGACTGAGAATAATCAAAGGATTTCTTTCAAATATTTATTAACTTTTACAACAATTTATTAACTTTCAGAACAATTTATAACTTTAACACGTAACTTAAGAGGAGAGTTTGTTTCTATGTAAACCCAACATTCAACATCAAACTTTCAAAACACACCTTAATGCATCCACGCATGCGTACAATATTATGATTTTATAAGGTTTGAGCATTTTCCACGCATAGAAAAAACCTCCTCTTAATATAAATAAACATGTAACTTCAATTTATAAACACGTAACATTGTAACATAAGTTTGTATTTCATGCAATTGCAATGATTTATAACTTTAAAACGTCTAACTTATGTATTGTTCAACAACAATAAAACTTGATATTTCACTCGTCTGTGCTTATGATTTGGTAATGTCCATAAGCAAGAGTGTTCACTCCATCGTTTATAATATAGCGTTTGTCGTCATAAGGGCTAAGACCAATCTTGTTCAATTTAATGGAGTAGATTTCATGGCGTTCACTTCGAATCTGATTCATGCTGGCCATTGTCCGTTTCTTATCAAACAAACATTCCTTGTAGTTGGTGTGCCGAAGCTTTCGTTTCGTGACGGACTTCTTTATTCCTTTAGCCGTTTTCTTCTCCACTTGCTTGTCGTTTTCGGTATAGAGAATGGAGTACATCTTCGGTCGCAAACCAACAAACTCTTGGATGGGTATGCCATGCGTTTCATCTTTCATTTTGCCAAGGACTTTCTTGTTCGTCAGGCTGTGCAGTGGATGGTCTCGTGCGTATTCGGATGTGTCAAAGAGATCGATGTCTTGCAACATGTCTTGATAAACGTCGTCGGTCTTAATCTCGTAACAAAGGCTATCCGTGTCTGTGAACAACAACTTTGCGTTGTACTCATACTTGGGTTTCATGTACTCGTAGTGAAACTGATACATGAGTACTTTGGAGAGATCCAGGATGGTGAATCCGACGTAGATGGGGCGGTTTAGGTAAAGCTTCGTCTTCTTCATGTTGACAGCTGCCAACTCCTCTGAGAATATGCGGAAGTAGTCAAAGGAAGGAGATGCTATCAATTTCGATAGTTTCGTCTTATCGTTGACGAGCTTGACGTTAACGCGCTTTCTCAAATTCTCCATGGTTTTGCCGAACACCGAGTTATTCATCAACTTGTAGAAATCTTTCTCGAAGTCGTTTGCTGCATGTTTTCGTTTCTCGGTGTTGAAATCGATGTAGGTCTTTAACCATGGGCTTTGTTGGAATACCAAAACGCGGTGGATCTTTGTCAACTTCATGCCAAGTGCCAGGTATTGCTTTAAATTGCGGTAATGGACCACATAGTTGATCTTGTCTTGTAGATTCGGCACCAATTTAGACACAGCGCCACCACGAAGTTGCAAACTTTCCGACAGATCCTGGCAGTATGGTGACAACATTTCTGAAGAAATCTTCATTTTCTCAGGTGCTAGAGGATAATCGTTGTGAAGATCGTGTAATTCGGACGGATAGTGTAGGTCTACTTCCAATATGTAGCCTTCATCGTCATCGTCCGCAACGTCCGTGATGTCGAGTTCTGCAATCTCTTGGTCGGTTAGCCAGTCAAACTCACCCGTGGGTAGAGGTTGCGACATAGCCCAGCCATAGAGGTTGTTAGCGTCAAGATACATCACGTAGGAGGTCTCTTGTTCTGGGTCATAATCGGGAACGTATGGATTGTTGGCTTTACCATAGCGGTTGCTAATCATTGAAATTCCACCGCGAAGACCTTCTTCGATGAATAGATACATGTCTGGATCGGTCAGCAGCTCGAGTTCGACTTCAGTCATTTTCAAACACGCTTGCCAGGCTAGACCAGGACTTGTATAGAAGTGGCAGGGATCCAAGTTGTAGGCTTTGAGGCACACGCTTCGGAAATTTTCAAACACATCCGCAAGGAGAAGAACGTCCGACGTTAAGTACAGATCATGGTAATCACCCATGTTCCGACAGGCAAACTTGTTAAATACATTCGTCGCGTGTGCGTAATCTTCGTCTGAAATATGTTCGTCGTTCAACACGTTGTAGAAGGATTCCTTCGATGGTAAGGTTGGTTCATTGAATCTCTCTGTACAATCCATGTAGTCGTAGGGGTAGATGCCTTTTCTTAGCAGAAGGGATATTTTGTCGCTGTCGATATATTTCTTTAGAACGGGGAACTTTTCAACGCCGTCCTTTGCTAGATTAGATACTAGCTTCTCCAACGATGCATTCATGAATTGTAAGGAGTCGATATAATCCATATTATCGATGGAGAAGGAGATGTACTTTTCGGTGTTGTTTGGAATGCAGTTGATCTTCTTCTCTTTGAGTTTACCAAGTCCTTGCATTATGAGATGAGAATCATACCCACGTAGATTGTGAAGAATAACAGGAATTCGGCCGGTAAAACTATAGTTCAAATTGCAATCGTTGTGCGCAGCTCCGCGTACTTTCCAGAAAGATGACAATGGTCACGAACACGGTCAGAACCCAATTCATATCCACAAATATGACAATGGACTGCATCTTGAAACGCTTGCTCTTCTTCTCTCTCAATTCGCATGGGCTCGATCCAATCCAGTTTCTCTTGAATATATTTCTGCTCTTCTTCTAAACACTTCATAAATTCGTCGACTGCGTCTTCTCCACGATAAACTACAGGCGCTTTACAATACTTCTCATGGTCGGATACAACAATGTAGGAAAATCCACAAGGTTGGTGGTGTTGGTATTTTTCAGTGGAGGATTTTTCAGGATTAGGATTAACTGAGTTGATCTTGGTGGTAAGACTTTCGAAGTCGGCGTAAATCACAAACGGAACTTTCAACTGTTTATGTAGTCTTTAAAGAACAGTTGAGCATTCTCTTCAGTCGGGAGTTCGATGCGTTGAGCTGCATGTTGACAGCAGTGTGGTTCATGCTCTTGAAGCAAGTCTTCGCGGATAAATCCATGAAAGCAATAGCGGCAGTAAAACATCCGTGCTTTATGATGGTTTTGACTGTAGAGCAATTTGTTTAAATTTCTAATGAGGCAGTAATGTCTCGCATTACCTTCAGAGTATAGCAACAAGTCAACATGATTGTTGAAGCGCTCTTTCGTTACGTAGATTGGGAATAGTACTTTATCTTCAAAGCCAATAACGTTAATTGAGATATTGTTCTGCTTTTCGAATCTGTTAATTTTATCAATAGTCACAGGAAATTCAATACCATTAAAATTTAATTCATCTTGAAAATTTTCATAGTGATGTAATCTTTCCGGGTTATTCTTCCAGTGAATAGGATGAAGAGCAGCAAGGACGGCCCACATGAAGCATTTGCTGTCGGAATTCTTAACGTTGATCACTGCTTTCTTTCCTGCAATAGTTCTAGGTAGTGGGACGTAACTGGATCCTTTTACTGGAGTATACTTGGCCATGCAAAGGTCAAGATGAAGGATTTCGTCTAATATCCAACCACTTCCTTCTTTTTGAAATAACACCAGCGACTGGACAATTTTCTGCTTCGCTTCATCCAGTTGATTAGACAGTTCGTGCTGATTAACTGTTTTCATACAGAGACTGCGAAAATGAGGCTCGGTTATTAAATCTTCGCCATCGGGTTTATGTTTTACAAACCGTACTTTAACGTTAACAAACCATTTAATACCCCGTTTCTTTCCCAACTCTTTCGAAAGGTGTTTCAAAATGGGCTTTGTCTTACCACGCAAGAACTGAGACATGTCGTGTTTTTGGTTTTTTCGTGGTCTCAGTTCGATTTTCTTCAAGGAATCTTCAAAAGCTGTTGTTGAACCGCAAGGGTTGTTGTCGTTTTCTTCAACCTGGCTAGCTGTTTCCCCTTTTCCAATTTGAATATCAGCTCGTGCCTTCTTTGGAACTGGACCGCTATCATCTTCATCAGGTCTTCGTATTAAGGGATTTCCTTGACAAGGAATTTGATGTTCCACTAATTTGTCGTGACGGTAGAATTCTTTTCTACAGTTGTTACAGGTATACGTAGTGATCTTTTGATGTCGCTTTTCATGCCGTTTGACAGCATCTCTTCGTGTAAAAGACTCATTGCACTGTTCACAGATAAATAACTTCTTTTCTCCATGGGTAGAGCGTTCGTGGCGAATTAAACTTCTCAACTGAGTGAACTTCTTCGAACAAGTCTTGCAGGCATAATCCATTCTATAGACAGGGTGAAAAAATACTAAATCAATGTAGCAAGCAATTTCACAGCTTGCAAGGGCATAGCAACTACTTGAATGGCGTAATAAAAGTGACTTCGTCACATTTATATATCGTAAATGATTCAGCTGACAACCGCAACAACTTTACTAAACCGTTCGTTGCATGACTTTCCCAAGGGGTACCTCAGATATTTCTTCATAGGTACAGCCAACAAGGGCACAGCAACTACTAGGAATCGGCTTCTCCGTTCGTCATATGACTTTCCCAAGGGGCACCTCAGATATTTCTTCATAGGTACAGCCAACAAGGGCACAGCAACTACTAGGAATCCGCTTCTCCATTCGTTGCATGACTTTCCCAAGGGGCACCTCAGATATTTCTTCATAGGTGCAGGCAGCAAGGGCACAGCAACTACTAGGAATCGACTTCTTTGCACTTATTAAATCATATCAGTTTATGTAATTCGCAATAAAATAAACTATTCAACATCTTACCTTGATGTAACTCTCTTTAACCTCTTTACGCTTTACTCTTTAGCAGCCTCTTGTTGCAGTTTACAATTTCAACTTTGTATTTGCAAAATTTGTTAGATTATATGCAGCTAAAATGCTCCTGCGGCTTGTGGTGCAAACATGAATATTTCGGATCATATGTAATTTTGCGCATGCGTTTAAAGTTTATATTCAAACGCGCTCGATCTTGCCTGCAGTTCAACCATGGGTTGCTAGGATACGGTGTAAATATTATGATATACGCATACATAATTAGAATTCATTGGCTAATCATTGTGTAAAAGCGGCAGAGCGTTAAATTATGATTAATGATGTAACTGCATGAGATCTCTAAAGCCTCTAAAGATCTCTAAACAGATTATAAGCAAATATAAATCACTGGTTTCAATGAGGAGTATAACTATAAAGCCTATAAAGTTTATATATGTATTGAACAACGAAAGCATAAAACGCTTTTACATGGAATGGCCTCTTCTGTAAAAAACCCTTGGTTATACTGCTAAATAATGATAAACATTAAACGAGTGCATTAGCAATGCAAAAATATTAAAAAATTTAACGCAAAATTGGAATAAATTAATAATGTTCAGCCGTTGGTGACGTCACGTGTGGTGCAAGGCGCACCACCCGCACCACCAGACAACTGTGGCTGAGCTTACGAACTTTGGAAAGTCGCTATGACTGATATGTAAAGGGATCTTCTGTTTGAGAAGAATATAGAAATTATGAGTCGTTAACTTCGATGGGAAGTGGAGAATGAGCGATATGGTATTGCTGCGAACCTGACAGATTCTTGGACCCCTGAACAACGCCAAAGTTTCATGAAGGACTGGCGAAACGATGAGTTATTCAACGATAAAGGAGAGCTTGCTTCGGGGTTTGCTGATACTTAGACGCCTGAGCAACAAAGACATCTTTTAACCGATTGACACTGTGTGATAAGTAAACCAGCATTTGTGTAATTTAAGTAAATAGCTGTGAAACAAACATATCCTGCGTATTTACGCTATTGTGCGTATTTACGCTTCTTTGTTTACCCCATTCCTCGCCCCTGCGCGTACTTATATGAATAATAAATTATTGCACAATCATTGTGTAAAAACAGGCAGAGCGTTGAATTATGATTAATTATATAACTGCATGAGATCTCTAAAGCCTCTAAAGATCTCTAAACAGAATATAAGCAATGAGGAGTATAACTATAAAGCCTATAAAGTTTATATACGTATTGAACAACGAAAGCATAAAAAGCTTTTACGTGGAATGGCCTCTTCTGTAATAAACACATGGTTATACTGCTAAATAATGATAAACATTAAACGAGTGCATTAGCAATGCAAAATTATTAAAAAATTTAACGCAAAATTGGAATAAATTAATAATGTTCAGCCGTTGGTGACGTCACGTGTGGTGCAAGGCGCACCACCCGCACCACCCGACGTAGAACCCCCACTCTCTATACTACTCACATTCCAGAATGTTTCCAGAATTAATTGTCAATGTCGCCAGAGGTTTTTTCCGCCTTTCCGCCTTTCCCATTTTTTCCGCCTTTCCCCCCTTTGCGTATTTTTTCACGTGATTTTTAAAAAACCTCTGGGTACCAGGGTAACCACAAAGACATTGTACGAAAAAATTCCTGAAAATATACAGGTAGGTATGGTTTTATTTCTTTCTGCTGATATCCATCAAGGCGATGAACTTTTTAGTAATCATTCTGGAGCCAAGCAATATGCTTTTATGAGTTTATCGGCGCTTCTTACAGCCTGAAATTTTCCCTTATCGTCGTGGTCAAAAATTACATTGAATAATGTCTTATTACAAGGAGACAAAATGTACCTAAAAGCGCTGAATAGTGGCTTTATAATGTTAGAATCGGATGAATATTTTTTGTCTGTGGGAAATTTACCGATTTTTGTGAATGTTTCATATTGCATGAATATGCCAAATGACTTTTCGTACGATTTATGTCGATCAAATCACACCATATGGCCTGGCCATGTACAGGAAAAAAGGTGAAACCCCTTGAGGCACAAAGTAATATTGATCCACCCATTGTGGTGGAGCCCGTTGAGGCAAAAAATGAAAACAAAATTTGTTTCATAACATATGGAACAGAAATTCAAGGTCTTGTTATAACAGATCGAGAAATTGAGTGCCACTACTATGACATTCACACTGCACTGTTAAACATATTTTTAGATGAAAGTTATGCTATTATTATATTAGGTTATATGATGGCCTTGATTAAGGAAACAGATGATTTTTATCTTATTGACTCGCATGCTAGAGATTCTAGTGGCATGCGTGATCATAATGGCACTGCTGTTGTCATGAAATTTTATTATATTCTGGAATTAGAGCAATATTTTTATTCTCTGTCAGTTGGACTACATGCCAACTTATTTGAAATTGTACCTGTGCAATTCAGTATGTGTAAAATGCCTGATCAAAACAATGAATGTGTAAAAGATCGAGAATACCAGACAATGAAACATTCAGTAGAAACTGATCATGATAAACAAGCTATAGACTTAACAAAGTTAATGAGTATAATAAAAGAAAGCAGTCTCATGAAACTGCTTGTGAGAAACAATTAAGGCTTCAAAAAGCTAATGAGTATAAAAAAAGAAAACAGTCAGAAAAAATGACAGTGAGCAAAAACAAAACTTCAAAAAGAAAAGGAGTCTAAAATGAGAAAGCAGTCTGAGGAAACTAATAGTGAGAGAAAAGTGAGACTTCAAGAAGAAAACAAGTGTAAAAAAAAAGAGGCGGTCAGAAGAAACTGACAGGGAAAGGCAAATAAGACTTGACAAAGACAGATTATCTAAAAAACAAAAGCGGGCAAAGCCGCAACACAGAATAAATCAAGAGGATTACTTAAATTTGTTTGATATAGGCAATAATGGTAGAATTGAGGAGCAATGTTGGGCAAAAGCTAATATAAACAAGTTTCATAAGTCAATGCAATACACTGTTGCTCAGTGTACAGTTTGCCATGAGGCATGGCCAATAAAATCTAAACCTAGTTCACCATATATGTGTTCACGATGCTTTAGAGATAGAAAATCTCCTAAAAAATTTTCTTGTGAAAACTTGATAATACCTTCTTATGTTCCAGATGAATTACAAAATTTAACTCAGGTTGAGGAAATGTTAATTTTTCGTGCTTTGCCAATGAGAGTGTATGTTAAACCTGGTGGTCAACGAGGTTATTTGTTATTTCTGTCCAGTTTGCTTGCATTTGTATGTGTTAAACCCAAAACTTATCATCTAAAGGCCATGTTACATTATGCAATTTCTATTGCAACTTCAAATGCAAATTTATTGCAAAGATGTAAAATTTGGGTGTTTTTTGCTAATGCTTTAATGAATTTTGACATCTCAAAACAGTAGCCTAACAACAGCAGTACATCACGACCCATGATATAGTGCTATTGTTTTGCCACCTGTGCTAAAAAATTGCAATTACATTGTACCACCCCAGGTAGCTCAAAAGTATTTGGACACAAATAGTTTTTGGCTACCTGAACTATCACAGAGGAACAATAGACTATTGCTCTATTATTCTTCTGATTGTATTGAAGTTGCAAATAATATGTATTTACGTTGAAGGCAGCAATCTCCTTGCAAGCCTTATTTTCAATGCCCCCCTTAACCAAAATCGTTGGACATACATTTCCATGTCTTTCGCCACATTCTCGAAACTTCCGTCCTCCTATAGAAAAGACAGAAAAAAATCCTTCAGATTGACTTAGTTTGACAAAAGACTTCAGCGTTAAGTAACTTTTCAACCAACGCCGTCGTTGTTTGTCTCAAATTGGTACTGTACTCGTGATTTGTACTCGCTACGGGAAATAAAGTCCTCGTAATTGCTTTGCTATTTAGCAGCGAGGATCAAGCCTGGAGTCGTAAGGACACAAGTGAAAAGAATCTCACCTCAATAAACAGTACCAAGTCATTTTTTCCCTCGTTCTTTTTCTCCTTATCTCCTTCCTTTCTGTCTTTCTTCCCTCCTTTGCTCCGGAGGAGGTGTATGGCAACACTGCCATGGCAACTCCGGAAACTTCATCTAAATATATATCATATAAAAGATATTTGGCACTGATACTCCAATTTTAATCAGCTATATTGTATTTGATCTTACGGAGTGAACTCTCCAATTCTTCGTCATCATCGTTCATGTCTCAACTTATTCAATAATTGTTGCACTTCCCGGCTTTTTTGCTTCTGGCAATTTTGATGATCCCATCCACCATCTGGGCAAAGTTCGTCGTAAATGTATCCACAATACTGGTGGTTGTAATGATTGACGTTATTGGGCGGGAGCATGGGGACGAGAGATATACGAGAAGGAAGCGTGTAAAAGTTTGGGGGACGTTTTGTAGTTTAAAATATAAAGTATAAAATATGAAATCAGAGTGTGTTTAATTATTACAGTGGTTATGTTCAGGATTCTCTCAAACTCTGCGATCATCTTAAGATACAGGAGAGAGAACGTTATATGTACAATTGAGATAACAGTTTCTTGATGATCATGGGGGGTAAAAAGTGTATATAGTTGATATTTTTGTCAATAATGTTGCAAAAAATGAAGAATGAACTATTTACCTCTTTATAATTGAAAAGAGCTGGATATTCCTCCTTTATTTTCGAGAGAGGATTCTTTTCATTGATCATCATCCTTCTGTGAGGGAAGGTCACCTCCATTCTTTTTTTTAATTTGGCAAGTCTGGTGACTTCTTTTTAAGCTCGTTCATTATGGCTGTCCGCTGTTGCAGCATGGAATGCTCGCCTTCACCCTTTGGGAAGGGAGGATCCCAGTTGATACCCCCTCTCTGAAGGGACTTTGCAATGTTCGCCACCTTCTTGTTGTCATTAACTGCCTTCCTTTTCTTGTTCATGACCTCCGGAACCGTTATTGTCTTCCTCTTGTTCCTAAACTTTTCATATATTTGGGCATACCAGGAGTCCCATAAATTGATATGGGGATAAAGTTGATTTGGTTGCATGGCTACTGCATGTCCGCAAATATATTCACGGATACAACATAATTTTTGCGCAAGGAGGTCAAATTTTACTCACATGCCCCGATCCAACACTCTTGTCTTTTAGAACGGGTATCCTTAATTTGATTATCTACAGACAAACTGCGTTAATTGGTCTTGTGTTGGATAACTACCTTTCAACATAAAAAAATTGTCATCTAAGACATCATATAAATTCCTAGTCCATGAGTTACAATTAGTCAGTTCAAACTCTTTGCCAGAAAAATTATATAACTTTTGAAGAATAACTTAATTTATATACCTTGTGAAGAATTATATAACTTATGAACAAGTGAAAAATGACCAACTATAGAGAAAGGTAATATAAAACAATAGAAACTCCGTACGAAGTAAGCATTTTGAAAATTACAATATTCTACGTTGTGACTAGAATATAGTCATTATCAGAAAAAGAATGACAAAATTATTAACGATGATGATTATAACTTTTGTCAAAACGTAAATTATATTTTTCAAAAGGTTTACTTTTTACGTAGTTTCTATTGTCTATTATAATACGTATTTTCTGTAATACTCAGTATTTTCTGTAATAGTAATGTATAAGTGCAAGGACACCCGCACACTTTCTTTGGGGTTTCAATTTGAGGGCACATTTAGTACATTGGTACTGAATATAAAAGACAATTAACAGCTTGCCCTGAACACAATAAACACTGGCACCCGGGGAAAGTCAACATCACAGCCGGACGTTCAAAGCACGCTCAGTTGCAGGCGACTGATTTACGATGTCACTGGAGAGTTCACAAAGATTCCCAATTCAAAAGCACAGCTGAAACCTTGAAACATTTAAAATTTGCACAAAAGGCCAATAATGCACAAAAATGAAATAACCCACAAGCCCTCGCCCCATTGAAGTCTCACTTGCTATCATCAATTTCCTTGACCTTAAAAAAGTGGCACGTGCAATTTTTCTGCAGAAACGTTTTTACATTTGCGCGCACTTAGGGATTGCCTCTAGTCACCTTTCTTAGTTCTTTACTTTCGAAGATCACGAACGATTCTCTTTAAAAATAAAAGAAAGGGTTTTGATTAGTAAAGCAATAATTTGGAATCTACAGTACTACACATCCAGGGAGGCAATACTAGGCAGGAAACTGTGTGGACTTATATATATATTTCATTTTTCAAGTTCAATTAGTTCATTTTCTTCAGCTATAGACCCTTTGCACATGATGTCACATTAGGGATCAGGAGGACAAATTAACGAAGCATTAATAGCAAAAACGTAAATTTTGGCTAAAATACACAAATATTTAGCTACTAGTGTGAGAAACTTTGTTTCGTTAACTGTTTTTGACCGCTATATAAACATTCACCGCTCGCGTAACGATTATTTTTAGTGAAGCAAGGAAACATCTTGAGGACAACTTTTAATGATTATGACGTCAGTTTAAGGGTCTAAAGACACGTGTATTCGTTATGTGAGGTGTATACTTGTATACACGGACTATTTAGACTGAAATACGAACAGTCGTTGCAACAATCCGTAGGCGTAGCATTTTTTGTCTGCCCTCTCCATTGACTTTGTTGAAATACCACACGGGACAACCATTGATCAGCAAAATTAATACAATCGTGCACCTGGCTTTATCATGTCACGAGTTCGTAACACAATATCAAATCTCTTCGTTGAAAAATTTCACAAGTTCAAGGAAGGTTTGCAAGCACGCTATGCTAATAGTACCTATATTTGCCTGTAGAGCAGGGTTCCACAACTTATTTGCATATGGCTGTCGTCAAAGGGGCATGGCAATGAGAAGAGTAAAAAAATTTTGAAAAGAATGCATAACCAGCTGATCTGAGATCACGACGTCATAAGGCGTCTCGACATAACTGAATTATCATACGCCTGGTTTTATTTGTCCTTATTCTCCTAACTAATAGAATAAAGGGCGAAAAATTTGAATTCTAATTTACAGTTGCGAAAAAATAAGCGTGTTTTCGCCTAAATATAATAAAATTACTTGATATTTTCGAGTCGAAGTCATATGCAATGAGGAAATGATAATTCAGTTTTGTCGAAGATCTGGCTTCTGATTGGTTGATTTTTATACCTATGCAGATCAGCTGGCCAATATATCTAATACACAGATCCCTCTCTCTCTCTCTCGTGGTTGTCATTTGAAAGAAAATTTCATCCCATTGTGGAAGCTTTGCTATAGAGAGCAATCTGAAATATAGTTTTGCATAAACTAACCTTACACGAGGTCATATTTCCTCAGAAAGCACCCTTTTCCCCAAGGATTTTCGCTCTAAAGCAATAACAAATACATTGCATGAGTTACAGGAAGGTTATGACGGCAAAACTAGTCAAATATTGAGAAGATTTAGGCCGCAAAAAGCGGACAAAATCAGCGGCAAATTTTAGCAACCGGCAATGCAAACGTTTGCCGTTTGGGTTCAAGAAAAGGCGTTGATCCATAGCGGAATAGCGGACGGAGTACATTTAGAAATCATTTATTTAATACCTGTAGTCACCAACAACAACATGGCTAACAAGATAGACGTCTTGTTAATTGAACATGAAACGTTCGCTTCTCTTGTAGTTTCTTTTGCCGAACTTGAGGCGTAACATCTAGCCCCAACAAGAAAATGTTCAAGAATGGCTTTCTGCGTAAAAGCATGAAGTTTATGATTCAAGTTTCCCTTCACGTCATCAAAATTCTCGGCTCTGATTGGCCGAATAGGCAAAGGAATTCGTGTTATTGTTTTTAATTGCACGAGAGCCTGAGAGACAGCTGGCATGCTTTACAAAAATTTCATAAGAAAGAGTTTGAAGCTCGTTCTTTAAACAATGAAAAAGATTATGCATATGACACCCATTTCACATACACCAAAAAGATCGAAATACAGGGTGTATAAAAAAGAAGACCTTTAGAAATTAAACTACTGTTATAATTTAAACGCCCTGTCACTACGCTAAGTCCTTTGATGCATGATGTGTAAAATATTGCTAGCTTTTTGCATATATTACATCTCTTTGTTACAAACACAAAAAGCCTTTCTGCTCCTGGGAATTTGACTTAACTTCTAAAAGCAAAATTTGGCAGAATAATTCCGTAGTCAAAAAAAAGTTTTGAGAAAGGTTCTCTTAAATCCACCGCTTAAAAGCACAACCCTGAACAACGCCATTGCGAAATTAATGAGCAGTAATAATTCGTGCCATGCATTATTTTGTTTTATTCGATTCTGCACGTTTGTGCACCCGTGGGCTTGACAGGCATTTAATAAGAAATACTGATCGGTTAAATTTTGGCAATATTCTGTGATGCACATAGATACACTTACTTTTGAGCGGACGAAACAAAGCGCACAGAAGCTAACTGATGTTAAGGTTTGATCCACAGCCAAATATGTATATATACATATGATTTCGGATATCGCTTCAAATTTTGTGTGGTGTTTCAAAGACGGAGCAATCACGAATGTATATAGTCGCAATATAGTATATCAGTTGTAATATCACTTCAGCTTTTGTGCGGTGTTTTGAGAGCAGAGCAATGGTAAAAGTTAATAAAAGTTTTTTAACTTCTTGCAGTGCGACACAGCGCAAGCATTATTTGCGCGTTTTAGGCCGTTTAGTGTAATATATTCCTATATAGGCAGGCAATGATAAAAGTTAATAATAAAAGGTTTTTTTTTAACTTCAGTGCGACACAGCGCTAGCCGATTATTTGCGCGTTTTGGGCCGTTTATTCTATATTCCGATATAGGCAGGCAATGATAAAAGTTAATAATAAAAGTTTTTTAACTTCAGTGCGACGCTGCGCTTGCATTATTTGCGCGGTTTCAGCCGTTTAGTCTTTATTCATTAGGAAACGGTGTCATATTCAAGTGGATACGAATGGTAAATAAGCAAATTCCATGGCTGCGAATGGTACGAATGGTACCATTTGTAAGGTCAATTAGGCGTGCATGCACAAGACTTTCAGCTAAAAGACAAAACAAAAATCGCAGCATGACACAATTGACGAAACGAAACTGACTTTCATACCAATGGTAATTTCCTTTTTACCGTTGATATACACATTCGTGTGCATATTTACGAAACGAAAATATATAGACTACCGACGGTACCGGTATGATTGGTATATGTATTTGCTGCAGTATTGGACAAGCATGTGTGAAATTAATACTACCAGTGTTTTAATTATTGTACTATAGTATTACAATCGTTGAACATTAGACTCTAAATCTCATAAACGGTCATCATTTCATAACAAAACATGAATTAGAACGATCTCAGCTAGACCTGGAAAGCGGGATCATGCTTTAAAATTACATGAAACTTTTTCTAGTATCAAAAATGTATGTGTTCTTATATTTTAAGTATTCTATCTCAATAGAAATTTGAATAAAATTTCCCGATCTGGCCTCATAAGTCCTCCATTCAAGATCGGATTTACATCACTCTGTTTACTAGACAACTCTACTCGGTATTTTATGAATATCTTGCTCAATAACGTGTAGATATATGCCTCTGCTACTCGCCTTCCTAAACACATTCTCACACCGTGACCGAATGGCAATGAACCGAGCGGATCAAAACTCTTCACATTTCCAGTATCAAGATCACGAAGCCATCTTTCTGGCACAAACTGCTTTGCATCTTCGCCAAAATAGCGCTCATCAATCGACCCTAAATGATTTTGAAACAGGATATTTACTCCTGCTGGTATGTGATAACCATGAAGCTCGATATCTTGGGTGAATACGCGGCTGAAAATGGAAGCGACTGGGTGCAGGCGTAGCGACTCTTTCAAGGCTGCTTTGAGGTACGAGACGGTCTTATTAACGGATATATCTTCGTGCGAATCAAAGGGTTTTAGTTCTTGATAAAGTTTCTCTTGTTTGTCTGGATTTCGAGAGAGTAAGTATAGGAGCCACAACGATGTCGTACTGATGGTATCAACTCCAGCCGCCATTAAACCACAAAGCATAGTGAGACTTTCTTCTGTCAATTTCCGTTTCGCAAATACATGATCAGCGACCGACGTCGTTTTTTCAATCGGGTCTTCCCCACTCTTCGACTCTCTTTTTTTGGACAATTTGATGTAGGACTCATGCATTGTATTCACATTCCTCTTTGCTGCATAATATGCTGGTGTCGGTATATACTTGTGAAATGGACCCATATCAATGAGAACTCCAACGTTATCGTGCATTTTGTAGGCTGCCTCAAAAAACACGAGAACATCTGCATCTGGTGTTTTCTCATAGAAGCCAAGGCGTCGATTAAACAGGAATGAAGAGTTTGACTCCACGCCCCAATAAGAAAGTTCCCTTTCAATGTTGTGTATTGTTCCATTTTGATCTCTAAGATGGTGTAATCGCTCAACGAAGTCGTTGGCCACAGCATTGATCATGGATATTCTTTCATTGATCTCTTTGGGTCGCAAAAACATCGGCGATAGCAATGATCGATCCGCATACCACTCGTCATAATCACAAGATAGGATCCCAGTCACATTTCTGCCAAATACCGCCGTAATTGCCTCTAAGCCAGCTCTCATTGGGAAATTTGCTTCGATCTTTAAAACCGTAGCCAAGGAATCTACATCGTAAAAGTTCACAATGTCCATGTCCAGTATTTTCTCTCGATATATTGGGCCGAACTTTTTGAAACGTTTCGTTACTTTTTCGTAATGCGTTCCCTTACCAAACGTATAACCCAGGATATTTGAAATCGTTCCTTTTGGGCCAGGTATTGCAGAGAATGGCAATGTTTCGTTTTCGTTTGATAGCGTAGGCATCTCAGATGCTAACCTACGTATCATTTGCATTGAACCGCACGTAATTAGCCGACATTTGACGTTGAAGAAACTTGAAATTGAAGATAAAAACCTCATTGCTGTTTTTTCGTGTTCCAGTCTAATCAAGCAGTGCGAAGAAAAGAATACACGCAAAACCTGGCGTCACAACTGCACTTCACTCGATGAACATCGTTTGTTTTTAGATTTCTCGCACGTTTAGTCTATCCCTATACAGTAGGCTTGCACGGTGTCATATTCGAGTGGATACGAATGGTACGGATGGTACGAGTATCAGGGTCATTTGGCGCGATGCATGCATTTAAAACCGTACTCTGCAGGAGATAAGATAATTCAAAAGTCGCAACATGACGCAATTGACGTAGTGAAAACTTTTATAGCTACCGTAATTTTCCTACTATACCACTTGTATACATTCGTGGCGCGTACTCACAAAACTAAAATATAGAATATATACCCATGGTAGCTAAGATAAAATTGTCCGCGCGGCTACAGTATAGGATATATGTTTACAAGCGTTTGCTCAAGTTAAATGGAGTGTTTTACAA
Organism: Dendronephthya gigantea; assembly: GCF_004324835.1. NCBI lineage: Eukaryota > Metazoa > Cnidaria > Anthozoa > Malacalcyonacea > Nephtheidae > Dendronephthya > Dendronephthya gigantea. The sequence continues at coordinate 85,994 of NW_021163013.1, forward strand.
GTGGAAAAAGTTTATAAATTAAGAAGATTGCATGCTTGGTGCATGGCAGCTAGTGCGTGGGCATTGCAAGAACAGCGCAGGTTAGCTTGGAAGGACGGTTTTAAGAGGGGAAAGAGAGTTGAGGAGTCGATTCCCTATCCCCATTTTAGCATACAACATAATCGGCTATTACTAAATTTTGAATGATTGTATGAACTAAATCGAATACAAAAAATATGCGTCAGACGCAAGTTTTGATTTGAGTACAAATACTTGATAGAGTACGCATAATAAAACGCACTATTATTGCACTTTTTGTTAGCGTAACGTGTCGTATGCCAGGAAATAGTTCTCATGCATCCGCAGCCGATGTAAAGCGCAAAGAAACTGGATGAACCGCTGAAGTTATCACGGAGAAGCAAGAAGTTGAATGAGCCGCTGAACGCGAATAAGATGGTCACAAATATGTCACATGCGAACACCACTTATTTCGATTGACCAAAATTAAGATTGGCCGCGTGGGAGAATAGTCTTTTGCGAAAAAAAAAGACTCTCTCGGTTTAGTTCGTGTTATTAAATTATTCACTTTGTCAAATCAGAAATTTTAAGAAATTAATAAACTGGTGGAAAAATGGCTAATATGAAGAGGAAACGTGGCGCATGTTGTTTGCATTTTTTGGTGGTACATAGCTTTTACGGGAAAGTGTTTGAAAGAAAATAAACAGTGCAATAGCAATATGCCATTTATATTGACTCAGTTTATGAAGTAGGCATCGCAGACCTGATTCTATATAAATTATATAAAAATATAACTTGTGTAAAAACAATTTGAGAAATATTCATTAAGGTTTCACCCGGAGGAAAGGTCATGCAACTGTCTTTTTATAGACTGACTAAATATGTAAAAAAACAAGTAAAAAAAAGAATTCTCAAAACGGTCATCATTTAAAAACAAAACATGAATTAGAACGATCTCAGCTAGACCTCGAAAGCGGGATCATGCTTTAAAATTACATGAAACTTTTTCTAGTATCAAAAATGTATGTGTTCATATATTTTAAGTATTCTATCTCAATAGAAATTTGAATAAAATTTCCCGATCTGGCCTCATAAGTCCTCCATTCAAGATCGGATTTACATCACTCTGTTTACTAGACAACTCTACTCGGTATTTCATGAATATCTTGCTCAATAACGTGTAGATATATGCCTCTGCTACTCGCCGTCCTAAACACATTCTCACACCGTGACCGAATGGCAATGAACCGAGGGGATCAAAACTCTTTACATTTTCAGTATCAAGATCACGAAGCCATCTTTCTGGCACAAACTGCTTTGCATCTTCGCCAAAATAGCGCTCATCAATCGACCCTAAATGATTTTGAAACAGGATGTTTACTCCTGCTGGTATGTGATAACCATGAAGCTCGATATCTTGGGTGAATACGCGGCTGAAAATGGAAGCGACTGGGTGCAGGCGTAACGACTCTTTCAAGATTGCTTTGAGGTACGAGGCGGTTTTATTAACGGATATATCTTCGTCAGAATCCAAGGGTTTTAGTTCCTGATAGAGTTTCTCTTGTTTGTCTGGATTTCGAGAGAGTAAGTATAGGAGCCACAACGATGTCGTACTGATGGTATCAACTCCAGCAGCCATTAAACCAGCAAGCATAGTGAGACTTTCTTTTGTCAATTTCCGTTTCGCAAATACATGATCAGCAACCGACGTCGTTTTTTCAATCGCGTCTTCCCCACTCTTCGCCTCTCTTTTTTTGGACAATTTGATGTAGGACTCATGCATTGTATTCATATTCCGCTTTGCTGCATAATATGCTGGTGTCGGTATATACTTGTGAAATGGACCCATATCAATGAGAAATCCAACGTTATCCTTCATTTTGCAGGCTGCCTCGAAAAACACGAGAACATCTGCATCTGGTGTTTTCTCATAGAAGCCAAGGCGTCGATTAAACAGGAATGAAGAGTTTGACTCAACGCTCCAATAAGAAAGTTCCCTTTCAATGTTGTGTATTGTTCCATTTGATCTCTAAGATGTGTGTAATCGCTCAACGAAGTCGTTGGCCACAGCATTGATCATGGATATTCTTTCATTGATCTCTTTGGGTCGCAAAACATCGGCGATAGCAATGATCGATCCGCATACCACTCGTCATAATCACAAGATAGGATCCCAGTCACATTTCTGCCAAACACCGTCATAATTGACTCTAAGCCAGCTCTCATTGGGAAATTTGCTTCGATCTTTAAAACCGTAGCCAAGAATCTCATCGTAAAAGTTCACAATTTCCATGTCCAGTATTTCTCTCGATATATTGGGCCGAACTTTTGAAACGTTTCGTTACTTTTTCGTAATGCGTTCCCTTACCAAACGTATACCCAGGATATTTGAAATCGTTCCTTTTGGGCCAGGTATTGCAGAGAATGGCAATGTTTCGTTTTCGTTTGATAGCGTAGCATGTCAGATGCTAACCTACGTATCATTTGCATTGAACACGTGCGTATTAGCCGACATTTAACGTTGAAGAAACTTGAAATTGAAGATAAAAACCTCATTGCTGTTTTCGTGTTCCAGTCTAATCAGCAGTGCGAAGAAAAGAATACACGCAAAACTCGCGTCACAACTGCACTTCACTCGATGAACATCGTTTGTTTTTTAGATTTTTCGCACGTTTATAGTCTATTCTCTACAGTAGGCTTGCACGGTGTCATATTCGAGTGGATACGAATGGTACGGATGGTACGAGTAGCAGGGTCATTTGGCGCGATGCATGCATTTAAAACCGTACTCTGCAGGAGATAAGATAATTCAAAAGTCGCAACATGACGCAATTGACGTAGCGAAACTTTTATAGCTACCGTAATTTTCCTACTATACCACTTGTATACATTCGCGGCGCGTACTCTCAAAACTAAAATATAGAATTATCATGGTAGCTAAGATAAATTGTCCGCCGCGGCTACAGTAAAGGATATGTGTTTTACAAGCGTTTGCAAGCGTTTGCTCAAGTTAAATGAAGTGTTTTAAAAGTTTATAAATTAAGAAGATTGCATGCTTGGTGCATGGCAGCTAGTGCGTGGGCATTGCAAGAATAGCGCAGGTTAGCTTGGAAGGACGGCTTTAAGAGGGGAATAAAGAGTTGAGGAGTCGATTACCTATCCCCATTTTAGCATGCAACATAATCGGCTATATTACTAAATTTTTGAATGATTGTATGAACTAGATCGAATACAGAAAATATGCGTCAGACGCAAGTTTTGATTTGAGTACAAATACTTGATAGAGTACGCATAGTAAAACGCACTATTTTTGCACTTTTTGTTAGCGTAACGTGTCGTATGCCAGAAAAAAGTCCTCACCCACAGCCGATATGCGCAAAGAAACTGGAAGTCGAATGAAACCGCTGAAGTATCACGAAGAAGCAGGAAGTCGAATGAGCCGCTGAACGCGAATAAGATGGTCACAAATATGTCATATGCGAACACCACTTATTTCGATTGACCAAAAATAAGATTGGCCGCGTGGGAGAATAAGTCTTTTGCGAAAAAAAAGACTCTCTCGGTTTAGTTCGTGTGATAAATTATTCACTTTTGTCAAGTCAGAAATTTTAAGAAATTAATAAACTGGTGGGAAAATTGCTAATATGAAGAGGAAACGTGGCCCATGTTGTTTGCATTTTTTGGTGGTACGTAGCTTTTACGGGAAAGGTGTTTGAAAGAAATAAACAGTGCAATAGCAATATGCCATTTTATATTTTCAATCGATATTATCTACTATATTACACGCGTTATTATTATTATAAGAATTTTTTAAAGTTTATTTATCGCAATCATATCGGCACAAACATTTTCAATCGTCAACAGGAAGGATATATAACTTCAGTTATGAAAGTAGGCATCGCAGACCCCATTCTAAATAAATTATATAAAAATATAACTTGTATAAAAAAAATTGAGAAAATATTCATAAAGGTTTCAACCGGAGGAAAGGTCATGCAAAAAAACAAGTAAAAAAGAATAATTCTTTATGCACCAGACCTGATTTTTACTGCAAAGCACCTGCTTATTGGAGTAGTTTTCTTGCACACATCGGTGAGTCGCAGATTATAATGGATAGCCGTTTTTGTGTCCATCTTCTCTGAAAGAATTGTTGTTAATAACGGTTAGTTTTTCAATATGCTAGCTGTGGCGGAAATTGGTGTAAACCTGTAAATATTTATGTCACAATTTATACTGCATTTGAGAGAACATTGAATACCAAGAGCACAGTAAAATGGGAAGTTAAAGCTGTTTTAACCGCTTTCTACACAATACACGCACTCACGCAGTGGCGTCGCCAGCTCGAAAAGTTGGAGTGGCGCGGAGGCGGGACATATTCAAATATTCGTGCTCTACATTATCCATTTCTTTTCAAATTGGCTGTTTTTACAGTTTGTGAACATTAATATATGAATATGTCTCCCCCCTTCACTTAACGATGCTGGAGACGCCGCTGAATATACGGTTGCAAATAGCTAATGACAAGCCGCTTGAAAACACTCATATTCTCTATTTAAGGTTCGAAAGATGCAAGGCAGGACTTCAGGTATTTCCAGACTTTAATATCCAAAAAATATCTTATATGATATAATATGATCATGATGCGTTCAGTTTACTATAAATGTCGCACCCCAAAGCGTTTGTAAGATGTTAATCAATTATTGGACGAGCTTGAGCAAAATACGTGATTGTCGGTGGCGAGCAGATCCATTATTTGTCGATGCCGAAGACAGAGGCAAATAATGATCTGCGAACCACCGATAAATCACGAATTTTAGGGGAACCGAGCTCAATAATTGTTTTATCATTATCATTATCTTATTAATTTTTGGTATTTTCCGCGTTTTTTTCTTAGAGTAAGCAATACAACTCATTTTCTGAAAGTTCGGCAAAGCGAGTCGCCGTTATACTGTATTGTTTACAAAATTGAAGCCAATCCGCAAGCTCAGAGTATTATTTGCACACAGTTACCTGCAGGTAAATTAACCAATCAAAATTGAGAACGATAAGTGAATGATAAATATTATAATATTCATTTTTTGTAAACTTACGTTCTGATTGGTCGATTTGTATCACGTGAGTGAATTTCATATAGCAACAACGCCAGGCAGTGCCGTTATAGGATTTATTGCACGATCAAATGGCGGCATAAAACAAAAATTGCCGAACTTAGTGAAGAAGAAATTAATGTAATTATAGATAAATCAACACGGAAAAATACTAAACGGGGAACCGGATAGGGTGTTTTAGTATTTAAAGGTATGCATGTGTTGTTTATTTAAGTTTTAAAATGATATAAAGTCTTTACGAGTTTACTCAAAATGAATATTAAAAGCATTAAAGCACTCTTTGTTTGTGTATTATCGGGTTTTACATGCACTCGTTCACAAACAAGGAACTCGAAGTTCAATACTGCACTCGGCTTCGCCTCGTGGAGTATTGAACTTCTCGTTCCTTGTTTGTGAACTCGTGCATGTAAAACCGATAATGCACTCACAGAGTGCTTTATCCTTATTATTATACATTATAGTAGTAAAAGCAATTTGATTGGCTAATAGTTGACAGATAAATCGCGCAATCACGCAAAATTCAGTTATCTGCTAGCAGATAACTGAGTTATCTGCAATTGAGCCTGCGGTGGTTAACAAGCGGTATTCACTTAAACGTATTTTTGGATGTTGCCATTAAATAAGGTTTTTCATTCGTTCATACTATGTTTATTATTCTTCAAATGTATAATAAAACAATTATTGAATTCGGTTTTTGTGATATGCAGACTTATCACTTATCAAGGTCGAGGTAAGCGTTAATTGTTTATTATGAGTATTATTTTTGCACATATAACTTATCTTGCTACATTAACTTAGATTCAGATTGTTCGGATGTGCCCTTCTTTCAATTTTTTATTGAAATTCAATGGAGAAGTAGCGTAATTTCGGGAAGAAAAGCAACGCGGCTTGAAAATAGCCTAATACTAACCTAATACTATTGGGGCCTAATACTAACCTAATACTATTGGGGCGCGGTCCTGAAGTTTATTGATTAACCGCGATTAATTTTGCTTTATTAATTATTTATAAAAACATACATGAAAACAATATTATACCTTTCTATGGCACCAATTTCGTTGTCTTCATTCGAATAGTTTTCACGGAGTTTTCTTGCATCTGTAAATATGAAGCATCCAAGCGCAAGGACGAAAATAACGATCTAAAAACAAACAGCGGTAAACTGAAAAATAGTCGACTTTTACCATTTAGGAAGTCAGGTTTGAAACTGTTAAATAAATAAATAAAAAAATAAACCGACTGAACACAAATAGCTGAAGCATTGTCCAAAATATAATTCTAAGCCGACTAAACGAAAAAAAATTTCGTTTCGACCCCAAATCTCACGGAAACAACAATGAATAGTTAACGACAATTCAATTATCAAGTGATACCCGAGGCTCACGGGAAAATTTAGAACCGAGCTTGAATTCACACAATTTCCCAATTGCCCTTGTGACGACGTAGAATCAGTCAACAACCTGTTTTCATCCTTTTCTCTCAAATAAAAAATAGCAATTATACAAGATATTGTACTTGGTAATTCAGCCTTATAGCTGATAAAAAGGGCATATTGAGTTTAAATACCTTAAACATCTTTCACAGTTCTTTAACGATCTTGCCTCTCCTCGTCTGGTATCAACTTCAGCAGTCTTTGATGAAAATTGGAAAGAATGAGAAATAAAGCGTCGTTAACGTTTTTATATCTTAGCATGTGAGTTGGCGTAAGGACGCATGCCTCATTGCAGCTGTAACTTCAAATACAGGTACGTACACGATTGCGCAAATAAAGCTGTGCACCCTTGTGCATCTACTATATTTTCAGTAAAGTGTTCTGTTTTTGTGGATGGAAAAAAGGTCTGAAAATTCACTCTTTGAAAGTAGGCGTTGCATGCATATCCTGATTCAAATAACGAAACTGACTATATTAAAATATCTAGCAAAATTAAATACAACAGTGTAGATGTATATCTAATACGCAGTTTTGTGCATAATATACTAGTAATTTCCAACTATTTTAATTCAGACTGCTTCACTTTCTGGTACACCTTGATCTGCAATATTTTTAGCAATTATATGTAGTTATACTCTGAATGGGGAAGTCATAAGTTTGCCCCTCGCATAAATTTACCGATGTGAGGGCTTTCTCAGGTGAAGACGCGTAATTAACGCGAAATTTCGTAATTAATATAAATTTTCGTAATAGAATATGAATATCTAGCTTAATTTAATAAAACAGTGTACATATTAAGTATATCTAATTTGTAGTTTTGTACATATTTATATATCTAGTATTCTCCATTATTTTAATTGAGGCTGCATGCTAAGTTTTATTTAGCTGAGCTTGCTAACTAAAGCTTAGCAATTATGTAATTCATCTGAAGGGGAAGTCAAGTTTATCCCAAGCAACTGCGTAACAATGTGGGGCTCTCCCACTTGAAACTGTTCAAATTTTCGTCAAAAAGAATTTTTTGTCCTTCTTTAACCTTCTTTGTGCTCTAGCTCTCTTTAGCTGCTATTCATTTTTAAAGTGAAGTTTCGCGCTCTTATGCGAGTTGAAGTGTTTGGCGTGTAAAGGCTCGGGCTCGAGAGGGTCAATGGATTGTTTTTTTGGATGTAAGTTCGAGAAAAAGTTGGCGTTGCTTCCTGCATGCCAATTTAGGACATGTGATAATTATTTATGTGAGAATTTAAGATGTGTGATAATTTATAAAGTTTCCCTTTGCAATTCCCATCTTTTACTTTTTCGACAGATTTCTTTCTATTAAAGGGCAATAATATAACCCCCAAAATAAAGTCGTAAATCTGTAGATAAATTTCTGGGTAAAAAGGATCGGTATGGATATGCACTAACAACACAGCAAATTATCGCGTCCTGTTCTGATCACGATTGCGTTGGTCGGTAAACATAATTATATCAGCACACGGAACAATAAATTATACAAAAGTAGAATTTCAATTGATCAGGAGTTTTGAAAAGTTTTGAATTTTCATTAAGTCGAAGTTCTAAGATGCCCTAAAAATAGGGAATTATTAGTTGTGTACTCATGCAAGGGCGCTGGGCGTAGCGTGGCCTTGTTAACTGGGGTTGCAACCCTAAAGTTTTACACGTGGCACTTTGAGCGTGTCTAAAGAAAGCTTATAGACAATCAACAAGACGTAATATAGGATAGGAAGTTTTGGCTAAATGCCATAAATGTTATGTGTTTTAGACCGTGTATATAACATAATTATTGTTACGACATGCATTACATGCAAAACTTTGAGAATCTAGCTTTTTTATCACTTTATAAAAGATTTATCAACAAACGAGTGAGACGGCTTGTCAAATTATCGCAGGCAGCTAAGCAGGTTTAGCAAAATTATAACTTTATCGACGCTTGTGGCTGTTGTCGACCGACGTCGCGTTTAGCCGACCACAAAATGCTGGAAAATTGTTAAATTTGGATGTCTTGCATTTACTGACTTTATACACTGGCTTACTCTTTAAACATATATAGTAAATTACCTTAGCTCGGAATAATGATAATTTATCATTAAATTGATATTTTATTAATTATTATTTAGTTTATGATTTATTACAAGATAATCGCATTATAATCGCATGAATGATTCTTTCCGGGAAAAAATCTAGTATTCTTTATTTGGGTTCTATTTTTTTTTGGAACACCCTAAAATTATAAGAATCGAGTAATTGCATGTCAAGCGGAGTAAAAATCTAAAGCCTTAGAATACAATAAATTATTCACGACGGACCGACGGTTGTTTGACTTGTTAGTCAAATATTTGACTTTAAATAAGCTACGGGAAAGCTACGTTAAAATAGCCATATAAACGTTTTATTTGTGCTAAGAACGTTTGATGTCCGGGATAATAATGCAGTTTCATATGTGCTGTCAAACAGCTTTAACTTTTCCAGGTTTAATTCATGCATGTCGTCAAGAAGTCGTGAAAATGCCCTATTTGAAGGCGTTGTTCGCATTGTTAATGTGTATTGGGACCAGAAGTTATGCATATATGCATAGCCTATTGCCTTTTGTGTGGTGTCTTCTGTTTTGCTAGGACGCGTCGTGAATCGTATAAACTTCCTAATAGAAGAAAAGCGACGCGCTCTTTGGTACTTTTACACCTGAATAAACTGAAATGAAGTTTCAATGTTGTACCTGCATAAAACTTCGTTGAAAATATTAGGAAGGATATTAGGACATCGTTTTTGCTAGTGGGTGTATATATAAATATATGTATATCGTTGGACATCTGTCTTGCAAATTTCGTTGATGTCACGGTAAGGCGACAGTATAAATTGACAGTATAAATTTGCTCGGCATAATGGTCAAAGAAGAACGCAAAACTGCATGTGTTTAACGAAAATGTGGGCAGTTTCACCTCAGAGAGCCCCCATATTGTTAAACCAACGCGCGGAGCACACTTGACTTCCCCTTCAGATTATAATTGGTTGTTGCCAAAAAAATTGCAAATTAAACTGTACTATAATGCAAAGCAGTCTCAATTTAAATAATGGATGTACACTGTTGTATTTAATTCAAAAACAAAAATAGAACACTTCACCTAAAATAGTACAGATGCACAACGGCGCACATGCAGCTTTATTTGTACTGCAACGACGCGTGCGTCTTTACGCGACTCACCGCACACTGGAGATATAAAAACGACGCTCAATTTCTCATTCCTTCCAATTCTCATCAAAGACTGCTGCAGTTGATACCAGACGAAGAAAGGCAAGATCGTTCAAGAATCGTAAGGGATGTTTAAGCTATTTAAACTCAATGTGCACTTTTTATCTGCTATGAGGCTGAATTATACCACGTGTAATGTCTTCTAATTGCTATTTTTTATTTTTTTCCTGCATGAACAACAAGTGCATCAGAAAACAGTGAGAATGGTTGAAAGATCCAAAGTGTTCTCGAGGGCAAACTGAATTAATTAAAGCACAGTCCTAAATCAGCCAGGGTCCTGTGTGAACCTTGGGTATCGCTTGATTATTGAACTGTTGGATGTTTAATATTCCTTCTTCTTACCATGAGAGAAAGAAAAAAAGCTAGGTTTTTGACTTTTGAGATCGAAACGCGATTAGTCGTTTTCGCTTATAATCAGTGTTTGACTTCCCAAACGTTGTTAAAATGAACTAGTGTTTGCTATTTGTTTTCATGCAGATCGTTGTTTTTGTTGTTGCACTTGAATGCCTCATATTTACCGCAATGCAAGAAAACTAGCTCAAACGATACTTTTAGAATGAAGACAACGTAATTGGTGAAATAAACAGGTGTATTGTTTCCATGTATGTTTTTATTAATAATTCATATAGAAAAAAAGAACTCACAGTCAGATATACGTAGGATATTTTTGGATTATTGTACCGGGCGTCCTTTGAACTTTGAATTTATAAGTAAATTTGAGAACGATTTGCCATTTTTGCAAGAAAATAATTCGAAAATCGTTGACCACTCTGAGTCTGTGACATTGGTTTTTGTATAGTGGATTTTTCTTTACAATGCCACCGCTTTCATAATCAGGCTTTTGTAATCAGTCCTTCTTCGTCGGCCATGTTTTCAATTTCAATTTTCCATCTAGCAAATGAGCTCGTATATTATATACACGGAGTAGCATTGCAACCACGTAATGTTAGTTCGCCATTCCAAATGACGCAGTCCATCCTGAGGCCAGCCGCGTATTTTTAGATTGCCAATCCGAATGATGCAGTCCAGCCTGAGTCCATCCGTGTCATGTTGGTTTGCCATTCCGAATGAGGCAGTCTAGACTAAGTCCAGCCGCGTAATGTTAGTTCGCTATACTGAATGACGCAATCCAAGCTGAGTCCAGCCGCGCGTATTGTTAGATCTCCATACTGAATGAGGCAGTTTAGACTGAGTTCAGCCACGTGTTGTTAGTTCGCCATTCTGAATGACGCAATCCAAACTGAGTCCAGCCACGTAATGTTAGTTTGCCATACTGAATGAGGCAGTCCAGCCTGAGTGCAGCCACGTAATGTTAGTTTGCCATACTGAATGAGGCAGTCCAGCCTGAGTGCAGCCACGTAATGTTAGTTCGCCATTTTGAATGACGCTGTCCAGCCTGAGTGCAGCCACGTAATGTTAGTTCGCCATTTTGAATGACGCAGTCCAGCCTGAGTCCAGCCACGTAATGTTAGTTTGCCATACTGAATGAGGCAGTCCAGCCTGAGTGCAGCCACGTAATGTTAGTTTGCCATACTGAATGACGCAGTCCAGCCTGAGTGCAGCCACGTAATGTTAGTTTGCCATACTGAATGAGGCAGTCCAGCCTGAGTGCAGCCACGTAATGTTAGTTCGCCATTTTGAATGACGCAGTCCAGCCTGAGTGCAGCCACGTAATGTTAGTTCGCCATTTTGAATGACGCAGTCCAGCCTGAGTCCAGCCACGTAATGTTAGTTTGCCATTCCGAATGACGCAGTCCAGCCTCACTGCGTAATGTTAGTTTGCCATACTGAATGAGGCAGTCCATGCAGCCTAAGTCCAGCTGCGTAATGTTAGTTCGCCATTCTGAATGACGCAATCCAAGCTGAGTCCAGCCGCGTAATGTTAGATCGTCATTCTGAATGACGCAGTCCAGCCTAAGTCCAGCCACGTAATGTTTAGATCGCCATTCTGAATGACGCAATCCAAGCTGAGTCCAGCCGCGTAATGTTAGATCGTCATTCTGAATGACGCAGTCCAGCCTAAGTCCAGCCACGTAATGTTAGATCGCCATTCTGAATGAGGCAGTCCAGCGTGAGTGCAACCACGTAATGTTAGATAGCTATTCCGACTAGTTTAACTACTGACTGGATTAAGAATATAGACGTTTTATGTCAACATTTAATTGCTAAAGATTGCGTTCTACATTATGCACTGCCTTAACTAAAGTGATCATGAACTTGTTTCTTTATTTTTGTGACAAACAAAATCGAGTTGTTTACTCTTACAGATCCACGTATTTGAATAAACTTAAATTGTCGGGCTGACTACGCCACTGTGACTATGAAAAAAATGTCATTTTGACATTTTTGAAACCTGACTCACACTGCAACGACATAAAACAAAATATTTACGAAGGAAATAGGAAATTTATGTAATGTGATTTTATAAATAGACTACTATAAGGCAAGATGTACCCCCAAGGGGATACGCCTTGCCGACAATAATTAAAACTCTTATATGATGGCCTTGGCGCTCTTATCTAAAAGCCCGACTGGTAATGGAGTGCACGCAATATGGGAAGGTAGTCAATGACCAGCAGCAATTTGTAAAGTAACAAATACTGAATACCCAAATCACAAACGGTCAGCTTAAGCGCGACATCGCAGAAGAAGGAGCTCGTTTGAAGTTGAACCCACCTCCTCCCCAAAGCTTCCACTAGCACTTATGTACATTGCATGATTTACAGTAGCTGATATAATTTATTTAGAAAGAGGATCGTTATATCTCAATTAGTGATGTTAGTAGGTGTACAATGTATTCAAAAATATCGTTTTGTTTGACAGAAATAAAGCGGCTAGAAGAACCATTACCCCAGCCAATTAAGATCATCCTAAAACGGCATAAAATTTAATGTGTCATCATTGATGCTCGGAAAACTGAGCTGCATGTGGAAGAGGTATGCAAAATCGATGGCTAGCAATATATCTATGCGAAAACAAATCACATTACATAAATAATTTATTTAATGAACATGTTGATAGGTATTAAACGCAAATGGTTCAGCTATTAAACATTTTGTTTAATAAGGTGATTTTTAATGCAATAAGTGCCGAATTTATGACTTATTGATCTTGAAAGTTGAAACCTGGATAAAAACTGTTAAAAGCCCAATGTTGACTGTGGCTAGTTTGACATGTATACAAATCCAGAAACCACGTCCGATTGTTGAGTGGTGTTTTATGAATATGTGTTCTGATTTGTCGTAAAGAATCGAGAACTTGCACTTCTAAGGTTCTTCGAATAACAACAGACGAACGTTAGTTTATAAATATTATTACGTATCAAACAAAAGGAAAAAATACACGCGAGTAAAGATTACTGATTGTACTTGAGTCAATGTCTAACTTCAACAGTTATTCCCGCTCTTTTTTATTAACATGCCTACTGATCTATATCTTATTAACTGTACTGTCGCTAATCCGCGACACACACGTGAAGCACGTGATGATTGTTGTCCACCTGTCATATTCGATTCTCATTTTGCATGTTGTTCCGGAAAACGGAAGCAAAATAAAGAATAATTTTTCTCGAAAAAAATAATTCACTATAATGCCATTATTTTTAAATAAATAATACATTAATAAATATAATGTTAAATTATCATTTATTCAGCTAGGGGTAATTTGTATATTTTATACAGCGTAGCTACAAATAAGCCAGTAAAGTCAGTAAAATGCAATTATGCAAAGGTGAAAGGTAACAATTCTGCAGTATTTGGTGGTCGGCTAAACGCGACGTAAGTCGGTAATAACAGCGCACAAGGGAGACAAGATCTACGACGCGGTTATCTCTATGTCGCTAATCGCTATAGTCAAATATTTTGCTTGAAATGGCCTACGGGAAATTAATTATGCTGCCAAGACATTGAAATATTCATAGAAACCGTAAGAAACGTTTACATTGTCTTAAAATCCGACGATTTGTAGGCAGTTGATATTGCGGTTTTAATAAGCTATCAAACAGCTACCTCGTATTTCCCCGCATTCCCCGCATACCGGGTAAAGTTTCCAGCTGTGATGTTACCGTTCCTGATTGGCCGAAATTGGCGACAATTCGAATTCGACAATTTTGTTGACCAGGGGCTAGATGTAAAAAAGCTGTAGTTAAAGACAGAAAAGTTTTCCCGGTTAGCTAGCAAAATTTCCGCAAATTTGCAAGCGAAATCTCGCGTTGTTAAGAAGTAATAACATAAACTTGATTGCCTTTATATGGCAAAAAAAGGCGATAAACAGCCTGATAAAAGGCGAGATCTCTGCAAGCCGGTGAATCTTATCCTCATATGAACGTAATTTTCCGCTTGTCGGCTGATTTTCTGTCTGGTGCCGGTTGTATACAATTCTTTACTTACATTATGCATAGTTGATTGGCCAAGTAATTCTGTCTTAAGTACAGTTAAAACAGTTATGGGATGCACGCTGATCGCGTGGCAATTGAAATTATGTTAACGAATATTGAGAATTTGCCGTTGCTACCTGGCCAATCATTAAAAAGACGCTACATGCTAAATGACTGTGTAATATAGTATTTCCCCCTTATCAATGTTATCGTACCCATGCATACCTCATATTTAACCTGGAATAATGCATAAAGAATATAATACAGTATTATTAACACTCACAACGTTCAGCGCGATCTACGACGAGGTTATCTTTATGTCGCTACAGTCAAATATTTTGCTTGAAATGGCCTACAGGAAATTAATTATGCTGCCAAGACTTGAAATAGTCATAGAAACCGTAAAAGACGTTTTCATTGTTTTAGAATCCAACGATTTGTAGGCAGGTGATAATATAGTTTTTTAATAAGCTATCAAACAGCTACCTCGTTGCCGCTGCTTGCATGTCATCTATACAGCCGGTGAGAATAGTCATTTGAAGGCGCCATAAGGAATTAAGAATGACAACGCTGTCATACGACCACAAGTTATGCATATCTATTCCCTCCCGTGTTGAGTTTCTTTGGTTTGCAAGCGTGTCACCGTCGTCGAATTGTTTTCTCACCAATTGCCGCTTCCTGACCAATCATGAACAATATGCTACATGCTAAATGTGTAAATAGTGTAATATCGTATTTCCCTTTTCAATGTTATCTTGCCATGCCTGCATGCATCATATTTAATAACCTGGAATAATGAATGAGGAGTATAATACTCACAACGTTCAGCGTGAAAAGACATACCTTGTCAACCGAAATTGTTCTCTCCGATTACGGCCGTATCCGCAATGGCTGAGAATTCCGGGTGCGTATTTATATAAAATTCGACAGGTAAAATTTTATTGAAGACAATTGCCTACAAAATAAAGCGGTTGGGTATAGATAAGATCAGTACGAATATGCACTAACAACCTATCTAATTATCGCGTCCCGTTCTGAAAACGATTGAGTTGGTCGGTAGCCAATAGACATAATTATATAAGGTGTGTAATCAGCAGATGGAACAATACAAAAGTAGATTCGAAGAATATAAGTAGACGGAACAATACAAAAGTAATTTATTTATTAGCAAGTAAAAAATTGCATTCAGTTATTGCATAACACAATACAATATAACTATATTAATATACTATATTTACTTCATAGATTCGGGTTTTTACAGATACACCGGTTTTTAAAAATGTTATAGGTTGATTAATATTGAACATTTCATGTTACAAAATAATTATATCCGATAAGTATCACGTATGGAATCGATTTACTTTTAAATTCAAGTTGTTGCGTTGAATCATCATCGGATTATTAAACCTTTATTTTTTTGAGTTTTTTATTTCATGAACTGAAACCTCTTAATATGTTGTAAATGCGCTCGCTTTTCCCAATAGTAAATATGTAAATACGCCAGGCGATTATTCGAGTACTCTACGATATAGTCACTCCGACGGAAAATATTTAAATAAAAGTACCTTCTGAAGATTATAGCCAAAGGAAACGTTCATAATACTTGGCTAGCCCATCGACAGTCGATTCCAGTAAAAAATAAATAATGAAAAAAAAACTGCAAAATACGTTTCAGAAATGGTCACTTTCTGCCAGGTGCTTCCTCGCTAAGCAAAACCACCCCAAGCACCCCTGTACGCTTGCTTTTTTTCAGCTGATCTCTATACAATGCCTGAACACAACGTTATATATTTTACTATTAAAGCGCCTGGGTACGAGGCTGACGCTTTAGCGTAAGAAAGTTCACATTTATAATTCCTCAAAAACTTGCAGTACTTCATGTTGTATGGCTGCGTTTTTATCAATTCAAAGTGCTGACAACTAAGTTGTCTTAAAAATACGTCAAAGGTCCATGTTCATATGGACAAAGGTGTCCGACAAAATAATGCCTCCATATATGGCGAAACTTTACCTGGAATTCCCCCGCAAATCGGGTAGTTACAGCCGTGATGTTATGATCCTGGTAACCTGGTTGGTCGAAGTTGGCGAAGTTGGCGACGTTGGCTTCATTTGTCAATAAGAATTCGACAAAGTTGTTCACCAAGGAATAGTTGTATAAAAGACTAGTTAACTTTTAAGAAAATTTATATGCATATAAATTTAAGTTAATGGACGACGCACCGAAAGTTAAAGTTGAGCGATGTGTTGGCAGTGAGACCTGATTGTGGGCGTTGACTTTAAGGCAAATTTCGCCAAAGTATTGTCATTGTTATATCATCCTCGACCCGATGATCTGATCGGTCAAAGATGATTTCCGTTTGGCGAATGCATGCTGAGCACGTGCTACCTGGCCAATATCCAATAGTTAATGATCCAAGCCCTCGGATGATGGGGGATTTATTTCTTTTCTTTTTTTTTGTTTTTTTTAGCGAGAGTAAGACAACCCAGACTACCAGTTTTATGTGGGGAAAGGCGTTTGGGGAATGAAGTCTCAAATATCGAAGTCGTACACTAATGCATATACTGTAATAAATATAAGTCTAAAACAAACTGACGCCACACCCTTAATTATTTGATCTAACTGATTCTGAACGCTTGCCCTTTACCCATAGGTGTAAAGTTTTGTTTTCTTCTAAGGGGGCTCAAACTTTAGATACATGATATCTAGCTAGCAACACCTTTTGAGATTAGATGCAATTAAATATAGAATAAAGTTCCTCTTGATATGTAGTTGCATCGGTAGTCATGGTTTATATGGCCGATAGGCGGAGAAAATATTTACCAATGATTATGACCTGTTGTGGGTAGAAAAGCTAATGAAAATGAACAAACTGCCATGTATTTTATGATTTTGTATCTCAAAAATTCTGTATTGCGCAATTGCTTTTCCGAGTTGTTGGATATATCATTATA
This sequence comes from Dendronephthya gigantea, assembly GCF_004324835.1. Taxonomy (NCBI): domain Eukaryota; kingdom Metazoa; phylum Cnidaria; class Anthozoa; order Malacalcyonacea; family Nephtheidae; genus Dendronephthya; species Dendronephthya gigantea. The sequence continues at coordinate 103,102 of NW_021163013.1, forward strand.
TTCACTATACTGAATAATACCGTTTCATGTGTATGTAAGGACGCCTTTTCAACGATTCAATATTGCTCTGATGCAATTCAATTATCACTTTGTGGAAAATTTCTAGGGAGGCTGAGCCCCCCAGTAAGATTTCTCGGGGGCTCCAGCCCCTCAGCCCCCCCCCATACTCTACGCCTATGCCTTTACCGATACCAAGGGCTTAACAGGGGTCGCGAGTCCCTGTAACCTTGAGCGATAACGGCACAATGGCCAGTCCCTAACCGGTCCAAGGAGCGAAAAAGCACAATGGTCAGTTCGTAAGCTAAGAATTGGTATCTGTGTGTATCCGTAAATTTGGAGTCTATGGGCCTGAAGTTCCAGGGAGACTTCATCCCCACAAATACACAAAATGTGTATTCCCCATAGACGAGGAACCCTCCCCCCCCGAGATTTCTTACGGCAACTACGAGTTCTTGGTTAACATAGTAACATGACTTCAGCAGGCAATGCAGAACCACCGTACAGATTCTTCGACGAAGTCTCAATCCTCTACTAGCTCAGCGACGGAAACCTAGCCGGTTACGAGTTTATCCGGTTTCATTAACATCTTAGCTGTAATAGCTAAGGGAGACAACTTGCCTGTGTAGTTGCCCGTTCAGGCGCTGCTTACATTATCTCAGGCACCAGAGAGGGACACCTTATACCCTCCCATCGTGCTATATTGCAGCAGCTGAAACGCTGAAGTGTTTCATGGGAAGTTTTAAACTCGTCTGTATACAGGAAGTTAGGGTCACCCCCTGGGGGTAGCGACATGTTTACGAAAGAAGAGTAAATTTATCGAGCATGTAAACAATTTGTCTTGGTAACCAGAGGCCGGTTGTAGAAAAACTTGATAGCGCTATCCATCAGACTGATAGTGATTTTTTCAACCGTTCTAAAAAGGCTTGAAAAGCAATAAAATTTCAGCTTTGGAAACAAAAATAAATTAAAGAAGATCCTCGATTTAGGAATACTAAGATTTAATCAAAGTTATAGCAAATAACGGGCGACTTTAAAAGGATTAAAAAAAACTACTATATCATATGGATAGCACTCTCCTGCTTTCATAAAACTGGCCGGATCCATGGGCCGGTTGTATCAAGCCCGTTTACAGCTTAAACGGCGGATAAGTCAAAATTAAGTAACTGACACTCTTACGTCTCTCTTGAATTAGGCAACTTGAATATTATGCAGATATGCATGAAGATGTAAAAAGTACCTTTGTATAAAGGTTAAAAACATTTTATTCGCTTGTTAAATAAAACGATAGACTTGCTTTCTACTTTGAACTTAACCACCGTTTAGGCTAAACGGGCTTGATACAACTGGCCTCAGGTTGATTTTCTTATACCGGCGCGTAGGCGATAGCAAACAGAACATTTATTGTATAAAATTCAAGACACTATCGCTTGCTCTCAGCTTGCAATTTTATGATACAAACGCTTGGTTAATATTGATAAGTTTGAAAATAAAAGTTTGAAAATAAAAGTTTGAAAAGGTTTATGTTCAAAATTTTATTTTCAAACTTTTATTTTCAAACTTTCATTTCAAACTTTTTATTTCAACTTCAAATTAGCTAAATTTTCGTCCAACAACAGTACTTATATTGCTCTGCTTTTACTAAAGTGATAAATTCTTTTTCGCGAAAGATACTAAAAAATCGAGTGGTTTATTAGCTCCTACGGATCAATGTATTCTAGTGCCTTCTAGTTTCATGCATGCAGATACATCATCTGTTGGTTTCGAAACGGAAGAGACAAACCAACGGATGCTTTCAATATTATTGTATGGGCAAAAACAACCTTATTTGTTAATTTCCGCAGCCACAACCGCTAAACTAAAATGCGTAAGTTGAGTTAGCACATGCGTAATGCGGTTTCCCAGCCCAACCAAGCGATGTCCGTTGCGCAAAATTCTAGATCTAACGCACGTTCCTGTATCGCTCCGCATAAATATAGCCAATTAACTCAAGCAAACTTAAGTCAGTGTTTAACGTAATTCTTTGCTAATTTTATTAGTTCGTTTGGCAGTTTGATGACACAAGAAAACTGCTAAAAATAACCACTTTGTTTTGTGATGTAAATTTGTGCAGTCTAGTGCTGGATCCACCCCTGTGACAGACGTTTGCCGTATGTTGCAGTTATTCCGCATACCAAATTTAGTGTCTTTTAGTATAGCATTGATCGATTACCATATAATTATATATCGGCAATAGTAATTTAGAATCTTAGTGCATGTTATTCTCAGTATAAGTACTCGTTATAATTGTCATATCACATACACAGCCTCGTACCCAGGGGCTTCATTATTGGTAAGATCGCGCGGGGGTGCTTGGGGTGGACGCAGCGGAAGAATGAAGCGCCTGGCAGAAAACGTGTCGATTTCTTTCAAATTGTGTCGATTTCTGCAAAATATGATTTTTGAGTGCTTTTTTGTGTATTTTGGCGAAAATATGGAGGAAATATGGATGACGCAGGAAGAAAGTCATGGTGCATATGAAGTTATTTAATGATACCGTTTTGTTTTTCTTCATATTATACGGACTTGTTTTGAATATTTGTACGCCAATGTATAGTGTATTGTTATTGCGCAGCGTCACAGACTCTTTGTTCTGTTAAATCAAATTATATGTTTTATTGGTAGGGAAAACGTATGTTTAATACGTTCAAATGTTATAGGGGGATTCTAAAAGGACAAAAATGGACATTCATACATATATTACGTACTAATTTGTATGGAATGCCATAGCTGTCTTACGTGGTATATATTCATTATATGCGGTGCATTTTTCTTTATATGCTGTCCTTTTGACATTATATGCGGTGCTTTTGTCTCTATATGCTGTCCTTTTGACATTATATGCGGTGCATTTTTCTTTATATGCTGTCCTTTTGACATTATACGCGGTGCATTTCTCTTTATATGCCGTGCAATTGACATTATATGCGGTGCATTTCTCTTTATATGCCGTGCAATTGACATTATATGCGGTGCATTTCTCTTTATATGCGGTGCAATTGACATTATATGAAAAATCATTATACTCAATTTCATTATCTGGTACCCAGCCTTTTACATTTCGCACGCGGACAAGGAAACTACGTGGTCCTAACATGACGTTCCGCATAAGGCAGCAAAACTTCGCTGTTCGCAGACGAATTGGCGGGAAAGATTGATTTCACTGGTTTTTACACCGCATAACACCGCATATATTTGCATTTTGAAATTCTATTCTTTTAAAATACTGGTAATAATTTAAATTTGATGCGGGATGGAAAAAATTCTCGAGGAAATAGGTCTTGGGACACTTAGTCAACGCTTTAAAGAAGAACGAATCGAGCCAGAGATTGTTTTAGCAATGACTGATGGCGAACTTACACGTCTTGGAATATCCACTGTAGGAGATCGCGTTCGTCTTCGGCGAGCATGTAGAGTTTGCACATCCATCACAAGTACAGAGCATTCGAATTCGGGGCCGGGGGACGCAGAATCATCTTCAAATTCCTCTAGTGAGCCTACTACTGTGTCTCATGGTGCATCTAGTGCAGTGCCATCTTTGGCTTCTGTTGCATCGGAGAGATCGAGGCTTTTTAATCCTCGCCATTCAAGAACAGGCTGCTCTTCGCGGAAAAGAAAGGCAACTGGTGGGCGAACATGGACTGCGCAATTTCTTTGCCTGGCCGACCGAAGGCAATCAAAGATCCCAAATTCCGTTGAAAAACAAATTTTGCATAATGCTGGGTTGGGTTTGAAGAAAATTAGATTTCAAGCAAGTGACAACGCCCAACAAGTGGTAGACAAAATAATGTCTGATGAAAAGTCTGATACTGGTGAACCAATTGGTTTTCCCAAACTTCGTGACAAAGGTGGGTTTGAATTGCTTCGCTGCTTACCTAACTGTAGAGAACTAACAATTATTGATTCTCCATGGACTGTTGGAAACCTAAAGGCAAATCTTGGAAGTCAGTCTAAAATCTATGTCAGACCCATCCAAAGGAATCTGGCAACTACCTCAATTCAATCTGATGCAAATATTCAGATTAAAGAAAAATGTGAAGGTTGTCAGAAAGAATATGCAATGAATGAATTGCGTTCTCATTTGTACAGCTGTACAGCTGGTATTTTATCTTCAGATTCTTCTGAAATGAAACTGATTCTAACCACATTCAAGCTAGCAACTCTACATCCGAGATTGAGATAAATGGAAACAGTGAGAGGATAACATCAATGGAAATATTGGGACAACCTACCGTTATTGCTCACCGACAACTAACTGGTAGTGTTCAACCACAAACAAGCACCACTGAAAGGCCTGTTAGTGTTGATGTTGAACAATTACCTGATATAAATGCTGAAACAAGCATTTCAGTAATTGCAAATCAACAAGTGAACAGTCCACAACAGAATATTGCCAACAGACCTATTTCTATTGAAGATGACATGCAAGGTCCAATAGATATGAACGAACTTGAGCGTCGTGTAGGTGAAGTAGTAGAGCAGTGCAAGGAAAGTGATGTGGTCAGCAACAAAGAAATTCTTCGCTATTACAATCTAAGATACTACAAGGGAGGAGTCTTGACATTGAAAGGGAAGATGTCTGCCCAGAAGGCGAGACAAGTTACATTTATGTTGATCGTTACAACTTATTGGAAACTGCATTAGAAGAGATTGCTGCAATAGATAATCTTTTCCTCACATTGTGTGTCCAGTTTTATGGGGAGGTAAACAATAATACTGTATTTTTTGTCAGATTTGAAGTTACTACATATATTGTAGTAAGACACAAATTTATCAAACTTCATATAGATTTTGCAATACAATATTGGGGGACCCCTTTCTAATGGACTCCAACTTCCCCCCTAAAACTCTTGTGAATGCTCCAGGCCCTTATCTTTAAATTATTATGCAAATGTCACAATGAATATTTCAATCTTTCTAATTGTTATTTTTTATTAATTATTCTTAAAAAAATATTTTATATAGCAAGCCCAGGACTATGGTGGGCCCAGACGGGAATTTTTTAGATTAGCTCTTTGGGAGATAAAAGAAAAATATTTTGACCATGGTTTGCGCGAACTCCTGAAAGATGAATATGAAATTGTTGGAACCATAATGGGTATGTTTATAATCAATTAACAATTTAACCACCTATTAAACTCCAGATTATCCATTGACATAGCAAGCACAATAATTGGGGGGTACATGTTCATATGTGATTCCCCCCAATTATCTCAAAAATTTTTGTTATTTTCTTTGCTCATACAGGCCTAAGTATCTTGCAAAATGGGAAACTTCCTCAGTTTATTCCACCAGATGTCATTTCTGCCTTATTTGATGTGAATGTCAAATTGGCCTGCATTGAAAATCTAAGGATTGGTCTTAAGAAAGTGGGAATCTTTCAGGTGAGAAGATATTTTGTGGACATTATTATATGGTTGGTACAAAAAAATGTTTGTAGAATGCTAAATGTTGTAACAATTATTTAACAATGTAGTGAATATTGCTAGTTAACAGTATTGCTAATGGAAGTGCATGATAATATTTTGGCTGAATTATCATTTCAGATTTGCAGCCAGATGCCATCAATGCAAGATGTATTTAGGTTCAATCCATCTTCCACATTAACAATACGAAAATTGAATGCCTTGTTGTCTCCACAATTCAGTCCAACTGGCTCAAATAGGAGGCGTTTTGAGGGTGCAGTTTATGCTGTATTCTGCAAATATGTTCGCGAGGTCGCGGGTATGTGTAGTCATAGTTTAGTCATGTGTACTTAAAGTGATTTTTCATCCCATTTTGCAACTTTATGGTGGGTAGGAATGGAAAAGTTAACATCTTGAAGTGGTACACAATCCTTATTTTTACACTAAATTGGTGTTATATCAAAGGAAAAGTTCAATAACGAAACAAATCAACTGAAATTGATACTTTTTGGTCAAAATGTCAGAAAAACAAACGTCTGTGGATTTTTTATTTAATATTTACCTAAACACAACTTATACAATTTCAGGTGGACGCCGGGGAGATGTTACATTGGCACATATACTTCAGTTTGCAACCTCAACTGATGAAGAGCCATTATTGGGATTCACAGTAGCACCGTCCATTATATTCCAAGAATTTACTCAATCATTTTTGCCCACAGCAAATACATGTGTAAATGCTATGACTCTACCTCATGCACCATAACTGTTCAACTACCCCATGACCAAAAGCTGTGGGAATTATATGATGAAGCTTTCTTGAATGCATATTTTGGAAATATGTGAGTGTATTGCTTATCACATTGTGATCATTAGGCTTCTGGTTAAATGGAAACAGGAAGTAATATAATTTGGTTGACATTCTGAACAAGTAACCCAAGTGTTAGTAAAGCCTTTATGAGCTTTGTGTTTTGTTTCTTAATATTAGTTAAGGGTCCATACAGTATAAAATGTTAATATATATATATACATTGTGGGACTCAAACAATTGAAATTAAATATGTTTGCATGATTAAATCACTAATGAAAATGTTATATAATATCAACTTTCTCTGAAATAGTGTTTATGACAACTTTAATTAGTTACTGCTTGTGTGTTGTACAATAATTTCAAGAGCCTTCATGTATTTCCCAACATTGTAGTCACCTTGACTAGATCTAATAGAGTTGAGCTCTGCCATGCAGTCATCAGTAAGTTCGAGTATTGGTGGTGCAAAAATTGGTCGATCTGATTCCTCTTCATCGATATTTTCGAGACCCTCTGCCCCATACAACTGTATTTCATCAGCTGACAACTCAATTCCAACAGGATTTTGAACCTGACCTGCAATCCATAACCTCAATGGACTTGACCTTACAGTACGCATACGATGATTGCTCCATGCTCTTTGCCACAGTTTTAGCTTGCTATTAATTTCATCCATATACACATAATGCAAGGCAGCGATATGCTCATCATTTATAGGATCAAGAAAATGCTGGTCCTCAAGAAAGTAGAATAAATGGTAGTAATAGCTCAATACCCCTGAAAAACATCACGCCACAACCTTTCAATTCGTTGGTTGTGCGTACTTCGCCCAGTGATTATACTACCACGATTACTACCCCTTTTTTCGATCATATAATCTGCTATACCGACATTCTCTAGACCTTTGTCAGTTCTCACTCTGTCAGGCAAACCATAGTCAGAGACAGCATTCGTGAAACAAGAGAGGAGAGTATCTGCCTTGTTGTTATTGGTGCAGTCCAACATGACCGGCAAACGACTAAATCCATCTATGCCACCAACAATTATAAAATTCCAACGTACCAACTTATGATTTGTATCCACATGCCATAGTCTATTTGGGCCTTTAACATTGTAAACTCTGCGGTGCAATCTTCCTTTCTTTCTTTCTCGAACTCCACATTCATCTACACCATGAATAGAATCTCGTAATCGCATTCTTTGAACTTTGATACCTTTTCCCCTGAGAAGCTCCTTGATCATTACCTCCCCGCATAGTGGAAATTCTTTTGCAATATCTTTCACACAGTTGTCTAACTGTTGATCAGAAATATCAGAAAAGTCAAATTTGCTTAAACCGTAAAACCTCATTCGCCGATATATAGTACTCTCTGACACACAAAACATCGTTGCAATTTCTGATATTTTAAAATCTTCTTCAAGGTAACTTTTTAACACTTCTTTGGGGATTTCATATTTCAAATTACCAAATTCATCTCGTTGGCTGGTTGGTGTTCCAGTTCCATACTTAGTACACTCAATTCGCAAAGCCATCACGTCACTTACGTTACTTATTCCTAACTGATGAAATTCAAACAATGAAAGATGACAAACTATATCAGGAGTGATCTTCTCCTCAGTGAATTTTTCATTGTGACAACCAAGATTAAGCTTTTCCAAAACACTTGACATTGATGTAGAAACCTGCATGTTGTTTAATTGAAAGAACAGGATTACAGGGAACGTTCCAGCGGAACGTCATGTTAGGACCACGTAGTTTCCTTGTCCGCGTGCGAAATGTAAAAGGCTGGGTACCAGATAATGAAATTGAGTATAATGATTTTTCATATAATGTCAATTGCACCGCATATAAAGAGAAATGCACCGCATATAATGTCAATTGCACGGCATATAAAGAGAAATGCACCGCATATAATGTCAATTGCACGGCATATAAAGAGAAATGCACCGCGTATAATGTCAAAAGGACAGCATATAAAGAAAAATGCACCGCATATAATGTCAAAAGGACAGCATATAGAGACAAAAGCACCGCATATAATGTCAAAAGGACAGCATATAAAGAAAAATGCACCGCATATAATGAATATATACCACGTAAGACAGCTATGGCATTCCATAAATTTGCATATTTATTGCCAAAGGCACTAAAGGCAACAGTTTATAATACTGGATAGTGTAAACATATCTTCTTCTAAAATGTATAAATATGTTCCCCAGTAGCACAAGCAAGTTCTGATGATGAGTTTAATGCATCGTTTCAACAACTTAGTTTTGGTAAGGTAATAACCAAGGTAATAAAGAATATATTTTATATGACTAAAGTCTGTTTATAAGTTATAATAAAGACTATGTAATGCAAACATATATTTTAGACACTCACGATACAGCTGAATGTGAGATTTATTATGATTTACCAAGTAGCTTGGCCAGTAATGTAGAGGAGCTTGGTTTTGGGAAACATACATTGACACCAGAGTCCAAAGCTTCGAATGAGCCCAAACCAAAGCGATTTGCAGGTTAGTTTTGCTTCATCCAATAAAGACTAAAGATATATACAATGGTTTGAGTTTAAACAAACATTAAAAACATATTTTCAGCATATTTTCAGGAATTTTGTGGCGTACTCTATGAAGATGATCTATGCCTGCTTCTTCGAAGAATTCCTTTTTCTGAGTACAGTTTTCGTGGGGGCACAGAACACAGAACTTTCCCCGAAACAACCGAATTATGTACCGGTCTTTTAATTTTTTCAAAACTTCAAGTATCTCCGCATTTACATCAAGCACTTCCGCCATGTTTAATTCATTTTCTGCCAGGCGCTTCTTTTCTCCAAACCACCCCAAGCACCCCCGCGCTCGCCTTTATTCCACTGACCTCTATACAATAACTGAATGCAACATTATATATTTTACTATTAAAGCGCCTGGGTACGAGGCTGTCACATACATGTATCCTATATAATTAGCTTTTTGTGTTATATACTCGTTGGATATTTAGTTGGTTAATTGTTATATTTTCTAGTTTGAAACCATCGCACCGACTCTCGATTGATTTTTAGCCGATTCTCAGTCGCTCTACAGTCCGATTCGAGTCGTATTGTGTTCGACTGTGTTATCCTAACGACGAAATCGTGTTTTTCAGTCTATATACCTGGGGTCGGTTGTATGAAAGCCGGATTGCGCTATTGCCGGATTACGGGTATTGAAAAAACCATTATCCGGTGGAGAGCGCTATCCGGCTTTTATACAACTGACCACCGTTGTTGAATAATATTAACCTAATTATATGTTGACATTAAAGTTCTTGGGACAGCTGCGCATGAAACATGTCACCCGGTCTTTGGCGGGTTTTAAGTGCACAAGAAACGAGATAAAACCATATCGGCCCAAAAATTCGCGTTCTCTGAGTGAAGCTATTGCAAAATATTAAGAACTCGCCCCATTCCTGTATGAACGCACGCCGCGCGACATTGCCATTAATGCATCTCTTAACAAACAAGACGACGCCTGTTCTGGCGTTAATTCCGGCGCACGTGCCAGTCTTTAATATAGAGCTTCTGAACATAAACAATACAGTTCATATTCGCATTTAGATGCCTTGCGAGTTGCGACCTATAAATGTTCGATTGCGAAATTTAGAAGCACATCGTACTTTAAAAAGTGTAGAAGTTCAATTGTTCAAAAATGTAAATAAACCGCATGATACATTCGCTTTGTCTTACACTTTGCCTTTGGAATTCGCGCTTATATAGTTATATTAATTATATTAAATCTTCAATCCTGCATGTGCAAACTACGACGTGTCAACGCGCCCATACACGACCACAGCATCTTGTTAAACGGCGAAATAGCAGCGATATTATTAAAATAGGAACAGAATCTACATGTATTAAATATATTCTTACCCCAATTCAATCTAAACTTAATCGAACAGCATGAAAACAACTGTTTATTTGTTCCTCTTGGAGGAATTGCCGTATCATGCGAGCGAAATCGAATAGCGCATCGGAAAATTAGCCAAAGCTGTACACCACAACTCTTAGAAGATAAGACTGGGACGTAGATAAATACGGTTACATACACATTTCAAATACTAGAATAGTTCGTGCCATTTCAGACTTGCGACGACGAAAAATAATAAAAAAAAAACAAAAACAAAACAAAACCGAGGCGAATTTTCAACTCCGTCGCTGACGCCGGAGTAATAGCGAGCTTTAGCAGTGACTACGAGTACGACTACGAGTACGAGATTCGTCATTCTCGCGCGTTGTTTGCTTACGCCATCAGCCAAAACTCGTAGTCGCCGGGCATTTGAGTACGAGTTTTTTGATAAACTTCGTACTCGAAAGCCCGGCGACTACGAGTTTTGGCTGATGGCGTAAGCAAACAACGCGCGAGAATGACGAATCTCGTACTCGTAGTCGTACTCGTAGTCACTGCTAAAGCTCGCTAATAATGCAAAGGAGGCTTTCCTCAGCAGTTACGAAGTCACTATGTAAACAAAAGCAAAAATTACGCATATGAACTAGTAAAAACTGAGTAAAAATACCAAAATTATGCATATAAACTAGCACTGAAGAACTGAGTAAAAATACTAAAATATAAAACAATGGTAATTTTCCTAACATTTACTGCAAAAATTGTGTTTGAATACAGCAAGTAAAAGCGAAAATAAATACATTTTTTCACGTATTTGCCGTGATTTTTTTCTGTCTCACACCGGGATGCCAGAGGTTGTAGACATACTTAATATGTTCACTGAATGTTTATTTAGGGCCTGTTTATGTATGGAGGGAGTTATCCCAACTAGGCGAGGTGAAAACTGCATGCATAATAAAAGACTAATCAGGTTAAGCCCTTGATCTGAGGCACTTTTTACCTCGCCTAGCCGGGGTAACTTGCTCCATGTAAACAGGCCTTTAAACTAGCTAGATATTTCATTAATTTTCGACATGTGAATATGGCACCGCTGACTTTCAAAGAGTGGATTTTCAAGCCTTATTTTCCAGAGGCAAAAAAAAACCCACCGGGATAAATAAAACCAGGATAATTTAATATTACGATCTAATATTGAGGTATAATAATTACATAATTCACATAATCATTCTACCCAACGAATCTATTTTGTAGGCTATATTGCCCTTGACAAGTAGAAACCAGTCATCACGATTTTAACATGAAAAAGCCGCAAAATAATATAAATATTAAATATTAAACTACTATAAAACTGAGAAGCCTCAATTAAAATAATGAGCAAACACGTGCTCTACACCAATATATACCCCATTACATAAATTATTAGACATACTTAGTATATGCACGCTAGCTGATGTATGTATTTCGAGGCCAAAAATTAAATATTACAATATTTTTTTTCCATTCCAAAGGGAATTGAGGCAAAAATTCATGTGTGTAATTATAGATTTTTCAAAATTATAAAAATAGGAAAATAAAATGAGAAAGGTAAGAAAGAGTATAATTTTTAGCTGACTGTTTATTTGAGATCTATCGATGGCTACTTATGTCTAGTTTTTATGTTAATTTTCAACATTTGATTTTTTAAAACGCCTACTTATTTTCGAGAGACAAAATGCAGAACACTTTACCTATGCAAAAAGTTCATGAAGAAGGGCGCACAGCTTTTAGTACCTTACGCCCGCCGCACACGAGAGCTATCAGCCAACGACCTTTTTAGCTCAACTAATATTTCTCGTGTGCGGCGGCTTGAGATGTTACAGCTGCAACGACGCATGCATCTGTTATCCAATTCACGGCACGCTGAAGATGTAAAACGACACCCTTCATTTTCTTTCACACGAACGCTAGCTGCAGTACCAGACGATCAAAGAAAGACAAGATTGCTAAGAAACCTAAAACATGTTTAGGCTATTTTTGCGATCGAACTTACATATGAACTCAAACTCGCGAAAATAAAATAAACATGATGATTCATCACTGACATCCGTGAATTTGCTCGTCTAGATAAACACGTCTTGTCAAAATTGGTAGCAGAGAAAGAGAGCTACAGCACAAAAGATGTTAAAGAAGGAAACGAAACTGTCTTTGATCACGAAAATTTGAGCTGTTTCAAGTCGACAGAGCCCCACGTTGTTAAAATGGTGCGTAGGGCAAACTTGACTTCCCCTTCAGAAGAATTACATAATGGCTAAAAATATTGCAGATCAAAGTGTACTATAAACTAAGCAGCCTCAATTAAAATAATTAGAAAATACTAGCTAGTAATATTATATATATATATATATATATATATATATATATATATATATATATATATATATATAAATATATATATATATATATATATATATATATATATATATATATATATATATATATATGTGCAAAACTAAAAATTAGACATACTTAATATGTGCACTGTTGTATTTATATTCATTGTGAACATGTGCACCGCCTACTAGTTTTCATTTACCAAAAATAGTTGATGCACAAGGCCGCACGCACAGCGTTATTTGCATGATCGAGTACCTTGAAGATATAAAACGACGCTTTATTCAAACCTTCTTTCCATCCACAAAAATAAAACACTTTACCCAAAATAGTAGATGACCAAAGGCGTACAGCTTTTTCTGATTTGCGCGATCGAGTACGTACATGTATTTGAAGTTACAGCTGAAACGACGCATGCGTCCTTACGCCAACTCACATGCAGCACGCTGAAGATATAAAACAACGCTTTAATTCTCATTCTTTTCAATTTCAATCATAGGCTGCTGCTGTTGCTATACCAAGGGAAGAAAAGCAAGATCGTTAAAGAACCGTAAGAGATGTTGAAGGTATTTAAACTCAACATGCCCTTTTCATCAGCAATAAGGCTGAATTACCAAGTATAATGTATCCTAAATCCTAATTGTTATTTTTTAATTGATATCCTGCATAAAGAACTAGCATGTTAGAGAACGGTGAAAAGGGATCGGTGCGAGATTCGGCGTGTTCACAAAAGCAAACTGGGTAAATTCGAGCATGGTTCTAAAAATTATCGCTTGATTATTGAATTGTCGTTTACTGTTCATTGTTGTTTCCTTGAGATTAAAAAAAACGGGGACTTTCATAAATCGAAACGGTTGGAAGTTTTCTTTTAAACCTATATAAACTGGACAGTGTTTTAGTTATTTGTATTAGTTCGGCTATGATATACCAAACCGTTTCTACCCTGACTTCTCAAATATAGTTAAATCGATTACTTTTTTGCCACTTGTTGTTTTTAGATCGTTGTTTTCGTTGTTGCACTTGGATGCTTCATATTTACAGATGCAAGAAATATCGACGGATACTTTCGGAATGAAGTAAGCGAAATTGGTACCATAGAAAGGTATAATATTGTTTTCATGTATGTTTTTATAAATAATTAATAAAGCAAAAAAGTACTCGCGGTTAAACAATAAACTTCAGGACCCCGTCCCAACAGTATTAGGTTAGGTCGTTATCAGTACACCCCTCGCTATTTTCAAGCACCGTTGCTTTTCTTCCCCGAAATTACGCTACTTCTCCATTGAATTCAATAAAAGAATTGAAAGAAAGGTACATCCGAATATCTGAATCTAAGTTCATGTAGCAAGATAAGTTATATATGTGCAAAAATAATACTCATAATAATATTTATCATTCACTTTATCGTAATCTCAATTTTTGATTGGTTAATTTACCTGTAGGTAACTTCGTGCAAATAATACTCTGAACTTGCGGATTGGCTTCAATTTTGTAAACAATATAATGGCAACTCGCTTTGCCGAATTTTCGGAAAATGAGTTGTGTTGCTTACTCTAAGAAAAAAACGCGGAAAATACCAAAAAAGAATAAGATAATGAATGATAAAAAAATTATTGAACTCGGTTCTCCTAAAATATCGTGATTTGTTTGTGGTTCGCAGATCAATTATTTGCCTTTGTCCTCGGCATCGACAAGTAATTGGATCTGCTCGCCACCGACAAATCATTATCAGCACTAGTGCACTAATTTGCATGACACAAAAAAAACTGCTCAAAATAGCCATTTTGTTTTGTAATGCAAATCAGTGCACTAGCGCTGGATCCACCCCTGAATTTACCTCAACCTCGTCGAATAATTGATTAACATCTTACAAACGCTTTGGGGTGCCACATTTATAGTAAAACTGAAATTAAGGATTATGATCATATAAGCATAGGATATTTTCTGAAAATTCTGGTCTGGAAATACCGGAAGTCCTGCCTTGCATTCATGTTTCGAACTTTGAGAATATGAGTGTTTTCAAGCGACTTGTCACTAGCTATTTCCAAGCGTATGTTCAGCGGCGTCTCCAGCATCGTTAAGTGAAGGGGGGAGTCCTATTCATATATTCATGTTCACAAACAACAAAAACAACCAATTTGACACGAAATGGATAATGTAAAGCACGAATATTTGAATATGTCCCGCCCCCGCGCCACTCCAACTTTTCGAGCTGGCGACGCCACTGCGTGTATTGTTTAGAAAGCGGTTATAATAACTTGTAACTTCCCATTTTACTGTGCTCTTGGGTATTCAATGTTCTCTCTAATGCAGCATAAATTGTGACATAAATATTTTACAGGTTTACACAAATTTCCGCCACACCTAGCATATGAAATACTAACCGTTTTAAGAACAATTCTTGCAGGGAAGATGGACGACAAAAACGGCAATACCCTTATAAAATCTGCGACTTAAACTGTGGTGCAAGAAACAACTTCAGTAATAAGGTGTTTTGCGATAAAAAGGTCTTGTGCTTATTTTTACTTTTTTTTCCACATATTTTGTCAGTCTGTATGGTTTGTACAGTACATTATTTTGTCAGAATGCATGACCTTTCGTCCTCCGGATGAAACCGTCATAATTAATACCTCGAAAACTTTTTTATAATAGTTATCTTATTGAATATTTATATAGAGTGGGTTCTGCGAGGCCTACTACTACAAAGACTGAGGTTAATAATATCATTCCTGTTGACAATGGAAAATATTTGTGCTGATATGACTGCGATAAATAAACTTTCAACAATGCTTGATATATATGTTTTAGAATAACACTTGTAATATAGTTAGATCATATCGATTTAAAAATATAAATGGCATATTGCTATTGCACTGTTTATTTTCTTTCAAACACCTTTCCAGTAAAAGCTAGCACCAAAAAATGCAAACAACACGCGCCACGTTTCCTGTTAATATTAGACAATTTCCCACCAGTTTATTATTACTCCGGCGTCAGCGACGGAGTTGAAAATTCGCCCCGGTTTTGTTTTGTTTTTGTTTTTGTTTTTTTTATTTTTCGTCGTCGCAAGTGTGTAATGGCGCGAAATATTACTTGTATTTAAAACGTGTATGTGACCGTATTTATCTACGTCCCAGTCTTATCTCCCAAGAGTTGTGGTGCACAGCTTTAGCTAATTTTCCAATGTGCGATTCGATTTCGCTCGCATGATACGGCAATTTCTCCAAGAGGAACAAATAAACCGTTCTTTCCATGCTGTTCGATTAAGTTTAGATAGAATTGGGGTAAGAATATATTTAATACATGTAGATTCCGGTCCTATTTTAATAATATCGCTGCTATTTCGCCGTTTAACAATATGATGTGGTCGTGTATGGGCGCGTTGACACGTCGCGTTGTTTGCACAGGATCGGAGATTTAATATAACTATATAAGCGCAAATTCCAAAGGCAAACTGTAAGACGAAGCGAATGTATCATGCGGTTTATTTACATTTTTAAACAATTGAACTTCTATACTGCGATGTGCTTCTGAATTTCGCGATCGAACATTTAGGTTCGCAAGGCATCTAAATGCGAATATGTATGCGAAACAATACGCGAACTGTATTGTTTATGTTCAGAAGCTCTATATTGAAGACTGGCACGTGCGCCGGAGTTAACGCCAGAACGGCGTCTTGTTTTCTTAAAATTCAGTCTGTTTTGACAAAAGTGCTTGGATAATTTATTACACGAACTAAAGGGAGAGACTTAAAGTGCCTATACCACTCGTGGTGTCTTTACGGATTTGGAAAGAGCGTAAAAAGTTAGTTTATAAAGTATAGATCCTTTTTTGATATAAAACAATAGTTTCCGAGATATCGGGTTTCAAACAGGGCATTTTTGCAAAAAAGGTGTGTTGCTCAGGAGACTGGGACTCAGGAACCGGTCTTTGGTCAAATACTATAAAATCAACTACGTTTTTGCTTGGCGGCTGACAAAAACGCAAATATTTCAGAATAAATTGTTATGTCTGGCTTAGAGTCGTTATCTGGCTCTGACGAGGGCTCTTACAGTTGCCCTGAGTATGAAATTGAGGATGAAACATACGAAACGGCGTCCAAAGACGGATATGAAAGTGAGCTTTCATATGCCGTTGAGGAGGAACTACTAGACGATGAGGATGTTTTAGCATACACTGATGAGCCTTTAGCTGACGATTCGTGGGTGAAGAATATATTCAAAGACAAGAACAGCATGCAAGGGAAATAGAAGAATTAAGTCTTCGTCTAAGCGGAGAAAACCCAGTGAGTTCTTGGTAAGATAATCAAACAATTTTCTATGTTAAAATATTGTGTGGTTGCCATATTGGCATATATATTTTTCAAAAGACAACTGAAGCATACTGACAGTGTATCTTTTTTAGGTGCAATTGTGGAAACTGCAATACTGAAAATTTAGTAGAGGCGAAGGAGTGTCACTGTTGCACTGAAATTCCAAACTGTGCCGCTGCATTGACATTGACTATAGATGATTCTGTTCGTGTTTCTGAGTCATCTGATGATGATGCTACTAACACCCAACAAACGTGTATTACAAATCACCCTGGATTCGATGCAATTTGTCTCAATAGATGGTCTTTGGAACTAGCTGCAGATAATTTTAAAACGCGTACTGGACAAAAATATCGACAAGTTAGTTCAAAGAATAGGTTAGTATCCACTCTATATAAAATTATTAAAATATTATTTTTCTGAGATAATATAATCAACTTGTATCCCAATTAATTTGTATCCCTATAACCCTATTCTCTACTGCAGTACTGCAGCCTTGGTTCTATACAAAGTAAATATATAACCCTATATGACTATATGTGTTTTTAGGTTTCTTCGTGTGGTGGCATATAGACAATTCACACGACTTATTCATGGGCGTTTAAAAGACAAGCGAATCCCTTTGCCGGCTTGTGCTTACAATGCTATCCGCACTACCTTCAAGGAAAAGGAGGATGACTTCAAAGGTTATGAAGATCTGGAGGAAGAGGATTAAATTTGCTGTAAATATATATGTAGGAATTTAATAGCAGATACATTAGCAATGTTTTGTTATAGCACCTCAAACTTGAATAATAATATATTTTACAATTAAACTCTGCCCTTTTACAAAATTATTTATTTTGGTTCTTGGGGCAATCTTTAACATTTTTGTGGCCTTTCATTGGTTGTTTGCATGCTTTGCACTTTGGCTTGTTTCGTGCAGTGCTATCACCAGGATTTGGAATCACAACAGTAGGTACTAAAATGCAAAAACAATAATAATGATGAGTTGATACTGTATGTTTACATGTTAAGGAGTGATGGCATCAGCTGTAGCACAAATCATAAGTGTGTGATAAATCGCATCATGCAAATTTACCTTCAACTTAGCATTGAATATAAGACTACTAGAGCAAGTAAGGTAACTAACCAGGATTTGTTGGTGGCACATTAACAATGGGCATGTTTTCCCTTCTTTTCTTTTTGTCAATAGCCTCAGCACGTGGCTGCATGTCAAGCATTTTGTTCATTGGTGGTGGTGTTAAACCTTTTAATTCTTCAATTGCCTTCTTGAGTTTTTTGTTAGAGATTGCATCAATCATTGTATTGTATATTTCATCAACATAATCTTCAAGAAAGGCAATTATATAATATAATGATTTGCATAATTATTATGGGAGTGCAAAATAGATAGTGTTAATTGCTGTAGTGTTAAAAGTAGAATGTGATATACTGTACATACCAAAGTTTTGCTTCACTTTTACATTTCTAACAACAGCCTCTCCATTTTTAAATTTTGGGTACACAACATGAAGTTGTTCAACGCCATCCTTCATTCTGTTCCTCCGATGCAGATTATTATTAAAGTGGATTACAGCAAGTGCATGCCTAAAATATTCCAAAGCAAATTTTGTTATTAAATATATTTAAACTTGCAAGATCACAGCCATAATGTTAATACCTGCAAAACATTCCTTGATAGCTGTATCCAATCATTTTTGGTGAGAACTGGTTGAGCACTGAATGGAATCCCTCTAGAGCACTTGTCTGGCCGAAAGGAGACGCCTGCTTTATACCATTCATCAACTTTGTATTTGTAAGTGCAGCCACCATTTTCTCATATGCAATAGAATCTATAATAGAGATTACAAGAACATCATTCTCACACAATCGAAACTATAATTGAAAATAAATCAGAGGGTCTATCTAGTGTAATAAAGATATAAATACAGTACTTAAAATGTTACTTACCTTCATCCAGCCACTTCCGTGGTTGAATCTCATCTCCATGAGCACACTTATCAAAAACGGGGTTTTTGAGATTTTTGTGCTTGTTGACAACGTGGCTGAAGAACGATGAAAACTTAGCCCAAATAACTTCACCATTTCCATCTTTTGTGGTCATGGCACTCCAAAATAGATGGTTTGCACATGGTTTAATCCACTCATTCAAAATCTCATTTCCACTAACTTTTGCAATTTTTGTCAAAACTTTTGTGATTTCTATAACACAAGAATATACAGAACAAAATACAGGTTGTTTTCTTTCATATTCCCATAATACCCCCACCCCTGAGTCCCTAACAGTTACATATATATTGGTAAATGGTTATTACATATATAATAGGAAAGGGATAGAATAAAAACTTCTATTTCTTATTTCAACAACATACTTTTCTTTAGATGCCAAACATCAAAGTAATGTTTGATGCTGGCCAGCTTTTCCCTCATGTGTTTTGCAATTCCTGAATGTCGGTCGGAAACAAAAGTCTTCACAAGTAAGCCAGTGCCCAGAAGATATTCCATAGCCCGTACAAACCCATGGTACTCCATTGCAGGACTGCTACCCACTTCGTTTCTCTATAAATAATATAATATAATTTTGCCTGTAGAGCTGGTATCAATCTCCTAAAATTTGTACTTTAGTTACATACCTGCACCAGTGTAAAATGAATGATGAATGGAACTGTACAGCAAAATATTGTGTAGGCACAATACTTGGCACTATGACCCATGCTGTCATGCCTTCCATCACCAGATATCATGAGATCATCTTGGTTTTTCAATTTTGAAATTAATCCCTCTTGATACTTTTTCCAATGAAGATATATCACAGGAAATAATTTTTCCTGCAATTATGATTATAAAAGTACAATAAAACACTGGACAACACTCCTGGAATCATGCACCTAACTACTTATTATCAACTTTCAGTATTTAAACTAATTAGACAGGATAAAATCAAATGCACATTGTCAGCTAAATATTATGACTACACTCACATGTTGATGCTTAAAAAAGTTGAAAGTGAGATGCATTTCAATCCCATATGCTGGAATACTCTCAGGACTTTGGTGGCTGATGTGCCAGCTACAAGAATTCCAAATGAAAGTAATAAATTGCCAGCTGGAACCATTGTGCCTGTCATATATGGCTGACTGAACCATTTGCTTGTCTTGCCACACTTCGGGTTAGCACATATGGAGGTCACTTCTGCCATTGTACCATTTTCTCGAACTTCAACAAGAGGATTGTCACATTTGCAGGCATGGCAAAATTTGAAGAGAGCAAGTAACTGTGTAAAAAACACAATAAACTTTGGCTCTTTTCTTAAATTGGAATCATTCAAAAAGATTCTAAAAAATAACAGTTTATTTTAATTATATATTTCAGTCACTTGGGCATTATAGCTGGTGTGTCATATATAAGGAAAAATGTGTTGTCTGGATTGTTTTCTACTCTATTTACTGTATCATGTTTGCATATTACTGTATATTCTATCAGGGTTATGGCCTTACCTTTTATGTTGAGGATTTGCCTCATCCTCTGTCTCAGTTTCAGTTGATTCACTTATTGATTCTTCTTCATCATATGGGTCCTACTAATGAACGCCCGGGAATGCCCGGGAATGCCCGGGGAGATTCGTTGAATGCCCGGGAATGCCCGGGGAGATTCGTTGAATGCCCGGGAATGCCCGGGAATCGGGAAAGAATGCCCGGGGAGAAATACTGGTTAAATAATAATAAAAATATCTTTTTTAATAACAAAAGTTTGAATGTTTCTTATAATATTCGGCATTACTAAACCGCTTGTACCACATGGCCTATTAAACACGCCTATTAAAGACTTTCTACTTATTTTTATTTTCCGAACGAAGTTAATTTAAAATGGGTTTGTTCGGCGGTGATGCTAAGCCAGCGGTCAATTTGACTCACTTTTCGTGTTCATGTTAAAAAGTCATCACAAATGAAGTATGTTTATGACGTTGTTTGTGCATTTGTTTGTTTGCGAATATTGTTGGGGGGTATTTTAGGCTTTAGGCTCTTCCTGTAATAATGTTAATTAATGTAATTAACAGAACAAAGACAGGCAACATTCCTATTACAAAAACAAGATGAGTCATCGACTTGTTTTTAGAGTTGGTATTACCTTTTTATATAATGCGTATATAAGTTACAAGAACTATTCAAACTTTCATTAAAAGACGTTTTTATTATAATATTTTTCACCCAACATTATTACTCAGGCATTCTTTTCCGAGTCCCGGAAAAGTATTTGAATGAGTGAAATCATGGGAGTTATGACGGCCGGAGTATATATATATATATATATATTAGACGAAAAAATTAACAATGTAAAGTTTGAATTTTTTGTTTGAATGAACGTTCACGTATTCGATGAAAAATCAGTTCTTGTTTACGACTAATTATCACAACTTGTTTTGTCACTTTTTATTATGAGTTAATTTGCATTACAAAGTGCACATAACAAGCATTACGTCATAGGTGGTGATTGGGCTGTTTGTATATAAAAATTAGTAGTTTATAGATTGTTTGTGTCATTTTGACAAGTCAAGCCTTGCAGCACTATTCAACTGTTAAAAAGTTCGGGAAATTCATTCGTCAGTCCTGCACGCATGTAAATGGTAGCTTCGATTTCCGCGAGGCCATAAAACGGTTGGAGATTGCCTCGAAACTGGGAATGTTGGAGAGCGCGGTAAAGATGGAGCGCATATTTTTGCGCAATACACCACTTCCGAAAGTAAAGTCTGAGGAGATATTCTTTGGGAAATCTACTCTAGATGTTGTGGCCAGAGATATCTTGAAACGAGTTGGTAAGTTTGCTTTTTTGTTTTTTTCTGCGTGTATATATGTATACAAAAAAAATTCTATATTTATGCATTTTGCTAACACATGTATCCATGAATGGTTTGCAAGTTAAGAAAAAACAGGTGGTTTCAACAGATGGATGCCTGAGTGTTCCAAGAACGCCAACAATTGCAAGGAAACCAGGACAAAAAAAGAGAGTAAAAAGTGTAAGAACAAAGAAAAAATTTGAACGCTAATAATATTTGGGCAATTCAAAATTAAAATGTAAGTTAAGTCCATGTAATATGTGTTATGTGTTCACGAATGCTATCACGAAATAGCTAATGCGCGTTAGTGCTTGATCGTATCCAGTTCAATCATGTTATCTCATTGTTATTACGAAGTACTACATTTATAGAAACAGTAATAAAATATTATCACTTTGCATCCTTAACTTAAAAATTTGTTATAGTTTATCATTTGTGTACCTTGCCTACAATGATTTTCTATATAATATACAATGGTCGTTTATATGATATTGACGCATGATTTTGCCGCCCCCCGGGCATTCTTTCCCGACTCCCGGGCAATGTTTTTTCAAAACGTGAGTGACAACTTATTATGAAAAAGGTATTTTTAATCAAATAATAAACTGTTCATAGTTAGAACTTTAAATTATACCGTGATTTTTCTCCCCGGGCATTCTTTCCCGATTCCCGGGCATTCCCGGGCATTCAACGAATCTCCCCGGGCATTCCCGGGCATTCCCGGGCGTTCATTAGTATGGTGGAGGCATTTCAATATCTGAGCTTAATAGCTCATCAAAATCATCTGATGGAGGTATTCCAATGTCTGAGCTACAATGTGCATCATCACCTGCTGTGGTTGACATGGTACTAGGATGTGCATCTTCTCCTGTGTTTTTTACAATCATAGAAAATTTATTATATTGTTAACTATTGCAGCTGGGACACTGCATGTTACAGTATGTGCAAGTTTATACACAGAGGGCAGAGGCTACAGCATATGTTGATTCTATTGCTCTGAGTAGTAAACTGGTGTGACATAAGACCAAAAGAAATCAATACATATGACTTACCAGAACTTCTTGCAATTTGCCTTCTGCAAACTTCCAGCTTATTTTTTGCAGATAGCCAGTCACTTTTAAGCCTCTTATTTTTTAGCAATAAAGCTTTGCAATTGCTACATTCCCCATGCTATAAAGACAAAAGTACTTATTTGCAATAGACCTTTTGTATGTTTACAACACAAGCATCTGTCATTAGTATATGGCCTTATCAGGGTATGCATGACCACTGACTGTTTCTAAACATCACTCTATGACATATGATACCATCGGTTCCATAGTCCAAAAATCTCACCTCTTTTCGTTTCGTTGAGGTTGAACTTGAAGGTACAGGTTCCTCACCAGTTGAAACTCTTTCCGGAAATGTAATCTATAATTGTAGATAGTGTTTTGTAAATACACCAAACCAATAATACGTATTAAAATCTAAAATACTCACGTTTGTTGACGTAGAAGGCTGAGGATCTTCCACAGTTGGGGGTCCCTCAAGTACTCTCTAAAAATTATTCGAAAGATTTTATATCTTAGCTTTAAATACAACCTATTAAAAGTAATAAAATATATAAGTACAGACCAAAGCTAGTAAAACGCACAATTAAAAATGAAATATAGGTGAGTATACACGAGATATGACACATACCTTCCCTCGGCGTTGTAAGCGCATGGTGCGTTCACTATCAAAAGATGTCGCTTCAGGCAGCAGAGAAGGCACAGCAGTTACTCCAATTTTATCACGCTTAAGCTTCGGGGTCTTGTACTTCTCTACAGTGCTCGAACCGTAATCAAAACACTCTTCCGCGAAGTGTTTAGAGCACACAACTGAGCTAGCACTTGGCAGCCATTTGTCTCTTTTCCGCCGAATAAAGTCCTCCCATTTCTTTCTTCTGGCTCTCGCAATTTGCCTGCTATCGTCCCAATAAGGTATACGGTATAAAGATATACCTTTCTCCGAATTAGCTGTGTTGTTACAACCGTAGACAACACACCGTTCCGGCATTATTTTGAAAAACGCAAAGGATACCACCAGCGAAAATATATGTTTTTATTAGGAAAGACGGCGTGCTTGCAAATTAGGTTCCTGAGTCCCAGTTCCCAGAGCAACACGCCTTTTTTTTAAAAAATGCGAAAAACGCCCTGTTTGAAACCCGATATCTCGGAAACTATTGTTTTATATCAAAAAAGGATTTATACTTTATAAACTAACTTTTTACGCTCTTTCCAAATCCGTAAAGACGCCATGAGTGATATAGGCACTTTAAATTCTGTCAGTTTTCTTGCTCCCACGTCGCCAATGTTAATTTTGGCCAATCGAAATAAACCGTGGTTGCATGTGACATAATTGTGACCATCTTATTGGCGTTCAGCGGATCATTCAACTTCCAGTTTCTTCATGCTAACTTCATGCGCACTCTATTAAGTATTTGCGAATGTAGCTACTCAAATTAAAACTGAGCGTCTGACGCATATTTTATGTAGTTCGATCTAGTTCATAAAACTCAAAATTTAGTAATATAGACGATTATATGTTTCATGCTAAAATGTAGATAGGGAATAGACTCCACGGCTCTTTACGTCCCCCTTAAAGCCGTCGTCTTAGCTATAACCTGCGCCATCTTCATGATTTATAAACTTTTTCCGCTTATAAAGCACTCATTTATACTTGAACAAACGCTTGTAAAGTCTTGCTCGTTATAAGTTCACATATGTCCCATACTGTAGCCGCGGACAATTTTATCCCACCATTTAGCAATTATTCGCCGAATGCGAGGCGATTATTGGGAAATAGTTCATTGAGTCGAAGTCGAGGTGGATATTCCCCGATAATCCCCGAGCTTAAGGCGAATAATTATTTTAGTATTTTTGCACAAGCAAATTGACACAAAAACTGCATTTGTTCGCTTATCTCTTTGTAAGAAACGTCCAGAAAACGGCTAACCGCCATTTTGAAATTTGTTATATTCACCTGAAGGTGAATTATATATTTCAGGTGAATATATAACAGCTTAATACGTCAAATTTGACGAATCAGAATATATTTATTATATGTGTAGCCTATAGAGATTTATGCACAGCGGAATGATGAAATAAAAATCATATTTCATTGTGTAAATTAATTTCATGCAATTTCAAAATATTCTTCACACGTGAAAAATTGTCGTATGTCAATTTGGCGGCAATTCGTTTACATTTTCTTTCAAGATGGCGTCAAAATATAAGAGTGAGATTCAAAACATAATTCTCATATTCAAGATATTTTCACATTCAGCATGCACATTCTCAAATCTTTCAGATAGAATATCTAACTTCCTTTGAACAAAATTGCAAAGAAACTAAACGGTAATAAATATGTTTTGATGCATAAAATTTCGATTTGTGTTGCTCGTTGTGTTTTTGTATTTAAAGCGTGTCGTTGTCAAATACTCAAATTGATCTCTATACACATTTAATAAACAAATTGCTTGATCTATGCATGGTTGGCTCGTTTGTACAATTTTTATTATGAACTCGTTGTGAAGGATCGCAAACTCACTCGTTCGCAACATTCACTCGTTGGTTTTGCGATCCTTCACAACTCGTGCATAAAAATCGTACGCACTCGCCAACCATGACGTAATCTCTATATATTCTATATTTTAGTTTCGTGAACGCGCCACAAATGTATACAAATGGTAGAAGGGAAATTGTGGTTGGTATAAGAGTTTTCGCTTCGTCAATTGTGTCATGCTGCGATGTTTGACTATCTCCTGCTGCCCGAGCACGGTCTTAAATGCATGCACGCCAAATGACCCTGCTATTCGTACCATCCGTACCATTCGTACGAGTGGAAAAAATATCTTATTTAGTATTCGTATCCACTCGAATATGACACCCTGCAAGCCTACTGTATAGGGATAGACTAAACGTGCGAAAAATCTAAAAACAAACGATGTTCATCGAGTGAAGTGCAGTTCAGCTGTGACGCGAGGTTTTGCGTCTATTCTTTTCTTCGCACTGCTTGATTAGACTGGAACACGAAAAAACAGCAATGAGGTTTTTATCTTCAATTTCAAGTTTCTTTAACGTTAAATGTCGGCTAATTACGCGCGGTTCAATGCAAATGATACGTAGGTTAGCATCTGACATGTCTACGCTATCAAACGACAACGAAACATTGCCATTCTCTGCAATACCTGGCCCAAAAGGAACGATTTCAAATATCCTGGGTTATACGTTTGGTAAGGGAACGCATTACGAAAAAGTAACGAAACGTTTCAAAAAGTTCGGCCCGATATATCGAGAGAAAATACTGGACATGGACATTGTGAACTTTTACGACGTAAATTCCTTGGCTGCGGTTTTAAAGATCAAAGCAAATTTCCCAATGAGAGCTGGCTTAGAGTCAACTATGACGGTGTTTGGCAGAAATGTGACTGAGATCCTATCTTGTGATTATGACGAGTGGTATGCGGACCGATCATTGCTATCGCCGATGTTTTTACGACCCAAAGAGATCAATGAGAGAATATCCATGATCAATGCTGTGGCCAACGACTTCGTTGAGCGATTACACCATCTTAGAGATCAAGATGGAACAATACCCAACATTGAAAGGGAACTTTGAGAAAACACCAGATGCAGATGTTCTCGTGTTTTTTGAGACAGCCTGCAAAATGAAAGATAACGTTGGATTTCTCATTGATATGGGTCCATTTCACAAGTATATACCGACACCAGCGTATTATGCAGCAAAGAGGAATATGAATACAATGCATGAGTCCTACATGCAAGATAATATTTAATATGTGCAAAAGTAATCCCCGAGGGCGAGGGTACTAATTCCGCTCGGAGATTAGGAATTACAACCTGCATGGTATTGTGACAGAACATAACGGGACCTAAAACTGTCCAAATTCTATGTCATGATCGTTGGATAGTTTTGTTAGTCACACGGAAGCGTGAAATTCGTTTTTTAAGTTTTAAAACCAGTGCGTGTCTATATTCTGTTTTTTTATTCCTGCAATGGTTTTGTGTATAAAGAACGCTGTTTTTGCATGTGAGCTTGATAAGTCGTCTAACAAAGACATAACCGATTATGAAATGCTTTTGCAACATCGCTTAACTTTAAAAATGGCGTAAATTTAAATTTTAGTATAAACATTCGCATCAAAATCATGTCGACGGCATAAATATTCTGTACTTGAAGATTTTGCTGATATAGGGTCTTTAAAACGTCAGCAGAAAATGAGTGACGCTTTTTTCAAAGTGTTTATTATAGTTATTTCCCAGCGACGCCACTGCGTATATATTGTCTGAAAAGCCGTTATTACATCTTGGAGCCTCACATTTTACTGCGCTCATGGGCATTTGATGTTGTCTATAATGCGCAATTGTGACGTAAATATTTTAGAATGAATTTAGAATTTTTTAACCCTAAAAATGTAAAGAATGGGCTGATTATTTTAAAATCTGCGACACGTATGATGCTGGCAAGTGTTATATAAAATATGAAGCTAAACAATTCTTCAAAGATAAAGTCCACGTGCTCTGCTCTCCAGTTTATGAGGTCTCGTGCATACATACAGAATTATTCTTTTTTAACTTGTTTTATTTCACATGTTTAGGCAGACCTATAAATTAGGTAGTGCTGTGAATGACCTTTCTACCGAATAAAACCCTAATAAATATGAACTCAAAGTCTTGAAAACCCGTTTAATAGTTATATATATTCTTCTATGATTTATATAGAATGGCGCAAACGTCTGTAAAGCTCAATACCTAGATCGTTTATACATATCTGTTGACGATTGAAAATGTTTGTTCTGATACAATTGCGATAAATAAATTTAAAGAATTCTTAATATATTTTAGAGTAAAGGACTAAAACGTGTAACATAGTTAGATAATATGGACGGGAAAATATAAATAGCATATTGTTATTGCACGGATTATTTTCTTTGAAACCCATTATTAACACCTTCCCTCTATTCGGCAGAAAAAGCTACCACATAAAATACAAACAACACACGCCACGTTTCCTTTTGATATTCGACATTTTTACCGGTGTATTCTTTTAAAATTTCTGACTTCTGTCATTGGGAATTTCATCGGTATATTTGACCATGGTCGAGTATTCCGTTTCTCAGAAAATTCGACCATGGTGGAGTATACCGTTTTCTTTTTTATTGTTATTATGAATACTTATTTTTAAACAATAGCCCTTCCGCTTAATGGCTGCTTATACAGGGATTGTTTTATAAAATTCAAAAAGATTACGAAGTTCAGTGGGTCCTTTGCCAAACTTTCAACAACAAGTAGAATTTTACGAAATTTTAAGAGATTATGAATTGGAATCCATCTTATATATATTACGAAAATTAACAACACAGGACGTGGACACACTTTCATTTACTATACATAGACGCACTGTCGTCGAGTATTAAAGGTATACTAAGTGGTTTTCGGTGCAGTATTGCGTGATACTCCATGCGGAAAATTGGGAGACTTTCGGAAAGCGTGAAAAAGCACTCGGCTTTATAGCTACGGCTCGTGCTTTTTCACGCTTTCCGAAAGTCGAGCAATTTCCCGAGTGCAGTATCACGCAATCCTGCACAGAAAACCATTTAGTATTTTCTTTATAAACTATAACTACAATGAGACAACGGTCAAATTTCCCGCCCAAAGCGGCATTGTAAACTTTCCGTGCAGGCTTGTCTCATACTGCACGCCTACGAACCAATCAAATTGCGTGTTTCACTGTAGTTATTATATAAACCGTCTTAGCGTCGTTTCCATGTTGCGAGAAACGGCGGTTTCAAAGTATCGTAATTGGTCTGTACAGGAAACTTAAGAACGTTAACATTCCTTCGCTGAAAAGGGACTTACTTTCATCAAGGCTTCTTTCCCAAGCTGATCCAAATGTAAATAAATTTGCCAAAAGGTTTAATTACAACTCTATTAATAAAGTTTACTGGATGTGCATGCTCCACTTCTAAAGAAGAATATTACGATAAGGCCACATGTTCCATTTGGTTTTCCAATGCAATCAAGATGGTAAAAAGCCGTAGGAGGAAAGCAGAAAAATTATTTAAGAAAACAACGAAAGAATCTGGGGCCGGTTGTATAAAAACGTAGTTAGCGCTAACTGCAGTTAAAAAGAAATTAAAAAAGTAGTTAAGAGGTAGTTAACTTTAATCACGTAGTTAAGCCGGTTGTATAAAAGTGTAGTTAGCCTTAATTGCAGTTAAAAAATAGTTAAAGTTAACTATCCTCAACGGCATCGTTAACTTTCCAAATCGTAGTTAAAAATGGCGTCTTGAGCTTTCGAGGAGTGAGAAAACAATAAAATCAACACATACCAAGGTTGTCAACCGTTATAGACTCAGAAAAGGCCCCGTCGAAGCTTGTTAACTTTCAATATGCTTTCATTTTTTCATTTGGGAAGCAACGGAGTATATTTTTGCTTCGGGAGACGTGTCGATGCCAAATTGCGATCCTAGCAAAGATTAGCCATCTCCACTTTCAACTGCAGCCGGTATTTTGACTCAAAGGGACCTTTTTATATTAAGAGCGCCATTTTCGTTGAATTATTTTGAATTTTTTCCTTGTTTTATTGCATTTTTCCCAATATTTTAGATCAAAATACTCTCAATTTTTGTAAACACGAGTCCACAGTCTTGTTCAAAATCAATAATAGCGGTCAATAATTTCGAGATACTTCATGTTATTTCTCTGTTTATAAACCCCACGCAAGCTCCACGCAAGTTGACTACGTGATTAGTTAATCATCCGACTAACTACGTTTTGTGCAACGCAGTTAAGTCGTGTAGTTAACTAATTATAGTTAAGGATTTAACAACAGTGATTAGCGCTAATCATAGTTAAAGTTAACGACGTTTTTATACAACCGGCCCCTGATCTACCGCGACTTAAATCCATTAATAAAAAAGAGGCAAATCATAAAAGAATGTTAATGAAAACTCTTCTAGTCATGGTAGACTGTTTTGTGACATCAATAGATAAATTAGGTGGTAGGTACACCATGTAAGTAATTAATACTGCAAAGCTTTCGGTCCGTTAGCCTGGGCCTTCATCAGTGCAATTACCTGAATACACATCTACCCGTCATTTAAAAATCATGCACGTTCGTCGTGATTTGTTCGCTTGCGCCATTAATTAAACGGTTTCTCTTAACCAAACAATTATGAAAAAGAAATAGTTCTAATTAATGCGCGCGCTCCGATCCAAAAAAGTATCTCCAGCTAGCAAATAGAGTGATTTAGCACAAGGAAGTGAACGTCAAAGCAACGTGAAAATGGCCATAAAATGGCGTGATGCGCCCAAATATAGACATGCCACGCCATTTACTCGCCATTTTCACGTCGTCTTTGACGTTCACGTCCCAATGCTAAATCTCCATAATACCAAAAAGAGCACGCCACGTACTATTTTTTGAGTGGCTTTCTCTCTTGGGCGATAGTTTGATGTTTATAGATTTCAATAGATTCTCTCATTTTACGAGAGACGGTATACTTATTATTCGCTAAAATGCTCGCATCTTTCCATTTAATGCGATGATCATAAGTCCACGCATGGTGAACTACAGCAGACTTATCCAGTTTACCTTTCTAGGAGTTCGTCTTGTGTTCTTCTAGAAGTATTGAGGGACTTCTACCGGTCTCTTCAATGTTAACCAAATCACATTCACGTGGAATCCGGTACACATGCACCATAGGTTTCGGTTGTTCATCGACGCTGTATTTGCGTGTAAAGAGCGCGAAACAATTTGTTATTGCTTGAATGGTAAACTTGTATTCCAACTACTCTTAATATTCTTAGCGATTTTATACGAAGCTGGACCAATAAATGGTAAACAGACCAAGAATAGATATTCAGTGTCTTGTTTCTGTCTTTACTGTTCATTCATAATAAATTATGTTCTTGAATTTCTTCGGATAACCAGTCATGGGTAGAACATCCTTCAAATGGTCTAACTCTGAGTCAATGTTATTTGAATCACAAATTGTAGCACCTTCACCTGTGGCGAGGTACACCGAAGCGAAGCCAGTCAAATTTTGATTCTCGGACTTTGAAATTCCACAGTACCAAAATAATTGACAAACCCAACCATTGCCATTGCCATTGGTTCTTGTCCCCGAGCCGACGCAAAGCGCCGTGCGAGGGTACTAATTCTGCTGTGTGATTTATTACACCCGAGTATTTT
Organism: Dendronephthya gigantea; assembly: GCF_004324835.1. NCBI lineage: Eukaryota > Metazoa > Cnidaria > Anthozoa > Malacalcyonacea > Nephtheidae > Dendronephthya > Dendronephthya gigantea. The sequence continues at coordinate 133,991 of NW_021163013.1, forward strand.
AACTGAACATATAAAGTTGCCCAAATTCTACGTCATGGACTCTCGACGTTATATGGTTTTGTTAGTTTTCCGCTTGCGCGAAATGTTTGCGACATATTTTGTAAAAACGTTTTGTGAACTAAAATGGCGAAATAAAGTATGAAAAGAGTATATAAATTATAAACACTGAAAAAAGAGTTGTAGATCAAAGTGAAAGAGGAACGATTCATCATTTATAAGCTTTGAAGAGTTTAATTAAACAGGTAGATATATTTCGTTTATTATATATACGTATTAATTTTGCTGTCAGTGCAGTTTATTTGTATATGAAATTGGTATGTCGTTTTGCTAAGACATAACCGACTGTTAAAGGCTGTTACACCATAGCTTTAACTTGAAAAAGTGTAATTTTGGATTTTGATTCAAGAAATATCACTTCAAAACTTTGACTGATCACTGCGTATAAATATAAGAAAAAAACATTCGGCGTTTTATAGTCCTTGTGGATTTTGTACTATTTTGATGTTTTGAACTTTTTCAACCGTTAATTATGGAGTCATTTATAAGATTAGGACTAGTTAGCTCAGGAAATATTTTGCTTCCTTTGAAATGGCGAGGGGTTCCGTCAACTGGCTGCTTGCATGTATCTCTATATAGTTAGAGTAGTGGAAACACTAACTTGTACAAACCAAAAATAAGTATAATCATGCATGCATATAAATTTTATGAATTTTTAAAATAATTTTATTTAACTATTTATCAGTAACTCGTTGTAAATAATCTTCTTGTATAGCTATAAAATCATATTAATTTTTCCGTTTGATGTGTGGCCTATAGCCATCTTATTCTTTACTGTATATTCAAATCGTATACATATTTTCCATGTAAGACCTTCGCTAGTCTCATGCTTCGTTGCATGCAAAGTGAACGCAGCTGCACGTTTGTTCGAAGAGCAATCATCTCGTGGAATTAAACTAAAATGTGATAGATTTTTATTAAATTATATTAATTTTAGGACGCCGATATACGCC